>NC_060165.1:10493396-10532356 GCF_021292245.1 Micropterus dolomieu | reverse complement strand
CATATAATACTTTATAAACTGTATGTTACCATTTTGTTAAGACAAATTGAAATTGTCTGTCCCAGACTAACAGCTGCATCTTGCTACAAGCAAGCTGCTTTATACAACACATTCTTCACCTGATTGTATCAGACAGTTGAAGGATGTTTTACCGGTTCACTCGGTGCTTTGTCTGATCCAGCTAACCTCTGAGGTGATGTGAGCTGTCCATCACTGACGGCAATGTTTGAAAGTTCTTCCTCGAAGCTGGCGGGTGGTAGAGGTAGTGGTGTGAACTGGCAGACCACATCAAACATTTCCCCGCGTAAGCACACCTTAAACTGTGGAAAGTTTTCCTCTGCAGATTGAGTTTGCCTAGCTCTCAAGGAATTGTTGATGTTCACAATTCCACCTCCACTGAGCACTTCTCATCCATGTTGGCTTAAAAGTTGGGAGTGAAAGTTCACTATTACCCCTGGAAACAGCAGGACAACCATTCAGTAGCTGTTCTGGAGCTGTCGATCGTATCACACCATTTCCCTCCATTTTTCTCAGCCCTTTAAGGACCTCTCTTCCGTTTAGTGTCTCGACTGTAATGTTTAGACTGGAAGATTAAAAAACATATTTCTGATGCCATTTGAAACCATCCAATGTTTTTGTCTTATACACCATCACTAATCTTTGGAAATTTTGTGTTGGCTTTCTTTTTTAAAAGATTAGCCACTTTCCACAGTATTAATACACAACAAACACAGTGTTAGCCTCTCAAGGTGCTTCTGGCATCAGTGTTTCATGTACAAAAATAAAGTACAGCTTAATGTCTGACTCTCTCCCTCTTCCATTTGTCTCCATACCTCTCTCACTCATTCTGTCTGTAAGAGCCTAAATTCTATTTATTGATAAACAGAAATATTTGACTACGTAACTTGCAATAATTCAAGCTCATCTAAAACAGTAGTTTACATGGTTCATTGATGTTGAAGGAATAGGAAGGAATACATGTCATAATTATTTCTTGGGCAGATAATTTAGAGTGCATGAAAATATTACATTGGTAATATTTGGGGAATAGACTGTGATTGTCTTTTCCTATTAACTGCATGCACCTTTAATTGCTTCTGGAAACTCTCACAATAAAAGTTTGGGAAGTTACCTTAGAGGACTGTCAGGCAAGCAGAGAGTGGAGCCACACAAGTTATTGACCCCTCTCTACCTCTCCCTCCCTATTTTATTCTCATTAATTAATCAACTCGTTTCTGTAATCGTCCTGTACTGATGTTTTGTTGTATCTAAGTCAATGAGTAAATTTTTGTCCAAGTGGGCCCGTGGATTTATTGATGTGGATACGGATGAGGGGAACAGTTAGAGCATCAAACTACGGCTTCATTCAGTGGAAACCTACACTCTTTTCTTCCCCTACTGTTTGCTCCCTGCTTCCCCTTCCCATTTTCTCCAAGCCCCAACCGCTGTTACCGTGGCAACCTCTTCTCTGCCCTGATACAGTGCGGGGAGAATTGCATCACACACACACACACACACACACACACACACACACACACACACACACACACACACACACACACACACACACACACACACACACACACACACACTGTGGCGGCATTCCCTTCGCAGGGGTAATTGAAGCTGTTAATCCATTTGTTTCTTTTTTTGTTAGTCAAAACAAAAGCAGGCATAGCAGGATGAAAGCTTAATGCACCTCTATTAAATGGCGTACAAAATGAGCAAATTACTACAATTCCCCTATACTGAGACAAGATAAAGGGACTGGCATTCAATCTCATCCACATACATGAACACGCGCTTGCTCACACCAAGACACAACACACCATCACATCAAGCCCAAATTACATCAATATTTTTCAGTGAGATCTTTGTGTATGAGACTAGCTTCTTTGTTTCTGGTCTTGTGCTGTGCCGCTGCGGTGTGGTGTAATTAAACTGAGAGGGGGATTACCTGGCGTGTGTGTGTGTGTGTTTCTGTGTGTGTGCTGTACGGCAGTGGGGTATTACTGTGGGAAAATGTAGCTACATTGTGCCAATGAATTATGTGATATCTGCCCAGTGAGAAATAAAGAGGATACTGAGAAGAATGAAGGAAAGACATTCAGTGTTTTGAATAAGATGGCATAGCTTATGTTTGATTCCAAAATGAAATATATGCTGTTTGATTTTTGAAGTTTTTTTGTGATATTATAGCCCAAAAGGACTGAGACTTGGACTGCAGTGCCTCTTAGCGCTATGTAGCATTTTAGCATCTTTTAGCTCATTGTCTTGGTTTTACTACTTTTTGGTTCACTCTCACCGCTCTTATGTACCTTGTTTCCAGCCTTAGCAGGCAGCTGTTTTCAGCAAAAAAAAGCTATGATGTTGTAAACCCACTTAATGCTACCTGATCATCACTCAGTGCCAGTTAGCGAATATGTGTCTAGAGAACGATGTGGTGCATTTAGCGTTTAAAGAGCCAGATACTTCCCTCAGTAGGAGGAGGAGACAGATTAGAGCGTAAATGAGGGTAAATATTTGACTTACATTTGTCAGGTGGACCAAAACAAGACTGAATGAATGCTAATGTTGCTACGTGTCTGCTGGATATATAAATAGGCAAATCCCTAATTGGCTCCCCAGGCTAAGTCTGCTCAGTTGCTAAAGCTGTCTGTAGTGCAAAGGCAAAACGGCTTCAAACTTCCCGTTATTTCCTAGGAGATTGAGTGTAGTACGGAGAGCGAGCGGAGCAGACCAGAGTTTAGATCCCAGAGCGATGAATTCATTAATGGTGGCAGATCAGACAGCAGTGATGGATAGCCCAGGCCAGGCCCTGGACACATGGTAGTAAAGTTAGTTCTGTGACTTCAGTTAAGTGCTACATACATCTCTTGCTTCCTGCTTGTGTCACACAGGTCTCCCTCCTAGAAGCTTAACAGAGGGAAAAAAAGAGGCTTAAGTAGAGATGTAAAAGTGAAAGATGAAAGGCAGCTCTGATGAAGGGATGTAGAAAGACTAGATTCTCTGTGGCCTCAGTTTAACCCTTCTGTCCTTTTAAAAGCTCCTTGTAGTTTGACATTGACTCCACTTGGTGCTGCTTCATGCTGTTTAGGAAAAGATCACGGAGTGAACAATAATAAGACGGTTGGGCTAGCACACACATCATGCTCTCTCTGTTTAGCTACATCTCTCTCGTCTTCTCCTTGTTGCCCACAGCATTTTGTGTTGCCAGCAGGGCTGCCAGGCTGTTATGTCTATCCTTTGTGTGTAGTCATGCTGAAGCTGTCATATAATCACACAATGCTCCGGCTGGGCAACTAAAATGGCACACTGAAAATAACTTCGTAATAAAATCCCACAGCATAAATTATGCCTTCGCAGACCTAGTCATTCTGCGTCGAAAACCAGGAACTCAGCCCTTTTGTGTAGAAAAAAAAAGTGTTAGTGCCTTAGATGGTTCTACAGCCTGTTTTCTTCTGGGATCTCAGATAGGGAAGAGCAGTCACAACAAAACAAGACATATTTATCATTTTGACAGATACTGCAATTGTAAAATGATTTGTGGTATAATTTTCAAGCATGTTTAAGTCTTAGAGGACCATGCTAGTGGTTCTTGATATGTTTGTATTCATAGTCTGTTTTCCAAAGCACATCATATATTTTAGATTGATTTCTTCCCCTCTAGGCAGTCACTGTTTATCTCGTATTTCATTATGGCAGGAACAGCTTTTGAGTGACTTAAACCTTCTCTGAGATACTGCAGCATTTTAGCATTTTGTTGCCTTAATTCTTTGTCAAAGCACCGTTATCATCACTTGGTAATGCACTCTTGAGTGTTTTCTAAACATTGTAAACCCTAACAGTCGGCTGCCGAACAGCATTTTACATTACATAAAGCATTCATTTAAACTATAAAGAACTGTATTTCTCATATTATCCATGTTTGCGTATTAATTGTCTTCTAGGTTTGACTTTCTGATATTACATAGTCCCTCCAGAAATTTGTGAAATTGTGGTTGCTGTCATATATTTCATTATTCTTGCCAGAAATGCCAAATTGGAAGACTGCTTGCCCAGTTTTTTCAATCACTGCAATTTCTTACATTAAATAATCAAATTCAGAACCAGGAATTATGTGTGCAAATGCTCAACCTCTGCTGTCTAACGTCCTTGGAGAGAAGTTATTGCCTCGGGACCAATGCCACAATAATCAAATAAACATTAACAGTCCTGTTCAAACGGATATACTGCTACCACGAAGAAAAAGAAACATCTGAGATTTAAATAAATCACATTTATTTAAATCTCGGAATAGTTCAACAATATAGGAATACGCTTGATGAGTCAGATGAGACTAGTAATCCCACCTTGTCTGTATGGTAAATATGTAGCTGGGGCCAGCAGCTGGTTACCTTAGTTTAGCATACAGACTGGAAAAAGGGGGATACAGCTAGCCTGACCAGATGACCAGCAGATACTCCAAGAAGTTACTGGTCCTGGTCAAGAAATAGTCCGGAACATAACCCTGTAAAGCAGTGAATGTTTTTAGTACTATTTAAAAATCACATTTATTACCTTTTGACAGAGCCAGGCTAGCCTGTTTACAGTCTTAATGCTAAGCTAAGCTAAGCTGAGCTAAGCTAACTGGCTGACTCGAATAAGCATATATCCCAAAATGTTGAACTATTCTTTTAAACACACCAACGATTGGGTTTCCAAATGGCTACTTCTGCAGCACTACCCAACAATATGATGACAAAATGCAGAAAACAAAACCTTCACAGGATAGAAGAATCCTGCGTGTGTGTGTGTGTGTGTGTGTGTGTGTGTGTGTGTGTGTGTGTGTGTGTGTGTGTGTGTGTGTGTGTGTACATATACGTGTGTGTGTGTGTGTGTGTGTGTGTACATATACGTGTGTATGTGTGTGTGTGTGTGTGTGTGTGTGTGTGTATGTATATATGTGTGTGTGTATATGTGTATGTATAATCTTCATATTATATACTGTTGGTGGTGATTGGTAGCTTTCTCCTTTGTGTGTTTGACTCTGATACTCAGTGATGCTTTTCTGCGGTGATGCTTTACTGCGCTTTGCCCTTGCATTTTCTTTATTCTTTTCTCCTCTCCACATCCTCCTCCTGCCTCCCTCCCCATCTCTTTACATCTTAGTGAAGTGAATGTGGAGCACTCTTTGGCACTGGCTTTACTGGCCATCTGGTGCTCTGTATGTGTGTGTATTTGTCCTTGTATTTTTGGATGTTGACAGCAGATTAGGATGAACCTCTCATAAACAGAGCCGTTGATCTGGAAGGTATTTACAATGCTGCACCATGCTCTATGAGGCTTTATTGATCTGTTTTTGATATAGATTGATTCAATATAGCATGTCATATCAGACACTGTACTAAATGTACTGAAGACACTGAGATGTGGCTTTGTACTGCGTTGTTTCACTGTTGCTTTCCTTGCATTTGTATTCAGTGTGAATTTCAGTTAAAAGGGGATGCAAATCACAACAACATTATTTCTTAGTGTCAAAAAAATACTACTTAAAGATAAATGCTTGAGGTAAATAAATATTGTAGAGTACACGTTTTGGTGCTTTTATACCTGATGGTAAATGTATTTTCCTCACTGAATAGGTTGTAATACATTTCTGTGAACTATTGTATGAATAAAGTGTTTGTTTATGTACATATCTGTATGTACAGAATTATGCAATTTCCATTGTCGTCCCATTTGTTTCTCTGGCACCAAGATTGCAACAAAGAAACAGTCAGACAATACAGCTCAAACTCACACTCTTAGCCTCTGGTGCTGTTCACAGTCTGCAATATTACACGCTATATTAACTCGATCTATATCTTTAGCCTGGTCTTTACTGCCCTTAAATATATATGCCAATTTGCAGCAAAGCTCCTCCCAACAGTGAGGTGTCTCAGAGGCATATTATCTATCTTTAACTAGGAAACTGAAGGCCAGATACAGCAGCTCTTGACTGTGATCGGCCGGTATTAAAAGAGATGTAAACACATGTTGTTTTTTCTCTCGTTTTAACTTTATATGATAAGCTTTGATCCTGCATTTGGGTATCTTTCAGTATTTAGAGCTTATGAAACATTTCTGTATACATTCCTTCAGTCCTTTATCAGAATAGCACAATATAATATTAATAATAAAAATAATAACTTTATTTATATGGCATTTTTTAAAGCAAATATGTATATTCATAAATTGCATTTATTAAATTTTTGAAGAATAAATAATGCATGGAAAGATTTGCTCATAATACTATTAGGAAATAAGGTTTGTGCTGATACTGTTCTCTCCTCTGCAGATGGAACATCGGCATCGGAAGAAGGAGACTCCTGCACCTGCTAGCACCCATCACCTGTTTGTCCACATGAAGAGTCTGATGAGCGTCAATCTTGGGGAGGAGCTAGAAGTTTTCTTCCACATTTATGATGGGCGGGAGAACCGGCCACTCAGGTAGACACTTAGAGAGCATTAATGAAGTACTGATGGAAAACGCTTCCGTTTTGTGTACTAGTAACAATATATTATATGATATATAATATTTGCTCCATTTGTATAATCTCTCAGTTTAACTGTTATACTGTTGTAACAATTTTATCTAAGCCTGTAGTTTATTTGTTTTTATGGTATTTCTTCAAAAACTTGTTTGTATGTTCATAAGGTTGCATAGCTATTATGCTGAGGTGGATTGGTGATTGCACAGTGACATTTCGAATGGCTCCCCTTCTGATGTCAAGAAGACCACTCTAATTATATTCATGAAGATTTATTAAATTAAGCTGGTCGTTAAAGTGCACTTGGGCACATAAAAGTGGGTACGGGCATGCTATTTTCTCATATAAAAAGTGCCTGTGCTGTCATCACCCTGGGAGTCTACACACGTCACTTGCGTGCACACCAACACACACACTCACATACTCCTGATGGGGCGTCGGCCAAATGCAAGACTGTGTTTAAACTCCCTGGTTTCATAGTTCAAAGCATAGAAATTCCACTTCATGTCACAAACAAGTGGATTTGTCAGGCGAGGAAAATGAGTGGGTTGAAAAACGAGCACGGCAACACTGAAACTTCTTTTGATAAGTCATGCTTGGGTTTGACGCTACTTTCCACCCCACAGGGTCACATCAGAGGAACGAGGATGACATTGATGGGACTCATTTTTATTATTTTGTTTCAGCATACAGTAACTCAACTTCTCTTTCTGTTGAAATCCAATTCATTATTCATATTACCGGCACAAAATTAAGCTGGTTTCTTGCACAGAGAACCTGGGGTTTTCTTCACCACTCTGTGAATAATGGCGCACAAAAAAGGAGGTTCTATTACTTTACTTTTTACTGGACATGTGCAAGGCGTTTTCATGATGTGGTTTATCTGAGAGAAAGATGGGTTTCTGAACAATTAAGATCTTACATGTGTCCACAAAGAGCACGCACACATAATTTATCAGTGGACCAGAAGTACTTTTAATTAGTAAGGTGTATTTAAATATGCTCTCTTGTCTACTTTTAACTCCAAATTCTTGACGTACGTTAAAAGGTTTGGCAATAATGAAGGTGCGTTTTTGCGACCATTCTCAACCCACGCTTTGTCTTAAGTGGGTAATTTGTGTCCAGTGGTATGATATTAAGTTCCACTTGAAGCACTTTCTCACTGTCATTATCTGTCTCTCTATTTCTGTCTTGCTGTCTGTCTTTCTCTCCCTACCTGTCTGCTTCCTACTTTGGCAGATTGAGTACCTTAGCCCAGCAAGAGTCATTACACTCCTCGAGTTCTGTCATGCATTTGAAGTGGATTTACAGCTCATTCAATGTTCTATACTATGAAAATATCAAACAGCAGCTTCAGATAATCAACATACAATCTTGTGCGATTTTATCCAAACTGAATACTGCAATTAATTTAATAACAAACAGATACAAAGATCAGTTTATACCCTAAATCAGCTTATTACAATTTTTCCATCCGTTCTGGGGGTTAAAGGCAGTCAGAGGTCATAACCATTGTGCCTTAGAGGTTCTGTCTTCGAAGAAAATCTTGCAATGGCAGCTCGCCAGCGTTGTCTCTCACTGTCTGGTCACACACAATAACAGAGACACACACACATTTACGCAAGGTGCCTGGCATGGAGCCATCCGACGGTTCCCTCTTGTGGTTTCTGTGTGTGTGTGTGTGTGTTTGTGTCAGAGACCAGATGGGGGTCCGACCCGTCGTCTCTGTACCATGCCAACACCAGCAGCCCCTGTGCATCATGGCAGATTCTTTGTGTTCAATACAGACTCCTTGTCTGGCTTTTCGGCACCACACACACACACTGTGGTACTGTACCATGCTCACACATGTTCCTGTTTCTCTTTCTGCCTTGTAAGATTTGGTGCTATTCCAGATCAAGCACCCCTCCCCTTTCTCCTGGCATAGCCTTTGCTCAACTCTAACAAGGTCACCCATGGATGACCCAGACATTTGTGTCTATGTCTGTAAGTGTCTGTGTAAGTTTTCCATGTGGCCTCTATGGATGAATTTAGTTTTTTTGCCCGGAGAGGCAGTATTTTACACGCCAGTCACTCACTATCACCCTCCCACCCCCTATCCCCTAGTGGGGTGAGCACACTGCTCCTAATGCAATCATCGATATCAGGAGAGGGACTAGCTAGCACCGTGTGGGCCCAGAGGGGAGGGAAATCGGCCATTCATGTTATGTTAATGTGACCGGTGATAGTGGGAGATAAGGTCCCGCTGGGGGACACTGGTCCTATTACCTCGGGTGATCAACACGCTGCAGCTGTGAGGGAGAAGGACCGGTGGCAGGGGAGGGAGTGTTAAGAGACTTGCGAATGTGCGTCTGTGTTCGCAGGAGTGGCTCTTAATTGGCAGTTGGGGTTTCAACAATAGAACGCTAATTATGGTTGGGGAAAACGTGCGCATGTCTCATGTCTAATGCATAGGAATCCGTCTCCATATGGCCGGATAAATGGCCTGGAAAGTTACAGAGAGCGGCTAATGAGGAACAACCGCATCTAAATCAAACTGGCTCTTAACTTGTTCGTTCCAATACGGAGGATAAAAGGAAAACTTTGCTGAAGGAATACATGTATGAAATATTATAAGCATTTGTATAATTAATTATCAGGAGCTTAATTAATTCAAGCATGAGCACCCACTGCCCTACATACACAAAACACTGAATGAAACTGCAAGAAGCAGCCTCGTATTTACATCATGGAAGCGACATGACAACTTTTAAGCTTGTATTAAGAGCGTTTAATAGGTCAGACTATTACAGAACATCCTAATCCACTGTAGCTGTATGCAGCTTTAAGTTATATATCTGTATTTATCTGTTGGGGTATATTCTGCTCTGATGTGAATGGGCCTACTTGCGCCTGCTAGCGTGCCAGCGACTTGGCTCATTGTCAGGCGCTGGTGCATTACAAGGTTTTCTCTCTGCTTATCGGTGGACTGTGAAAGTCACCTAACTGGATTAGCCCTCAGCTCGCCAGCCAGGATGAAACGGGGCCCAGCAGGATGCCTGCGCTGCCTGTCTTTGAGCGTGTGTGCGAGATAGAGAATGAGAGAGAGACCGCAGTGCAAAGAGAATGAAAATGCGATCTGTGTCCGTCCTTTCTGTTTTTGCCCGACATGCACTTCATTTCCCGCCTGCACAAAGAGGGGGCGGGAGCATTTGAGGCCAGAGTTATTATTTCGAGACTGCTCTGTGAAGCTCTTGAATTTCATACTTTAATGTTGCACTATAAAGTATGTGCAAACTATCCAAAGTATGATTCAGTGTTGTTTAGCCAGGAAGCCAGACAATTTACTTTTCCAGTTGTCTCTGTGTAGCTTCTTACAGTTTTATTTTTAGCCACGCTAGCATCATAGCTCTAATGTTGTTTGTCTGTCTGTGGTTGGCCCACCTCTGAAATATCTCATTCATGATCCCCAGAGGGTGAATCCTAATGACTGATGTTTCAGCCTCGGTTGTACTTTGTGTTTAGTGTTAATTAGCAAATGTTACCAAGCTAACACACTACACCAAAATGGCCAGCATGTTAAACATATCTCCTAAACATCAGCATGCTAGCACTGTCACTGTGCGCATGTTAGCTGCTGACTTTAGCCAAAGTTATAGGCTCTGCTTTAGCACATAGCTCAAAGCACAATTGTGCCTAATTACAGCCTCACAGCTAGCATGACTGAAGACATTGTAACTTTGTCTTCCTGTCTGTCGGATCTGCTTTGTTTTTAGCTTTTGCTTCGGTGTAATTTTCAGTGTGCCTATAGACTTTATGCACTAGCATTAGCATAGCAGTTATGCTAAATAATTTAGACCAAACAACTCATTAGTTACTGAACTATTTCTTGCATTGTGCAAAATAGCAATCAAGCAGTTACATGTGTGACTCGTATAATTGCTAGTTCTATATATTTTATCCTTTAAATTACACATACAGCACAGCATCTTTGACATTTACCAGCACTTAGTGGGTCCATTTTTTAATTTTCTCTCTGTATCCACCTTGCTAATAATGGTCTCAGTCTAGTCCTGTCACAACCAGAAGATTTTTGACAACCAGCTTGTCAGTTAGAAGACTGAGGTGGTACATTTTTTCTTGTAACCCATCACTATTTTTGCTGACAGTCCAGTATCTGGGCTAAAACGTGTCAGAAAGAATTCACAATACGCAACAACACACTGAATATTTTATTCAGCCGTGGTGGAGCCACGTGTGAATGTGCTTGTTGTCTGATATGTTACAGACATTCTGTGTTGGGGATTTGGTTCAGTAATTTAAGCTTTGTGTATCTTTTTCTCTCTCTCTATCCCTCTCTGTCTGTCTTTCTCCTGCCTCCTATTCTTTCAGACAGCTTTAGTTTGAAGCTTGAACTTTAAAGTGTTGTCTCCAGTGCCCACCATTCAGCGCTTGACATTTTTGACATTGTTTCTAATCTTTATTCTGTTCCTGTTAGCAGTGGCTTGGATGCAGTTGTTTACGATGACACCCAGCCATCACTCCTGACACCATTCTTCTCAATGTGTGTTCCTTCTCTCTGTCTCTCCTCTTGTACAGTGAAAGGTTCTTTGTCAAACTAAATAAGAGCGGGTTGCCCAAGTCGCCAGAGAAGACCGAGAGACAATGCACGCTATTCGTGGTGAGTAGTGAACACGACTTTGCGTTTACAAAGATTGGTAGGGAGCAATTTAAAGCTATGTAAAGCTGCCCTAAGTCATGTTCCATTACCCTGAAAACTAAAAGCCAAGCCTGTGCTCCAGCTTGTTTACAATGATTGAATCCGATGCCAAAATATGTTTTCCTGTTTTGTCAGGATTTGGGAAGCAGTGATCTACGAAAAGATGTCTACATCGTAGTACACATCATAAGAATAGGTGGGAGTTACGATGCTGCTTCTTTATTCTACTGAGGACTATGTGTCTTTTAAATCTCGTGGGCTTTCATAGCAGTGCGGTTAGGAGTGTGGATGCTTCTTTGTGTGTGTATGCAGGGAGAATGGGAGCAGGGGAGAAGAAGAATCTGTGTAGCGTGCAGTACAGGCGGCCGTTTGGCTGTGCTGTCGTCAGCATCGCTGATCTCCTCACTGCCGACTCCAAGGATGACCACCTGCTCAAGGTTTATGCGTAAGTCACTGTAAACAACCAGTTTTTCAATAATGAGTTCTTTCCTCCAAATATCAGACCAAATGTTAAGGAAAACATTTGAGCAATATGCTATTTGGCTTTCTTACTGAAAATTAAAAAGGTCAGACACTCTGCCTACCAGCACCTTTAAAGCTCACTAATTAAGCTCACAAGATCTTGTTTGTTGAATTCATACAAGCTGAAGTGTGAAAACAACAAGTTGTGATTTTAGAGGGGTCTGTTTATGCTAAGCTAAGCTAACTGTCTTCTGGTTCTAGCTTCATATTTAACAAATGAAAGTGCCTTTAAAAGCCCAGTGCTAGAATTCTCTTTGATGAAGCTACAAAGCAAACCAATTCAAGTCATGTTATTAGCCGTTAGTCCAACGAAATAATACAGCATTTTTAATAGAGACCTTTTCCTGTTGTACTCTAGGGACTTGGTACAACAGCCTGGCAGGACTTTGTGGTCCAACCTAGTCTACACGGTGCCCTGAGGGGTAGAAAAGGCTACCGTTGACACAGTAGTCTGACCCAAATTATAGCTGTATCAGAGTAACTGGCCAAATACATTTAGCTCAGAAAAAAATACAACCTCTTTCTCTATACCTGCAGTCACAACAAAGAGGTTTTGGTTGGATTAGCATTAGAGTTCTGAGCCGAATGCTTTCAGAATTAGGTCGAGACAAGACGTCATTATAAATACTGTAAGAATTTGTTTTTAAATGACCTGCTCTAGTTAAAAACTGACAATAAACAACAAGGTCTTGATTGGAGTCACAGTCAAAACCCATAACGTTTTACTTGCGCCTGTGATTGTATAACATTAAATGTGTGGTTCATGTTACAGTGAATCATACAGTACACGTTACATTACAAGTAACTAGCTGCATAAAAAACATAAGCCTGATCATGTCATCAGGGTTATGTGAGCTTGTGCTTGGAAATGACACATAAAAACATAAAGCCTGTGTCAGTTTTAAAGGTGTGGGGATTTACCCAAGTGAAAAGATGCTTTTGCTGCATTATGGGAAATGTAGGATACAGCATTTGTAGAGCTCGACCGATATATACGGCCTAACATTCAAAATATTGACCTCTGCTGCATGTGACCATACTTTAAGTAATCTGTACTTGTGAGTTCCCCTACTATAATAAATAATACATTGCTGGAGTGCCCATTTAAGCAGACAATCTTTCTTTCTCAGGTGTAACACTGAGAGTGAGTGGTACCAGATTCATGAGAACATCATCAAAAAGGCAAATTCCAGGTACAACCTGTCGGGCTCCAACACCGGTAAGATCTCTTTTATTCATTGTGCTTTCTCACATCCACACATCTTGGTTTGAGAAATTAAACAAGGGGATTTAGTAATACTACAAGCTAGCCTCTGGTGAGGTGTGCGATTTGGTTTTAAGCAAAGAAAAAGTACTGGTTCACTTGTTTTGTTTCAGGCTTTTAAAATCAGGGAGCAACTTTCAAAGCTGTTAATTCAATAGTCTGATGATAATCTGGCTTATTTCTTTCACAAAACCTTAATTGTGCGGCAGTGACAAATTTAGCAGCTTAGTTGCATCATCAGTCTCCTACCATGCAATAGTCCGTTTCCGGTCAGTCTGGGTAGCATTTAAGGGAACAGATCAGTCTTCACATGGTTATGTCTACAGGAAGCCTGCTGTTGCAAATGCATTCAGATGTTTTTTTTTTCTATATAAATAGCTGGATTTACATCATACTGAACAACACCATCAGCAGTTTCCCATAGCAACAGGTTTGTGGAAAATCAGAACAGTCAGTTCTTCAAACGTCAATGAAGTGTCATGTGACATATGAAGAGGTTTGTTCCACATTGAGATCCATTCTTTGTTTGTGTGGATTATAGAATCATTATACAAGGAATCATACAGATACAGCTGTTAGAGGAATTACACTACCAAGATGTGTATGTACATAAAATGATAGCCGAAGATGAACTTCTGATTACGACTTCATAATATAATCTACACTGAAGGAAGCTTGAATGGGGTAAAAGCAGGAGGACACAATCATGAATTAAACTGTATTGGCTAGTTTGCAGCTGTTTGCATCAAAAGGCAGAAGTATAAACAGTAAGCAGTTAGCAACAATCATCAGAAGTTTGTCTTAAAGCTGATTAACATAAATCTTTTTGTGAAATGTTTCTGCAAACTTGCCGCAGGCTGTTATTTTCATAATGACAATATTTATTGTCTTCTTACCTTTCCCTCATGTATTAGAGGAACAACATAGAAAAGGTTGCCAATTGTTTGAGGAGAAATGGGAGAAGAGATTATAGAAATGTCAAGAATCTATGGGACTGATCTACTGACTCAGCTCCTCTTTCCACCTTCCCTCCGAAGACCAATAATTACTTGAGGAGAAGTCATACAACTCAGGGACTTAAAATTGTCATGACTAATCTTGCACAAGCGTGAAGGATCGCAGTAATTAAACTGAATGACACAGAGCCATTTAGCACAGTCTGCATTATCCGAACAGCATCTTTACACTACGTTGGTTTATAACAAAACTGCTGCATCCAGCTGAAGTTCTGTATAACAGTACTGCTTTTGAATAGATGGAGATGAAAGGGGTTTTGCATAGCTGAGCTGATAAGGGCAACAACAGTTTTAATTCATTTCGGATAAAAACATAAAGCAGAGCAGTGACTCTAAAAAAGGAATATCGTGCAACCACTTACTTTGCT
The DNA here is from genome assembly GCF_021292245.1 of Micropterus dolomieu. Classification (NCBI taxonomy): domain Eukaryota; kingdom Metazoa; phylum Chordata; class Actinopteri; order Centrarchiformes; family Centrarchidae; genus Micropterus; species Micropterus dolomieu. The sequence continues at coordinate 10,517,975 of NC_060165.1, read as the reverse complement.
GTTTCATTATCTTATATTGAACTCTAACAAAATCTTAATCAAGTTCTTATATCAGCTTTATTTGCTACTTAAACTGTTGACTGTCTGTGTTATCAAATAACGCGTGTTATTATATTTAATTACAGATAAAGCATACGGATAATGTGGTGCATTGTTGATGTTAAACTTCCAAGACTTTTGGCAGATGACACTGACATGTGGCTTAGTCAGTTAGTGTTTCACGCTTAGTGACCAAGCTTTAAGATAAACGTTCTGTAATTAAAAACAATTAATTACGTAGATTGGGAAGCACAGCGTTTGCCTTTGTTCACAGTATTTTCTGCGTTTGCTTTACGCTTTCATATGACAGCATTACCCATGCTAGCACACACATCATAAACATTTGTAAGTGAATTATTTTAAAGAGTTACTCCCGTCTTTGGCTGTTGCATGCAGTTTATCACAAACACTTGGATGTTAGCTATTGAGTAGCTGTCAGCTAAAGACAGTGATCCCTCTGAACGCTTGATTTGCCTCAGTGCTTTCTCTTTCAGAGTGCATTAGAGGAGTGCTTTGGGTCTTTTGTCACAACACGCTGGCGTGCATAATTCGAGCGAGTTTGTTCCAAAATTCCATTTCCGCCACTTAACTGAATTTGACATTGATCTTATGAAATGAAAGAAAAATGCTTTAATCACAAAAGCAGAGGTAATAATTTCAATTTTGAAGATGAGCACTGGGTATTAGGTTTCATTTATATATTACGAGCACCATTCATCTATCTAGAACAACTTAATTGATTATAATTTTATTTGCTTTGACAGTTTTACTTTGCAAGGACTGCGCTCTTATCTCTTATTGTTTTTAACTTCTTCTATCCCTTTAATTACATCTTACACACACACACACACACATACCACTGCTCTCACTCTAATAGGGATGATGACAGTAGTGATACAAGTTGCAACTTAAATCCCTGCATCTTAACTGTTCCCTGCTCTCCCTGCATTCACAACAAATATGCACAACTTCACTTCCTGCACATTTTTGCGCAGCAGAGCAACATTACAGAATAGATAACACTTATCTGGAGAAGGAGAATAATTCAACTTTGGCAAACAGGTCAGTGTCTCCTCTTCAGTTTGTTCCTGTAAAAATGTTCATGCAGGTGTTATGGAACACCATGCATAATTTAAGGACCACAATTTATTACACTTACTGTAAGGAAGGCGATTAAAACAAATGTGCAGTGGAGTGAGATAACATAATGTGCATTTGTGTGTCTATATGTGTTCATATTTATATTTGTGTGCACAATTCTATCTTTATTGGGTGTTTGTGCATCCTGGTGTGTGTGTCTGAAGTTGTCCCGCTGTGTGGTTCTCTTTTTAAACAGGCCTGGCTGTGTGCCAGAAGTCTCTTATTAGCAGCCAATTAGCAGGGGAGAGATGAATGCATTGGCCTTAAAGTATAAAGAACACTCAGCTCTTTGGGTAATAAAGAACCGTAGAGATATGGAGAGACAGTTATTTTGTTCACATGTACACTAATGACTACCTAATTTATCTTTACCTATGTTTTTCAGGATCAGGGGGGCTTTTTGCGTAATCTAATTCGAAAGACGAGAGAGGTGGTTGAGATGAGATGAGGATTTTGTAAACATGGAGCCCGGTAATCCATAAAAGGGATTTCATAAGAATATGTCTCTGTATGAGTCAAGTCAGGTAGATAATGCAGCTCCCACCTCCATGCGAGCGTAGGCAGTGACAGAAGAGGCTGCGACAACTCCACTGTTTTGTTTTTGAGTTTTTATATTCCTCTGTTTTTGTTGAGCTTGTGAAGAGGCAGGCTGGGTGGGCTGAGGGCAGCAAAGGTCGATAGTGTTTTTGTCAGCGTCAGCCACATCTACTGGGCAGAATAGTAATGAACCTGGTTTGCCTAATTGTAGCCCTGCAGTAGCTTTTAGAGCCTGCCTGTGTGTGCTCGTTTATGTGTGTCTAAATGCCAAAGGCTTGATCCACATTAAGGGGCAGGCAGATTAGCTTGGGTAAAAAAAAATCTCCCCTGAACCTAATGGTACTCTCATTTCATTTCCCACCAAGCCTGAACACGCTTTTGATGGACTGTGTGTTATTTTTTAAATTATTTAGACCAGGAGACTGTTGTGTGGATTGTTGTCTTGGAGATGTCATCCTTGCGTTGTAGAAGTGCACAGCTGTGTGCCGCCCTACAAAGCCAAAACACGGTTATTATAATTTGATCAAAATTTAGTTATTATACTTTTTGACATCTGTTTTACCACAGAAAAAGTATTATGCCATTGAATATATGACAAAAGCATCTCAATTTTGCAGTAACTACAACACTCTGTAGGCTGTAGTAGCTACATTCTGGTTTGGTAATGTGAACACTTGAACCTGCCATCACACGAACTGCACTCTCTGCCTGCAGAGAAACAGCAAACTAGACAGTTAAAGCTAGCTACCGAGTTAGCCTTAGCTAAACCGAAAACAAAATTTACTGTTTAGATTTTTCTCTAGCTGTTATCTGTAATTGAAAGATATCCACTTTGATTAACTGACGTCTTAAATTCAGCTTTATTCCACATAACTAAATGAGGCAGTATCTAAATCCGATCATGGCATAGAAAAACCCCAGCTAAAACCCCTGCTAGTATCCACTGTCTCAGCTTTTGATGCTAATGGAATTCATGTAGTTTGATGTGGTTAAAATACCTTTAAATAACATATTTAAATGTTTATTTTATTGATTTCAGTATAAATATTGAGTAGACAGACAACAAACAGAGATGTATTTAATCCCTGTGAACTGCGGGATGTAAATAATCAAGATGAGGTTTATTTTCTTAAACAAAGTTGTTAAAATAGACAAGAAAGCCAAAATATATAATTTTGTTTGTAGACAGCTACTGCATTTCTGCTCAGAGACCAGTTTCTGCATTTTTTAAGGAAGTATGCAGGTTCTATGGCACTTTGTTTTTTGAGTAGAATAGTCTTATTACCCTAATTTGGCGGCAAGCCTGCAAACTTTAAATCCCTAAACTTCATTGCCTTTTACTGCTCTATGCCTTTGCAGTGCAGTATATTTTGGCGAATTGCTAGCAGGTTTGCAAACAAGTCATGTCGCTATTTTGACTCCCAGTGACTGAAACCGCTTGCAGCTAATGAACCGTTTCACCACTGCCTCCCAGCTTTCCTGAAAATATCCACAATAATAATAATCACCATCATCAGCGTCTCTTGCACACTCCCTTGTTCTTTAGCTGTTTGTGTATCTGCCTCTCCTTGTCATGAGCATGGACGGGCACACACACACACGGATATCAAGGAGATGCATTTTGAGCTCCAAATAAAAGTCTGTGCTTTAATTTATCTGTGCTGACATTTGGAGTTATTGCATAAGCATATTGATTTGACAGCCTTCATGTAGGATTTCCTGTTAATAAAAAAGTGCAGGGGGATGAGTCACAGGCTGTTTGCATTTTTTGTTTATGTGTGTGGGGGTGTCTGCTTGCCTTCCATACACATAAGTGTTGCTCTTGCCAGGTATAACTGTAGCTGTCCTGTTCGCATACTCATGCAGCTGTAATAAAACTGAAAATATGACCTTGTGAATACTTTTTTTCTGAGCTCACAAATACAAGATTGTTTATAGTGTTGGGAATAGGCTTATGATATATTTTGAACATTTTATTGAGTGGCTTTGGTAAGGGATAAAGGAGGGAAAATCAAGGCCATGTCGTGGAGCATTGGAATATGATATTTCAGATGTTGAACTTTATTATTGCTTTTTTGTTAGGTCTGGCAGTTGCTCTCCAGCTCCTCCACGGGGACATAGAGCAGCTGAGACGAGAGTACATGGTGCTCTTCACTCGGGGTGTGTCCATCACCAGGAAACTGGGCTTCTCTGACATCATCATGCCAGGTAGGGCACCACAAACAAGCTCACTTCCACAAGCCATATGGTGCTGAGTTGATTTTCAGCTATTACGTTCCTTCAGTACAGTATGTTCAAGAACTCTCCCAGTCTTGAGGGTATGTGATCATCGAGGATGTCAGCTGTCTTTCCTATTGCTCAATATAGACAACTTCCCATTTTATTCCTGCGCACTGTTAATTTAAGATTTAGACTTCATTGCATTCTCTAGACATTTTGAATATAAAATCAATCCTATACTGAGTGAATTTTATGATTGCTTAAAATTAACAGATAGACCAATGAATAAAAACAGAAAATCCTGGAAAAAACTGGTGATCTAGAAAAAGAATTGTCCAACCATTAGTAAGCAACCAAAGTCATCCTAAACTATTTTAACAATCGCGCCATTCTGCCTGTCTTATTAAATCAGTTTTATGCCGAACTGATACCCCATTTTATTGCAGTTTACACAAGATCCTGCATCAAAATTAAGGCACATCTCATTACATAGGGCCATTAACAAAAACACTCTTGTAGTAGCATCAGCTGACTTGTCAGTCGACTGATCTTGTACCCGATTCAGCGCTAATGTATTCCACTATCACTTTGCTGACATTTTTAGAACAGTCAATGCTGTGCTGTTTTTCCACTACACTTCCATAAACTGCTGCTACAGACATAAAACATATCATTTCCTTTCTATCAGAAAAATGGATAGGAAGTCTATACAGACTTTTATCAGGCAGCAGGTGTGAAAACGTTGACTGTTGATTCAGACTTTTCTGTGACATCTATCAGGAAGAGTATTAAACAATCATTTCAATGTAAAATGTCAGCTCATGAAATACTATTTTAGATGACATATTTGAGGCTTTAAACATAAGTGTGTTTTTATTTAACACAATATCCTGCCTTAACGATAATGTCTTTGCCTAGGTAACACTTGACATCCTTACCCAGTGTGTGAGAAGCGATATTTGAAATCCACCTAAGGGCGCCATCAGAAAGATTAAATATTTAGGTTGTTTCAGGTAGATTGGCATCACTTAGATAGCTGCTTCTCTAAAGGACACAGACCCCCGCAGAGGCCCTCAGGCTTAGCTGGATTGGATCTTGTTGCCGTGGTAACAAATACACAACCACTTGAATGTAAGACGAAACAGGAGCTGAACATGTTTATATTTATATATACTGTGAAGAAAGTACCAAAGAGGGAAGAAAACTGTCTGAATTAGCTTTCTGACTCTTCGTCTGTTCATTAATTTATGAGAGCTGGATGTCGGGGGACTTTTCTTTTTAAATAAGTGAGGTGTGCTGTCTGGTCACACAGATAAAGAGGAGCCACAGACTCTGGGTCCCCCAGCGCCTCACTAAAACAGATTTATGTCCACTGTCTTTCTTTGTCTTTGTCTGACTACAAACCCTTAACACTGAGCGCTCTCACCCTTTCTGCCCGTGTAAATCGGCCCTTGGGCTAAGGAAACTGTCTCTCCTCCTTTTTCCATCTCTCTTTTTTCCTGCATTTGAATCTGACTGTATCTTTCTCCTCATTTTCTTTCTTCAGCTGCTCTAGCCTCACCCTCTCCACTTCCCTTTTTCCTGTTGTACATTAAGAAACTGCCCCCAGTGTGTGTCTGTGTTTGTGTGTGCGTGCGTTTGTGAAGCGATTGTACAGTGCGATTTTATATGGATTGCCTCATGTTGCCATGGTTACTGTTGTTAAGAGCAGAAAATCAATGTTGACCCTAGAGATAGAGATATGATGAGTGCAGACACACAGAGGTTAGATAGACAACCTATTTTACAATATGTCTGACCACAGCGTGGCTGCAGAGGAAACAGGCCTATCATCTTTCAGAGCGCTTTGTACCATTTTGACTTCCCCCACAAAAGGAAATAAATATGGGCCTGGTCCAGTCATTGTACATCCAGCTGCAAGTATAACAAAAAGATGTAGAATATTACTTCCTGGGATTATTTCCCCTTAGTGTTTTGGCAGATTGCGCCTCATGAAACAGCTGCGCTACAGGAGTGTTTATAAGTTTTTGTTTTTATGAATCCAGATGCCAAGTTCATTGTTAAAAAATTGTTGCTCAACTTTATCAGGTTATTATAAAATGTATGTGCAGAAAGGGACTGTATTTTAGTAATTTTTAGGATACATGTTTGTTGATAGTTTGATAGGGATTACACTTGTGGCTAGAGGCTCAACTTTTTGACTCCTTGCTCTTTTAAGTGCATGTTTCTCTTCATTGTCAACATGTTTGTTATCTTGTTATACAGCATTGATATGGGCCAAATATGCACTTGCATGCATGTAGGTAGAAATGTTAGCTCGATAATAGCACTAACTACCTACTCAGGTGTTTTGCAAATAAAACATGTGTGTGTTAAGCCTTTTTATGTGGGCTCTTTGTATTGCTATAATTCAACACTACATGGGCAGGAAGCACCTGTATTTATGTGTATGTATTTTTGTTTTGCTAAAAGTCTTCAACAGAATACTTACGGAGCTAGTGGAAATCCGTTTTAATACAAATAATCAGCACTTTATATTGTATTTAATGTTTTTGTTTACTGTCTGTGTTGTGTGAATTATTTCTAATGCAGTCAGAGGTTCCCAACCTTGGGTTTGCAAATCAAGCCTGAGGGGCCATGAAATGGTGAACAACACCATTAAAAACACATCAATTCTGCTTCACAAAATAATGTTTATTCTTTCAAACTTTCCTTGGATTGTTGCCTTTCTTAACTGAGTTCTTGCACAACTTTCAGCTCTTCAGGCCCCTAAAAGTAAAAAAAAAAGACACTCTTTGGCTGAACCTGGTCACAACCAGTACACGTGTGCAAAAATATACCATTGTGATGAATCATGGCTCTTAAATACATTCAGAGAGTTGTTTCCAGCGTGGCTTGTTTTAACTTTATCACTCATGAAGCCAACCCCACTGACAGTTTGATATGACATGTGCAAATGTTATAACTATGCACCTTTTCTTGTTTATTGAAATTATACTTTAGACTTGAGAAAACAAATGATATATCAATTGCTATGGGCTACACAATCTGCTTAAAGCGGATATTAAGTCTTCTCCCATGGTCAGAGCTCATAGCTCATGCTTAGAGTTCATGTCAGCAGAAAATATATCAATAAATGCTACTAATGTGTAAACTGCTGTCCACCCCTGTCTTGAAGCATTACACTAAAATTTAACCTCAAGCTGGTGAGAGGTCATTAGTAATGCCTGCTTGTAAGTATAATCAATGTCTTGTTGCCTCTTTTGCCTTCCTGTTCATGCAGGAGAGATGAGGAATGACCTTTACATCACACTGGAAAAAGGCGAGTTTGAGAAGGGTGGGAAGAGCGTAGCCAGGAACGTAGAGATCACCGTCTATGTGCTGGATATCGATGGACAGATCCTCAAGGTAAAAACACATATTTTTTCTTTCTAGAAATTTTATGTCGCACTTGTTATGTCTCCATTTTGCAAGAACCATAACTGTCATTGGGAAAATATATCATTTGTAAAGACTAAACATTTTGTTTAAGGACACTAAATGCCTTATTTAAGTCCTTAGTTAACTTTTTTCTTGACAGTGGGGTGTCTTATTTTAGAGCAAAACTCTTCATTTAAATATCGCTGACCCAGATGAGAGCGATAAAGTGTCTCTCCAGTGTGTTGCCCATTTCTAGTGCAGCGCTGTGACAGTCTGCTTCTGTGGTTTCCTGCTCTGCCTTGGACAGAAAATAGACTCAAATATAACCCTGCTGCCACTACTTCTGCCACCACATGCACGCAACCCTCTAATACACACATGTAAACTATGTCATTCTCACTTTATTGGCAATAATAAAGTGAGCGGTTTTCAATACATTCCTATCTTTTCTGACTTCATTGTGTTCTTCAAATCTGCTTTGCCTCTCATTTCCTGTCTTTGCTTCCTCTTCTCTCTTTCATTTTCCCCCCTCCAGCTCTTTCTTTATTCAATCTCTTCATTCTGTCTTTCAGAGTCATGTGGCTGCTGGCTCTGGCGAACCTGGTGGGGATGAGTACCACTCCTTGGTGCTGTACCACAACAACAGCCCCCGCTGGGCGGAGCAGATCAAGCTGCCCATCCCTGTCGACATGTTTAGGGGGTCACACGTCCGGTTTGAGTTCCGACACTGCTCCAGTAAGTGGATGGCCTTTATTTATCTAGGAATGGTTAAGAGAACACATTTCTCCAGGCTTTCGCATCTTAGCTGTTCAGGTATGAATGCCCAAGGCACTGCTTGCTTTTCAGTTGATTATCCAGTGTAGCTGCAGGTAAAGCGGTGTTGTTGTAGAGGGAGAAGAGCCCAATAAGCATTCACTTTCCCACCCACTTGTATCTGCCAGCCTTAAGTCCAGTGGCTGCTGACACCCTCCAAATAGACAATGTCTAATGTCTAAAAGTGTGCGCTTGTTTAAGCATTTTCATAATGAGACCAGTTTGTCCAACTTCTCACCTCTCCTAATTAGACAAAACTTTAATTGTGACCAAAATATTGCTCTCACTATCTCGCACCCTCTTTCTGGGAAACGGGGAGGAGGCAGAGTCTCCTCTCTCATAACAAGCTGATATTATTATGCAGTTTGCAGCCAAGCTGGGAGCCTGTGTGGCTGTGTGCAGTAGATATAGTAGCCTTATTACTGCTGGCAGTGCTAGCATTGCTACCCAAGGGCTGGCTATTAAGAGCCCAATTTAAGCCTGTGGTGACAAACTGAGCAGACCATATTACACATTACTATTAGGGCTCCCAAACTAGGGGACAACCTGCCCAAAGAAGTACGATGATCAGACACTCATTTTCAATTAAGGCAAAACAGAAAGCTCATTTTTATGAATATGATTTTAAATGCAATCTTGCTTTTGCGCTCATTATGCAGCAGTCATAATTGTTAATTTGTTTGTGGGGAGTCCAGTGTTCCTAAATAATGTAAAAGGAGACTGTAAGGACCTGTCAGAATCAGCAGTGCAATGCTTTATTTTATTATGGCAATATAAACGTTAAAACAATTTGCAGTAGAATGAGTACTGTATTACTGAGTTTTTGTTCTAACTAGACAGCATAGATATAAAGTCCTTCTTTGTTTACAATTTAAAACCCTGAATTCATAACAAGCCCCAAACTATTAAATTGAATTATATCATAGTGTATTTGGGAGTGTGTTTGAAGATATAACATACATCAATATCTACCTGTTCTGCCAAGCTTAGCTAAGCCCGCGTTTCATACAGTACCACACAATCTTTCTTAATGCCTGAGGCTATGAGGGCTTATAGATTAGGAAAAGCAGTCCGAAAAAGAACCACACACAACAAAAAGTACTTAGTCTTGTAAGCAATAACTTTCGTGGTGTAAAAAAACTTAATCACAGCAAAAGCAAGACTGAAATTGGTACTGCACCATGGCCATTTCATTTTGTAGTTTAATACAGTAAAACTTGTTCTTTTCCTGGGAGTGTGAACACACACACACACACACACACACACACACACACACAAACAAACAGACACACACAGAAGACTGCTAGACGCTACCTAAATAAATAAAGAGAATAGAAAGACTCCACTTCTCACTTCCCGCTGTGCGCACATTAGAACTTTATTGCAAAAGCAGCCGATAAATCAGATTACATGTGTTCGTAATGCAAATTATGCCCAGAGCTTTCAGAAAGCTTCTTAAAAACACTGCACCCCACTTTAATGATGCTCTCAAAGAGTAACTTAACAGCATATAAAAAATCTTCTTTTTGCTTTTTGCAGGTTGTTAAGGTTGTGTGTAAGTGCACTTAGTACACCATGAAAGCAGGGCAGTGTGTGGTTACAGGGCAGCGGATTCTAACCACACCCAGCATCTCAGTTGGGTGCGGTTAAAGGTACCATGTAGAGGTTTCCTGGAAAGGTTAGATTTAGAGTTTCTCACCAGAAGAAATTATGTGCATCACAGAGGCTTAGCAGCTGTGTTAAATGCATTTTCTTCCTTTTTAGATAACATTTGCATAGTCATCTTTTCAAAAACCTGAATTGTTTGCATCCATGTTTGCCAGCTAGTATTCTTCTTCTCTGTCTTTTGCTGGCACATTGCTACATTTCTTGGTGCTCTTCCATTGTCAATCAACGTAATAATAATAGCAGTGCTTCTCAGCTTGGTGTTAGGTTCATATTTTAATTAGAATAAAATGCACTGAAGGCTGAGCATCAGATTCTCTTTGTATTGCATAACCTGAAAAGTCAAACTGTTTCATAATACGAGCTTTTGTTTTGTTTATTTTCTCGCATCCTGTGCTGGTGTACTTTGGACTCAATATCATGTCCATGTGTTGTTGTTTGACAGCTAAAGACAAGGGAGAGAAGAAACTGTTTGGCTACTCCTTTGTTCCTCTGATGCAAGAGGATGGCAGGACTCTGCCAGATGGCACCCACGAGCTCATTATCCATAAGGTAATACCTAGATACCCACCACCACCACAATCATTTGACTGAACCACATATAATCAAATTGAGTGTGCTTTGCAGGATTTTTTTGGCACATGTACAGTGGTTAATATTCATCCTGATGATGTAATTCCAATCATCTCAATAACGGGGATTCTGCTGTGTATGATAATTCTAGCTGCTTGGCATTTATCAGTGTGCCATCCTGCCCACTATTAATATTAGGTATTACATTATATACAGGTGTCACCAAGGCTTCGTGAGATGGGATTACATACTGTATATGATTATGTGAATCACTTGCTCTGAATGGCAAAATACGGTCACGCTGTTATCACACTGTTTTTGTGCCACGGGCTGACAACCAGCTCACATCACTCCATTACAGCCTGAATGAGTAATGTCCACTTATGTAAGTTTGTTTTTGCCACGAGAGCATGTTAATGTACAGTATGTGTGTTTGTTTGTGACAGCTGGTAACCGGATGCATAAACATTTCCTTTGAAGCAAAGTTGGTTCATATTGTTTCGACTCTACTTCTCTAGTCTCTGTATTTAGCATGACCTTTATGTCAGTTTTTGCACTTTTACAGGCCATAAGAGACTCGTGCTCAACTTTTCACACATTTTGGTTTTGAAACATCAAAAGACTAAGACAAATAAAATGGCCAGCATCCCCGAGTTAAAAGCTACTGCAAGACCGTCTTGGGTGTAATTCAGAATAATTGCAGGCTACATGCTTTTCCTCAGCTGCAGGCGAAGGGTGTGTGCATAAACCTCAGGCCTGGCGGAGGACAGAGAAGCATGGAGTGCATTCATACATTTTATTGCCAATAAAATGTATGAAGTGAGGCAGAACAGTAACCAAAAGTCTGATTATTTATTTTGCTGTTAGCTATAATCTTTAAAAGCAAAAACAATAAAGGCTCCTCTTTTCATTGTCGTCTTTTCCTGTCAGGTGGACAGATTCAGTCCTACCAAACCCCTCTAACCTCAGCCTGCCAGTTTTAGAGGACAATTCTGGTAGTGTTGTGTGTTCCCACCGTTGAGAGGGGGGAAAAGGCCCGCTCTAATGCCAGATGGAAGTTGCTGAAAAGCTCAATGAAGCTGGCATGGCCTAGATTCTCCTCAGACCCAAAATAGACACAGAAGAATCAGTCCAAACTGTGTGGTAGCTTTGGAGCTCAAACGGCCTCAGCCGTGCATCAAGGCTTCACATTAAATCCCCAAAATAACAGCAGTGTTCTGTGATTGATTATGCCTTGGTCGTGATTGATCTAAACATTTCATATAATATATAAACATATGACACTTTGATGATATTGCGGCTCCTTTCCTACAGTATAAATCTTCTGTGACAGTTCACAAAAGGTTTTCTTTTCTTTCTTTCCTTTTTTTTCCCCAGTGCGAGGAGAATACCAGCTTGGCAGACTGTTCACGTTACCTGAAGCTGCCGTTCTCAAAGGCCAACCTCCCGTCCAACAACCAGACTCTGAAAGGCACCAAAGAGTCTTTCTGGATCACCAGCTTTCTCTGCTCCACCAAGCTCACACAGAATGGTAAACTAAGACTCAGGGATTGATGTTTTGGCCACTTGCCTGGTGAGGTGTTTTGGCCGCTCCAGCTGTTGTCACATTTAAAAAAGCAGTTAGCTCGTACCTTAATACGCTCTCTGCTCCTGTGCTTCTGTGCGACTGTGAGTGGAGTATAGAACTATTATTACTGGCAAGGAGAGCGATCACTTTCCCTCACAGAAGGCTAACGAAATGATAAAATGCCATATGTTTAAGAAAAACAAAACAAAACAGAGGGAGCGAGAAGTTGTGTGCGAGAGAGAAAGTGACATTTCCAACCAAACCATCCAAGTGTGTGAAAAAAAACAACCTGTGAATGTGAATGGTGGCGAGAATAGCCTCTTATTTTCAGACTGCAAAAAAACAGTGAATGATTATTGTTATTTTTACCTCATTAAGTTGATGGTACAATACATAAATATAAAAGCTACAGGCACAGTTTATTTGCAACAGGCTGTTAATGTCCTGAATACATTTGATTCTGTTGGTGAACCGATTATACAAGTATTGTACAGTATTACCAGTTTCTGATGACAAAATAGACTTGACAGATTGGTTAAAAAAAGGAATGCAGTCACGCACGCACACATACGCGCGCACACACAGACACAAATTCACACATGAAGTTGCAAAAAAGACACGCTTCAGGTTGAGTGGAATCCAGAGAGACAGCTAAGACTTTCTTCTGGAGGCTTATGTTTTATTCATGTGTATGTCTGGGGACCCGGGCTCAGGAAAATGACTTTTTATCTCTTTTATCCCGCCGCACTTGAAAATGTCATCATTTGTTTGGATTCAGAGGAGTTTTTTGGGGCTCTAATTGAAGAGTGTGGTGATGCTTTGTGATCTGAGGTGCACGTTGCTCCCACAATCCCGCGCTTCTTTACAAACAAACATTTACAAACACGATGTGTCTTTATCTCTTGCGCTTGTCACTTCCGGTTTTTGTATCACCTTTATTTTCTGTTACATTTCTCTATATCTCCTACTTCATGTCTTTCTCCAGGTGATATGCTGGACCTGTTGAAGTGGCGGGCCCATCCCGAGAGGATCAACGACAGCCTCTCCAAGCTGAAGGAGATCGATGGCTCGGAGATCGTCAAAGTAGGCCCCACAATCAGATTCGCAGCAGTGAATTGCTCCCGCTATCCTGCAGTTCCTAGTGTTGATTGTTTCTGATTTGATTCCAGCCCATCTGTTTTTTGAGCTAAAGTTGAGAGGATGAAGATGTTCAAAAGCTGAGAAGTCAAGTTATTTTGATGCTGCAGCTCTTGTGCCAAACAAACTCCTCTTTTTCCCCTACCACAGTTTCTACAGGACACCTTGGACACACTCTTTGGTATTCTCGATGAAAGCTCTCAGAGATATGGACTCAAGGTGTTTGACTCACTGGTGAGTAAGTTGTTCTAATGGTCTGGTAATTTCCATGGATGTTTTTGTATATTCTGTTTCCTCTTTTTCTGCATGTGTCAAGTGCAACCTCATAGTGTTTGAGCCAAAAACAGAAACACAAATGTACAGTTGGAGAAAGATTTAGTGATGTAACGCTACAGAGCTCGCTCAGCCAATCTCACCCGGGTTATGCTGCGCAGCACTGATAGAGCAAGTGATCGATTTCTCTCTTTCTCTGTCTACACATCAGTCTAACACTGACACATGAACACACTCTCTCCTCTCAGCGTGGCATTATCAATGATGAAAAGGTCTAGCGAGCCGGTGCAGTCATCAAGTTTCCTTTTTGCGGTTTCAGGATCAATCCAACATGTCTGACAAGTGAACTTACCTTCTGTGGTCGAACAAATTCAGTGCTTTTCACAACAACCTGCACACAAGGGTCTCACCTCCCCTAGATTAACACGTGCAGCCACTGTCAAAATGGTTTGCTTGGTTTAGCTTGGTTGTTTTGTTATATTTGTTAGTGGTTGTATATTTGAATATCTATACTTATTATCACTTTTTTGAAATTACATTATTTTCCTCATATATTTTGTATTTTAGACATTTTATCTCTTTTTTTTCTATTGGCCACATGTATGAAATAACGTAAGGTGATGAACTGATAACCAGTAATGCGCAATATTCTGTATCTGTGTATGTGGAGGGTAATTTCATAACACTTTACTCACAATGGATGTCCCACCTGGGTGTTGGAGTTTAAAGTTTAATTTCAAGGTGAAGATTCATATGATAATAACAATCAATCATATTATCTGTCTTCTGTGCTTACCTTACAAATCAACATTGCTTCATGTTATTTTATCGATTTTATTTGTTTATTTTTCTCAGTATAAACATCATATAGCTTCAATGAAAAGCTGGAACAGACTCATACATAATATATATGATAGTTTAGTGTAGTACAGATAGACAAAAACTAAATCTTTGTTAAGGCATACTTTTTTTACTGTGACCTGCTTATTTCCAGGTCCATATCATAAACCTCCTCCAGGACAGCAAATTCCAGCACTTCAAACCGGTCATGGACACCTACATTGAGAGCCACTTTGCCGGAGCTTTGTCCTACAGGTACGTGACGTTTTTAGCCTTTACTTCACTAGACGTGGCTGTTCAAGGCTACAGCGGCGCTTTGAGCATACAATAACGCAGCCTTACCCGTGTATTGTATTCTAACGACATGCTGTATCACATGGGCCGTGCAGTTGGAGAGGCCGACCTGTGTCAGTGCCGAAGGGCAGCTCCACTCGCCTCTGTGATGTGATTAAGTCGACAGGCATGTGAATGAAATGCTTATAGTGCCCCCTGGCTGATGAAATATGAAATTGTGCTTGCCTTTGCTTCCTAGCTCCTCGTTCCTACTCCTATCTATCACATGTGTACACACGCACATTGGCACACATATTCACAGCCTGCTGTTCTCACTGGCTGCCTTCACCTACACCTGCTAAGATACAGTGCTGGAGCTGTTTTCATCTCTCTTTTTTTCCAGTCTGCACGCAGCCACACACTCACAGAATTCTGCTGCCACATCCATCCATCCATCCATCGTCAACCACTTATCCTGTGTACAGGGTCGCGGGGGTTGCCACATCCATCTTCTTAAAACTCTTTTACCTGTGATATTGTTTCATTAGAACTGTCACATCTTTATTCATTAACACAAAAACTGTGCATGTGTATCCCATTCTTTTCTTATTATAGCTAGATTTAGTTATTAACAGGGAACCAAGATGTCACTCTCCTGATTAGAAAGAGAAACCCCTCTCATTCAGTAATCACTGTCTACCTTCTTTGTCACCAACCTACTGTTGCACAAACATGATGCCTGTCTTGAATTATCTGCCTAGTTTTTAAGAGATTTATTCTGAACTCCACCAATTTAAAAACTGAAACAAACAAAAGAGTTTTATTGAATTTGCTGGTCATCCTAAGATCATTACTCTACAGAAGACTCTATATACACTATAGAGTGGAAGGATTTTCTCTGAAATTGATTTAAACTTTGTGTAATGAAGTGTTTCATGTTAAAACACTCCATTGCCTCATCTATATTTGCTAAATCCAGAGAGAGAAGCTGTGTGATGTAGCTAGAGGTGAGTGGTGATGCTGTCTCTGTGTGTGTGTATTCTCCAGGGATCTGATCAAAGTACTGAAGTGGTACGTGGACCGCATTGTTGATGCAGAACATCAAGATCACATACAGCAGGTGCTCAAGGTGAGGCATTTACTGTAACACACACACACACACACACACACACACACACACACACACACACATTCAAGTACATGTACACACACTACAACTACACCAAACAGCAGTGAAAACATTGCACCACCATTCATTATTCCCCTCCTCAATCTATTATGCTGCATGCAATTTTAATCAGCAGAAATGCAGTGCCCCTGGTGTTGGGAATCCACATCACATTATTCTAATGACTCATGCACATACGCCGTCACATGAAGCACTTTTCCATTTATCATTCACAGAATGCGTTCTGCACCAGAAGTAAATGTTATTCTGACATGCAGTAAATAATAAATAAGTGATGCGCCGCAGATTTGTTTTTGCAGGGTTTCCTAGTACGAGCGACCTATGGACTGTCTTTCATGAGTTTTTTTTTTTAAAGCACCTCCTTTAGACAAGTTTCATTTTATTTCAAAAATGTTAAGTGGGCCAACTTTAAACAACTATGTAATTATTTTCTAATAAAGGGGGAAAAGGCCATATTGAAAATACCATAGTACAGTAGGTAAAATCAACATTATCAACTGTCTTTGCTAGGGCTACAACTAATTATATCTTTTGTTAGCTAGTTGTCTATAAAATGGAAGAAAATCATCATATATTCTATTATTTTTATATAAAACAGGAAAGCTGCAAATTCACACATCTATGATGCTAAAGCAAGAAAATATAAGTGTATACCACTTTTTGCTTTCAGATAAATGAAGTCAGAACACTGAAATATGTCAGGGGCAACATTTAACATCACATCATTCTTTAACCTTTTTTGACAAACATGGGATGAACGATGACTGTTCTCTCTTTCCTCCAGGCCAGCGAGTACATCTTCAAGTACATTATCCAGTCTCGCCGGCTCTTCTCATTGGCCACCGGAGGCCAGAACGAGGAGGAGTTCCGAGTCTGCATCCACGAGCTCTTCATGTCCATCCGCTTCTTCCTCTCGCAGGAAAACAAAGGCACCAGTCCCGTTGCACAAACCCAGGTGTGTGTATGTGTGTCGTGTTCAGAAGGCTGTGACCCGCGTCGTCTCAAATCCTCTGTGCCTCTGCAATCTCAAGTGTGCATCTCTGTGTGCGCATATGTGAATGGGTAAATGTGTTCCTGTTGGTACTTGTGGCGCCACATTATGATTTCTTTCTCGAGGACTCAGTTGTGATAGGTGAGAAATTGTCTGTAATTGAATTTCACGCTGCCGGAGGGTCTGGAGTCGGAATAGGAATTTCTGTGGCAGCTTCTCCTTTTCCGCTGGGAGGTCTGCACAGCAGGGTAGCAGCCTTCACTGATTTCGAATAAGACCAAAACAAATAAGCTGAAGACGCCAAAGATAATCCTTATTACACACCAGAAACAGCTGTTTGTGTGGTTGTGTATGTCTTTGCGTGCACTTGTAGGGAAATGCCTGGGTTTTTGCCTCTCCATGACCTGTGTGTGGATCTGTTGCTCTTCCTCTTTGCTTCTGCCTCTTCTCTGCCTTCTCCATGTTTGCTCTTCCTTATTGTCTTTTTTATTTGTATTCTCATCTGCTGCTTCTTTTCCGATCCCTTCTCTTCTGTCCATTAGAGTCACGTACTCTTTTAATCGATTAAATCCCAGGTCGCTGTCAGCGCTCATGTCTGACAAAAGTTCAGCTGCGTATGTGTTTACTCTCCTAAGTGTGTTAATGAATGTCTTCCCTTTATTGAACCCTAAACATGTTTTTTTTTATCATCAGAAAATAGCTCTAACAGGTTTCCTTTGCACATCTTATTGGAATTCGAACACTCTTCTCAAAACCAGCAGCCTTGTTTTAAACTCTCCAGTCTGTAATAATTTACACCTCCACAAGAATGAGTATAACATTAGCTATTCCAGTTGTGCCCTCTCCATGCCGCCTGAAAAGCTCTACTTCATCCCTCCACTGACTTCTGATCCAGACTAATCTGTATTCTCAACACAACAATAGCTGTGGGAAGCTGCACGTCAGGCTAATGCTAAGCCAAGTTAATCTGTGACACGTGGGCACGGGCACACACACACACACACACACACACACACACACACACACACACACATATACATACAAACAAACAAACAGCAAAGCGATGGATGCATAATTTAGCAGCATGCTGTAGTTTTCATCACAGGATGACACCGGTCCAGTGTGTCGAGCTCTGAACACACAGAGTGACGGTGTTCAATCAATACTAGAGACTGTATGTTGTTACAGTGGTCCCTGAATATTGTTTAATTTATGAAGGAAATGTAAATAAGGATTTCTGCACAGATGGAATTTGCCTTGGGGAACAATTGTGTTAGGGAACAAGTGGTTCCTCTAAGCAACACTAACACAGCATCAAATCTATCTGGTCCGTTATTGCGCTCCAAATATGTCATGTACAGAGTTGAAAGTTGAAGTTGCAGATTTTATTTTTGATTTGAAGGAATTACAACAGATTGCAAAAAAAACATATTTAATGTATTTATGCTAATTCAAACCAAAAATAGAAGTTATTTTCACTTAGGGGTGTCCTCACTTTTGTTGCCAGCGGTTTAGACATTAATGGCTGTGTGATGTGTTATTTTGAGGGGGCAGCATATTTACATTGTAATACAAGCTGTACACTCACTACTTTACATTGTTGCAAAGTGTCATTTCCTCAGTGTTGTTGCATGAAAAGGTATAATCAAATATTTACACAAACGTGAGGGGTGTACTCGCTTTTGTGAGATACTGTATATGAATCTTTTGTGCTCCCTGTCTGAGTCTAGACTCCAGTACTAGCAGTACTATGGAACTCTTTGTTGCACCATCCGAACTGCCCAGTCATTCATAGAGCAATAGTAAATATTTACTAAAGCAACTCTCCATAAAGTATGAGGGTATGGATTGTTATGGCTGCCTATTCTTATACACTGTAACAGAATCTTGTGTAATGGACTGTTTTATCCAAAGCCCCTGAGGCACTGAACAAAATTTGTTTGTTGTTGCCAGCTTTGGCCGCTTGTACAGTATGTAATGCTGATTTAGTGGAAAATGTATTGAAAACACTGAACTACAACTATCAACAAAGTGATTCCAGTCATAGTCATAGTGCCTGTTTGATTTACCCTCCAAATGATTGATTGAACAATGCCCCATTCTGCCTAGGCGGTGTTCCTGCGGACATTTCCGGCTGTTTATGGCGAACTGTTGAAGATCTTCACAGTGCGGGATGTGGCCGGCTTCGTCAGGGAGACACTGGGAAGCCTGCCCACCACCGTCCAAGCTGACTGCCCCCTGGAGGCCGTCAAACTACAGTGTATCGCCAAGACGGTGGAAAGCCAGCTTTACATTAACCCAGGTAAAGACTTGTACACACGAACAGATGAAAAGTTTATGTAGACTTTGAAAGGCACACACTGATAAAGCTTGCAAACATGCTGAAAACCCAAACACGGGAAAATTTGTGAGCAAATAGCACAAATACAAAAAAGCCTTGCATACAGATTATGAACACACAGGAAAAATAAACAGCACAGAGGGACACACTTTGTACTATATGTTTGTCTTGCATTATGTACAAACAGGCTATTAGTCCATATTATACTGTTTGGTTGTGCGCTCCTGCAGTGCAGTCATTTGAGAACACAACTGGCTAATTGTTAACCTGCAGTGCACCTAATGCCAACGTCATTAAATTGCTCTTAAAGGCTGTACACTGAAGCAATTACTGTAAGTGTTTTATCCCAGCATGCTCCCAACGACTACATGTAGCAAGAAAGACATCCCTCATGCAAATCACATTAATGTTACACAAAGAGTTACATTTAATTATATTTTAGGAACAGTATGCGCTTGTGAAAGCAAAACAAGAGCTAATACAGCCACAGATGATTAGTGTGTTCTCCTGGTTGGTCTTTGTTGTGTTTACTCTTTATATAGCATTTTGTCTTTGATGTACGACAACTGTGTGTGTGTGTGTGTGTGTGTGTGTGTGTGTGTGTGTGTGTGTGTGTGTGTGTGTGTGTGTTGCAGAGTCACGGTGCATCCTGTTACCGGTGGTGCTCCGGGTCCTCCAGGCCCACATGCAGGAGCAGAGAGACCTTGTCATGTGTGCCCGCATCCTCACCAGCATGCTCTCCCTCATCAAGAAGGAAGAAAATGGCACTGCGGTGAGTGTTAAGTTGTGGTAATTGGTCGCCATACACAGACCCAGCTCATCCTTAAAACAATAGTTCATAATAGTTTTGGGAAATAAGCATATTTGCTGTCTTGCTTCAAGTTACATGAGGACACTTTCATGTCTGTACGATAAATATGAAGCTACTACTAAGAGCTAATTAGCTTACCTTAGCACATAGACTGGAAACTGAGGGAAACGGCTAGCGTGACAAAATCCACAATCCTCCTACCAGCATCTCATAAAGCCTGGCTCTGTCAAAATGTAACCAACAAAATGGTTACATTTTGACAGAGCCAGGCTAGCTGTTTCCTCTGCTTTTCAGTCTTTGGGGTAAGCTAAGCTAACCAGCTGCAGGCGGTAGCTTCATATTTAGCATACAGATTGGAGCCCGACCAAAATAAGATTTTTTAAGACTGATACTGATTTTGATCTGATTGCAATATATCGGCCAATATTCCCCCATCTTTTTAGAAACACATAACATAAACAGAGATTATCCCTAACATTTGTTATGTGAGGTTAGATAACATAATACAGTTAAAAAAAAAACTTTTTTATTGTTATAAATAGTACATTGAATAAAAGTATAGCAGACTACTGTGTTTTGTGGTGGATTTGTGGCGTTCCTAACACATTTGATGCCAACAGGGGGAGCAGAGCACCTTCTGGTGGACAAACTATGCATGCAACACCACTAACATAATTTGCTGATGATCTGTCTTCAGGCTTTATTACTGGCTGTTATAAACACTGATATTAGCTCATATCAGCCGATAATATCGGCATGCCGATTTATCGGTCAGACTCTAATACAGGTATTGAATTGGTATCAATTTTCCCATCTGATTCTCGATAAGAAAACTGTTAAGTATATTTCCGAAACTTCAACTTCAAAATGTCAGTATATTGTTGCACAAAACTAATAAATAGAGAAGTGACTTTTACATTTTATTATGGATGAAGTGACTTTATTACCCAGCCGTTATCCTGTACCGTTAAAATTAATTCCCCATTCTGTTCTCCAAGACTTTACAAGGGAATTACCACCATAATAACTGGAAAATAACTTTAAAGGAAGTCAAAGCTAGAGGAATTAGTCTTACAGCAATTTCCTTGCCAATACATTGCAATAGCAGATTGCTTTGTTGTGTGTATATGGTCAATTAGTCTTGGTAACAAGGACACTGCCAGCCGCCCAGTCCAGTAATGAGACCCATCAATTTAGCAATGGGCATTGTCGAAGTAGCAGTCACTTCGAACGGTGTGTGTGTGTGTTTGTCTGATTTGTGTGCAAGTGTGCAGCAGCTCGGGTTGCCTGGCTTGAACTGTTCGCTGCCAGAGGGGCAGCTAGTGGTAAAGGCGCCCAGTAGGGGACACACACACAGACACGCACACACACACACACACACACACACACACAGACTGGCACCACATCTAAAGGGAAGTGACAGCAGTGGCAGCCAATGTGCCAGTCTGAAGCTCCTTCTCATTATCGCTCTGTCCAAGACCTGTCTGTCTTGTCAGGGGTAGAGACTGGAGGGAGATGTGTATACATACACACACACACACACACACACACACACACACACACACACACACACACACACACACACACACACGCCAGTTTATCCTCCACTCTCTTCGAGTTGCTTTTAATCTTTAACTGTCTCTTTCTCCTTTGTGTTCCAACTTCTTTCTTCTTTCCCATTCTCCTCCTTCTCTTCTGTGAATTTCAAAATGTTGCTCCTAGCCTTGAAACTTCTTATTCGTCCCCACACTTACTGGTTCAAGACTCATTAAAACTGCGATGAAGTAAGTTTATAGGGTAAGGAGCCCAGAAAATTGGCTCTGAGGCAGAATGATGTCAGCTTTTAGTCATGGTGCAAGGTTGTGCTGGGCAAAAAACAAATGAAAAATGGTCAAGATAACATTAAAGGAACATTAGTGTAACTTTGGGAGAGAAATTGAGTAATTGTTTGCAATTTCAAGGCTTTTGGATTCACATTTGGGTAAAGTGAAGTGTAACCTGTAATTCATGTGCAGGTGTTTTGTCCTTTGTGTAGGAGCCGGTGGTCTCAGAAGAGGTGGAGCTAATTGTAGAGAGCTTGCTGGGAGTTTTACTGAGGACCATCCTGGAAATTAGCAACCGGCCCCAGCCTGCAGGACCTGCCATGAGACTACAGTTCCAGGATGTCACTGTATGTGTATTTTACTGTGTACAGTTCTGTGTGTGTGTGTGTGTGTGTGTGTGTGTGTGTGTGTGTGTGTGTGTGTATAAAATGTTTTGGGACTTAGCATAATGTGTAGGAGTAATTATAGATTTTAAATTGAGTTGCTGCAGTGGGGACTATAATTGCACTAACATTATTAACATTAATGGCAATAATTAAGATTTATAATACAACACAGCACAAAAGGAGAATGGTGAAGTGGATAGTAATGAGATCATCATCATCATCATCATCATTGTGTGATGATGGAAAAGGAAGGGTGGCGGGATGTTCCACTTGTAATAGAAATCTACTAATGTTGTGACAATTCTTACCATTTGCAAGTAGAGGTTAATAAAGGGCGTACTGGTAATTCAATATAACAAAGTGCTTTCTTGTCTATTTCCTGTAGTATAGTATACAAAGGACTATCCTTTGCAACATGGTTATGGACAGGTTTTTTAAAGACACAGCAAGATATAATTTTCAATACATTCATAAATGATACATACAGTATCTTTTTTACAACATAAATAACCCCACTCCAATGGAAACCCAGTCTTGCTCCTCAAATGTATTTATTTTTGATTGTATGCATTTAATAATAATAACAATAATAATTAGATACAATACTAAAAAAACTATAGAGGTAAAATGTTGCTGGTGTCACTCTTTTTGAAGATCAGCTAAGACATGCTGCCGTACAATGTAGCATTTGCCTGCACTGCTTCTGGTGGCATATCAGATTTTCTCTAATGTCAGATGATTCATTAGATCCCCCAGCCATGGAGCGAAGGTTGGGGGGGTTGGTGGTTTCTTTTTCATTTTAATAAAAGGAGACGTCTTGCTAAAAGCTTCGCAAAAGCTATTATATTTGTGAGAGAGTCACTAGGACAGAGATCCTCCAAGATAACACCAAATAAAACTGATGCTCACACAATCCTCTCTCTCTCTCTCTCTCTCTCTCTCTGTGTTTTTATCCTGTCAGGGAGAGTTTGTTGCATGTTTGCTGGCGCTTCTGCGACAGATGAGCGACAGACACTACCAGCAGCTACTGCAGGCGTTCAGCAGCAAAGACAACCTGAGAGTAAGACCACCACATCCATCAACACCCCCCCCCGGCATTTCTAAAGTCTATGTATACACACCATTTATGTTAATATACTCTGCGTGTAAGTATTCATGTCTCCAGTCTGTATGCATACCTTTAAAAATGTGTACATGTAAGCGAGCTGTACTGCAAGGTCAGCAGTGGCAGGTTACGTAATGAAGAGACGCGGAGAGAGGGAGAAAGTTAATGAGGTCACAAGGTCATTCCAGTGAGAAATATCAATCTGCTGAATGTCAGAAAAAGTGGAAAGGTTATATGCTGTTGTTAGCTTGAGAGCACTTATTCAAGAAAGACACTTATTATGCTTTAATTCTAGCACTTTTATCACAAGTATCCATATTCAAATAAAACAAATTGAAATTTGCTCTCCCTATAAATTTCAGTGTTTAAACAGTCCAAAATAAATCAGATATAATACACTTTTCGGTTTCAAGTTCACAGCAACTCATGACAATGAACTAAGTATTTGAATATTTAGAATGCATGTGAATTTCTGATTGATAGTACTGACAAAAACAGAATGAAATGTATACATGTCATATGCAACACAAATTGACTGTACATACTACACACTAATCCTCAGATTAAGTATAGAATGTCAATTTTGAGAGATGTGTTTGGGTGGAAACAACTATATTTCTCCTTTTCCATGGATTAAGAAATGTCCATGTTGTTCTTCACCTCTAGCCCTGTGATTATAGACATGTCCATTATAGCTAGGCAAAAAAACACCTGCCAAGGTGTCTTAAATTCCAATTTAATAGTCAGAATAAAGTACCCTATTGAGTGTATATCATGAAGCAAATAGTAAATGAGTGATCAAGGGAGTGTGATTTTGTGCCAGCACCATTGAGAGACACTAACTTGAAATTTAGGAAGTTTTCAATAACAACACGTCTGCTGTGTGTGTGTGTGTGTGTGTGTGTGTGTGTGTGTGTGTGTGTGTGTGTGTGTGTGTGTGTGTGTGTGTGTGTGTGTGTGCGCGTTCCAGGACTTTCTTCTCCAGATCTTCACAGTCTTCAGGATCCTAATCCGACCAGAAATGTTTCCCAAAGACTGGACCGTCATGCGGTTGGTCACCAACAAGTAAGACCACACACGTGAATGTGCCCACGTAATAACAAATGACAAGAGATAGAAAACGGCACAAAAACCTCGAAATAAAGTCAGGCGAATGATACGCAACAAAGGTTCTCAGTTGGAATCCGATAAGGGCTGTTACATGGTATTAGATGTAGACTGCGATGCTATGAGGACACCCCAGATATGAAATTTTAAACATCAGTGAGACAGTTTAATCTGATGAAAGTGTGGGGATCCTTGTCTTTATCCATGGACAGTGTGTTCCACTTCTCTACAGCCTCTTTTAAAAGGTTAGCTGCCATCAGTAGTCCATGGTGATGTCTCTTTATTCCACATGATTCCAGACTTCAGCAATATGGTGGAGGTACAAAGAC
>NC_060165.1:10461475-10493296 GCF_021292245.1 Micropterus dolomieu | reverse complement strand
TGCGTGTAAGTATTCATGTCTCCAGTCTGTATGCATACCTTTAAAAATGTGTACATGTAAGCGAGCTGTACTGCAAGGTCAGCAGTGGCAGGTTACGTAATGAAGAGACGCGGAGAGAGGGAGAAAGTTAATGAGGTCACAAGGTCATTCCAGTGAGAAATATCAATCTGCTGAATGTCAGAAAAAGTGGAAAGGTTATATGCTGTTGTTAGCTTGAGAGCACTTATTCAAGAAAGACACTTATTATGCTTTAATTCTAGCACTTTTATCACAAGTATCCATATTCAAATAAAACAAATTGAAATTTGCTCTCCCTATAAATTTCAGTGTTTAAACAGTCCAAAATAAATCAGATATAATACACTTTTCGGTTTCAAGTTCACAGCAACTCATGACAATGAACTAAGTATTTGAATATTTAGAATGCATGTGAATTTCTGATTGATAGTACTGACAAAAACAGAATGAAATGTATACATGTCATATGCAACACAAATTGACTGTACATACTACACACTAATCCTCAGATTAAGTATAGAATGTCAATTTTGAGAGATGTGTTTGGGTGGAAACAACTATATTTCTCCTTTTCCATGGATTAAGAAATGTCCATGTTGTTCTTCACCTCTAGCCCTGTGATTATAGACATGTCCATTATAGCTAGGCAAAAAAACACCTGCCAAGGTGTCTTAAATTCCAATTTAATAGTCAGAATAAAGTACCCTATTGAGTGTATATCATGAAGCAAATAGTAAATGAGTGATCAAGGGAGTGTGATTTTGTGCCAGCACCATTGAGAGACACTAACTTGAAATTTAGGAAGTTTTCAATAACAACACGTCTGCTGTGTGTGTGTGTGTGTGTGTGTGTGTGCGCGCGTTCCAGGACTTTCTTCTCCAGATCTTCACAGTCTTCAGGATCCTAATCCGACCAGAAATGTTTCCCAAAGACTGGACCGTCATGCGGTTGGTCACCAACAAGTAAGACCACACACGTGAATGTGCCCACGTAATAACAAATGACAAGAGATAGAAAACGGCACAAAAACCTCGAAATAAAGTCAGGCGAATGATACGCAACAAAGGTTCTCAGTTGGAATCCGATAAGGGCTGTTACATGGTATTAGATGTAGACTGCGATGCTATGAGGACACCCCAGATATGAAATTTTAAACATCAGTGAGACAGTTTAATCTGATGAAAGTGTGGGGATCCTTGTCTTTATCCATGGACAGTGTGTTCCACTTCTCTACAGCCTCTTTTAAAAGGTTAGCTGCCATCAGTAGTCCATGGTGATGTCTCTTTATTCCACATGATTCCAGACTTCAGCAATATGGTGGAGGTACAAAGACGTCTGTCAACATCCCCCCCAAAAAACATTATAGGTTAAAAAAGTAGGAGGAATTTTGATGTAGTGCTCTCAGTTTAAATGAGACTGAATCTGAGGCTAATGCACCGGATCACTTTAGAAGACACTTTCAAATGAAGTGCATTAATAATCTCATATTTCTAGTAAAAAAATTCTGTGGATGATAACACAGATTTGTGTCTTTAAAATCATAAAAACTGGAACTCAAAGCCACTTTGCTCTTTTTATGCTTTTGCCTTCTCCTTGGGGTTTTATAGTTGACCTTCCTGAACATGGAATGCGATTGCAGGCCATTTGACTTGCATTTAAATTGTTCATGGTGATGCATTTTCCACCAAAGTAACACAGCAACCCCCTCCTCTCTTTCTCTTGTTCTTTTAGTGTCATCATCACAACTGTCCTCTACCTTTCTGACGCTCTGAGGAAAAACTTCCTCAATGAGAAGTTTGACTACAAGGTGGGGAATGTGTGTGTGTGTGTGTTTGTTTGCGTAGATCTAAACAATGCCACAGTGCTACGAAGCTAGTTGAGTATCAAACAGGCTCACTTCTAAAAGTCAGTGCACCCGCGCAGAGACTGGAAGATACACGTTTATAATAAAAGTGGTTTATTTATTTGCATCACACTTTTCAAAGCAGAAGCTTTCACAGAGACAGAGACATAAAACAGAGCTAATACCATTAGTCTGGAGCTTAAGGCGGCCAAATAAATGAGCTCAAAGCAAAAAACAAAAACAAAATACCAATAAAAACGGCAATAAAAATACCACAAAGGACGAGTTAATTCAATTATAATGAGGCTTTACTACTTCCTGAACTGTGATATTGTAGATTGCCTAGTCCATGTTTCAGTTGTATTTAGATATTACTTTGTGTAATGATGCTGAACTTGATTTAACAGCTGTTAGTACCTCAACATACCACCAATATCAAGAATCCATGGATACCAGTGGCAAATTATAATTATTTTTGCCTGAATTCTTGAAAAGGGAAGATGTAGGAGGAAGATTTTACACGGCATTGACATGATGCAATTTTTTTTGCTGTCATTTCCAGGTGTGGGACTCGTACTTCTATCTGTCTGTAATATTTATAAACCAGCCGTGTCTGCAGCTGGAGTCCTTCTCTCCCTCCAAGAGGAAGAAGACGCTGGAAAAGTAAGTCCTGCTTGTCTGCAAATACACCTGCACATACTGTCATTTGATGCATGTGTTAGGATAGCCTGTAATTAGCCCTGCGCTCACTCAACAAGCCATCCTATGGTGCTCAGACAAAAACAGTTACACACACACACACACACACACACACACACACACACACACAGTATACTGTAGGCCACATACAGTATAATGAGTACTTTCAGTATTTGCCTGCAGCAATCACACATGTCTAAACATATCTTGTCATGCAGGTATGGAGACATGAGGGTGATGATGGGCTGTGAGATCTTCAGCATGTGGCAGAATTTAGGTAAGGTTCATATGGATTGTTTTATTTCTTAATGTACTCCTAAAATGTGCAATAGGTTGTTTAAAGAGTCACTGCAATATCTGACCGGTGCCACAAATATAGTACTGTATAGGCAACTGTCCGTCTTCTGTTCCTGCAGTGGGTATCTCTTATGCCTGGTGCACACTAGATTTTCACATGACTTGGGATTTTACCGCTTTTTAATATTTTAATTGTAAGAATCCACACACCAGACAATTCAGTGAAGATGCAGGGCCACACATTTGGCGTTTATACTAAACGATTTCAGAGTGGCGATTCCTTTGACTTGGGATCTCACAGAAACTCGCGTGATCAAACGTGACTTAAACAATATAAACAACATGGAGGCAGCTAGTCACACTTGTGTGTGCTATGTTTTGCACAGAAAAACAAAAAAAGAGAACAGATCTGTGGATAAATTCATGGCTGAGAAGAGGGAACCAACCTGGTTAATACATTTCAAAGCGCAAGCAAATACACAACATGTTGGTGACACTTTCCGGTCAGGTCGCTCTCATTGGCTGTTGTGGGTTCCTTATCAGAGGCACCCCGATTTCAGATCTTATATATGTATATAAGATTGTGTCTGTAAACCCCTCACACTACAGGATCATTTAGGCTGATAATCTCTTCCGACCAGCTTCGGGTCGGGACCGCCCCCGCGATTGTTGGCAGGGGTGAGTCAGACCTCGAATCGGCCTAGTAATCCTCTAGTGTGTGGCCAGCATTACAGGCCCTCCCCTGATGCAGGAGGATTGTTCTTAAAGTAACATCAGAGAAAGTAAAGGCAAATAAACTAAATAGAATATTTTTGTACTTGAAAAAATTCTCAGCCTTTTTTTCTCTATGCCAAAAACTAAAACTAAAACTAAAGTCACCATGGCAACCAGCTGGATGCCTGACTCTGTTTTGTGTAGATGCTTTTGTTCTGCTCAGAGTCTGTGATGGATCTATGCAATTGTGTGTGTTTTTTAATCATTTCTTTGTGTGGCTCTTTGTTTAACAACAATACATTTTAAGTAACACAGGAGTTAGGATTATTTAGTTTATTAGAATACTGTGTCAATTTGGTTAGAGTGCAGTGCACTTAAACCAAAAAATCAGAGCAGCCAGCCGAAATTTGCCTTGCCAGAGTTGGTCAAATTGCCTCTGACACAAACAGCACGCTGTGTTCACGGATAAAGTGAGAGCCTAACCTGTTTGTTGACCTCTGCCCCTCCTCAAGGGGAGCACAAGCTGAACTTCATCCCAGCAATGATTGGTCCATTCCTGGAGGTGACGCTGGTGCCTCAGCCTGATCTGAGGAATGTCATGATCCCCATCTTCCACGACATGATGGATTGGGAGCAGAGACGCAGTGGAAATTTCAAACAGGTACACAGCTGTTAGATTTGAACTTGTAATGTTTATTACCTGGTGACGGTGATCCACTTTTTTGACCTTTTGCATAATTCCAAGATTAAGTCATAAAAATAAAAACCTGTCAGATTCAATCGCCGCGACGCCTTAGCATGACAGGAAGTAATTTGATCTAACACACCGTTCAGTGTTAAGCTCTAAGCCCTCCGTGCTGCTCTTCCACCCAGCCATTTCATCAATATCGTTTGAACTGGCAGCCCCCGTTGAAAATGCGTTTTCTTCACAGGTGGAGGCCAAGCTAATTGACAAGCTGGACAGCCTGATGTCCGAGGGCAAAGGAGATGAAACGTACCGGGAGCTCTTCAACAGCATGTGAGTTAGAGAAAGGAATAGTAGTAGAAACTATGGGGATGAGGGGGCGTATAGGTGCATATTCAATTACCTTGGATTTTACATGAAAGGGGGACGTGGTCAGGGTGCCTTTGTGTTATGAAATTTGGCCTACACAAGAGCTCAACTAGCTCACAGTTCAATCGCCTAAAGAAAAAGGCCAGTCCAGGACACTTCCACTGACAGGCAAAATTGCCGGTTATTGAGTCTAATGACCTAGATGATGCAGCCCACACAAGGCTACATCAGGTAACTGCAACTCGCAGGTTGTTTGCCTCAGTAAATGGCTGCTTTATCTGTAAGTGTCTGCAAGTATTCCGCTTTCAAAAGTGAGCTTTTAACCCTGAAACCCAAAGAGCACAGATAACAGTGTTTATGCTCAGAGAAAACTCCTTTACCTGAATTGTGTGTTAGGATTGATTACAGAACCATGCACACCTGTCATGAGTATCAACAAATAGGCAGTGGGTAGTTCTGTATTTGAAATTGTTTATACTGAGTAGACTGATAAAGTAATAATGAGAGGTAAGTGATCAGTACTTAGCTCCAGTCACCTTCATCTTCACTCACACCTCCTCTGTGGCCGGTCCTTGTCCACTCTGTCCTTGTTAGGTTTGTGCTCCTGCATGCTTGGCGTACGTGCTTACGCTAATGCGCGCGTGTGTGTTAGTATGTGTGTGTATCCCTGCCTCTGTCTGTGCCTGTTCATATTTTTATGTCACCCGCCCCCCTCTTTCACAATGGCTACTATATTTGAAGTCTGTGCTACATTTCAACTTAGCTTCCAGAAACACAATGAAGTCATTTTTCTGACCCACGTATGTCTCTTTTACTGTCACATAGATGTGAATTAAAGTGTGATCTTGACTAGTATTTTATCAATATGCATCTATTGTAATTGTCCCTTTGTCTTTCATAGTCAACCATTCTCTTTCCATTATAAATGTGAAACATTACAGAAAAACAGTGTAATATCACTGCATAATATTAAAATATCTCTTTATCTAATCTGTATTGTGCCATATAATACAATTGTGCATTAGAAAGCATTATTATTAAATTGCTACTATCTATTCAGCCTGTATGCAGATTGAGGTTCATGTTTATGATTATGATTTTAGCCGACTTTTATCTTTTCTTGCTTAATTGATTTATTGTTTTGATTTAGTTTCTCCATTTACTTTTCCTCTCCACTAACCCCTAAACTAACCTTGTGTGAGTGGGTGCTGATATTAATCACATTAATATACATTTATTCCGCCTATGCTTCCCGCCTGGAGTAGAATTCCTCTGTTTGGTCCGTACCCTAGGTAAGACGTTCTCCTCTTTGTTTCTCTCTGTGTCTTCTATGTGAGGGGGAACAGCGGCAAGGGGTGACGTTGGGAAACAATAATTAACTCAGCCAAAAGCTAACAGCAATATTTTGGCTGTGATGTGTAAAACAGTGTATCAGCTATTGTGAAATAGATATATATTTAGCCACCTAGAGTATTTATTTCCCCACAGGCAGGCCAGCAAGCATAGGTGATACTGGTGTGACTGGGATTGATTTCCTCTTTGCTTCGCTTCCTTTTCTGTTGCAGTAATTTTTTCTTTCTTTCCCCCCTCCTGTCACCTTTCCCATTTGCTCACTTTTACCACTTGTTTCCTTTGGTCTTTACATCTCTCTATCTTGTCCTCCAGCCTGCTTAAGAAGATTGAGAGAGAAACCTGGAGGGAGAGTGGGATTTCTCTGATCGCTACGGTCACCCGCTTAATGGAGCGATTGCTAGACTATAGGTAAGAGTGCAAACATATACTCTCAGAAACATGCAGACACGCTTGGTCAATTTGAATCAGGTTTGGACGTATTTTTTTTTTTTTTTGCCACTTACTGATGATGTTTCCATCACAGGGATTGTATGAAGCTGGGAGAAGTGGATGGAAAAAAGATTGGATGTACTGTCAGTTTACTGGTGAGTAGAGATTACTCGGAGCGTGGTTAGCTCACTTGATTGACCGCGCGCCCCAGGTTCAAGGCTGGGTCCTTACTGCAGTGGCCTGGGTTTGAGTCCAACCTGCGGCCCTTTGCTGTGTGTCTCTCCCTATCTCTCTCCCTGTTTCCTACACTGTCCTGTCTGTCAAAATAAAGGCAAAAAAAAATCTTTAAAAAAGTAGACTAGAGGTTACTCTCATGTCTCTGCATTAAATATCAAGCTACAGCCAGAAGTAGGTTAGCTTAAAAGGTAAAAAAAATATCTAAAGCTCATTAATCACATTATATCCAGTTTGTTGTTATGGGTTTACATGGGGTTAATGCCGCACAATTTAACTGTCTGATAAATGTGACGTAACACATTAATAAGTGAGCTTCAGAGGTGCTGACAGGAGGATTTATTTACCTTTGGACAGAGCCAGACTAGCTGTTTCCCGTTGTTCGTGCTAGGCTAACTAGCTGCTGGTTGTAGCTTCATGTGTACCACACAGACATCAATCTTCTCATTTAACTCGTGGAAAGAAAGCAGTAAAGCAGATTTCCAGAGTCCTTTAAGTGACAACAAAATGCGTTACCAAACAAAACAGATACCTCTTGACTTTTGTCTTGTGTCATGTTCTTGTGCCTAATGATTTGTTTTAGCATTTCTGTCCTCTGTCAGTGTTATCTAACTGTTGGCAAGAAAGTTTATTTCATAAACTATTGCTTTAATATTTGCATATAGTTTAGAGCTTTTTAATGATGGCTTACATCTTTTAAATAGGCCTTACCTTCTGAAAGTATTCCATATCTCTATATGAGCCTAGTAACCATAATTATCTTTTTTTATCTTCTGGTGCTATTTGAAGTCCTATGATGTTTTGAACTTTTTGCCTGTTCAAGAATTATCCAAAAATCAAATATGTTAAGTTCATTTCTTCAGTTCATGCTATTACACATAACTTTTATTGCTTTTATGGTTGTGTATTTCGCAGGTTACATAATTAGTCTCTCTGATTAACAGTGGAAAATATAAATTCATGCTTAAGACTTTAAAGTGTTTTTCATTTCCTTCCCTCAGAGACATAACACGAATGTCAAATGACAAATCACTTTTTTCTCTGATCTTTCCCTCTTTTGTTTCAATTGTCAGCCCTTTGTGCCTGCTAGTATTTCCTTATGTAACAGCAGCTGTCTGAAAGAGCACCTGGGTGTGTAGGCAGATGAATTAGAAGTCACTGCTTATCAGCAGCTGAAATATATTGTTACACCTCTACCCTAGAACAATCTGTCACTTTTAAATGTGTCCTCATTTGCATCTCCAACTCACCATTATTTTTATAATCCCCTTCTCTCTCTCTCTCTCTTTGTGATTCTTTTTGTCCTCATTCATCACCGAACCACCCACTGCTCCTGTCAGAACTTCTACAAAACTGAGTTGAACAAAGAGGAGATGTACATCCGCTACATCCACAAACTGTACGACCTGCACTTGAAAGCACAAAACTACACAGGTACGCCTAAAGGAATGGCCATAACATACAGTGCGTGTGAGTGTGGGTGTCTGCATGTATGACAGATACATTATTGTGGGTCTTACTGCATGCTGTAACGTGTGTACATACATGTGTATAGCCTTATTAATGGAATGGCTAGTCATCCTTACTGTCCCATGAGTCAGATTTTAAAAGATGTTTCTGAGACACTGAATCCTTCATGTTTTCCTAAAAGCACATATCCTGCTCCTTTAAGATGTATGTAATGTCCTGTGTGTGTGTGTGTGTGTCTCACAGAGGCTTCGTACACCCTGCTGCTGTATGATGAGCTATTGGAATGGTCAGACAGGCCACTCAGAGAGTTCCTCAACTACCCCATGCAGAGCGAGTGGCAAAGAAAAGAGTATCTGCATCTCACCATCGTACAGAACTTCGACAGGGGGAAGGTGAGCTTGAACACACACATTTGTTCCCCACATACTCATCCGTCCTCTACATCTGCATTACTTTGGTGACAAAATCAAGCAAAAACATTTAACACTGGTATCAACAAGCTAAATACCCTCCATTGCCTTTATGTTTTTTGTATAGGAATTATGAATCAAAAAACTCTGTTTTTAGTGACAGCAAATCAGAGAAACACTGTGCTGTACATATGAGCCTCAAAACCAGCAGTGACTTCTTAACACTGCTAAATGCCAGTGAATGTGTCACACCAATGTGGCAGCAAAACAGCAGCATTTCAGCTTCATATGCATATTCAAAAATGTAACTTTAATTCAAACCTCGCATTGAAACTGAAGCACAGCCATAATATTAATGCTTCATTTAGAATAAATAAATACATGGATTTTAAACCCAACCTAATAAGCAATTCATTAAACATTAATACTGGATGGAACATGAGAGGACTGGAGTACCCCGCCTGTTCAGTGGAGACGTCACTCACGTGAAATGAAATCCCTTCATAGGAGGAGAGTAGAGCAGAGCTGTAAGCTGTGTGGAGCTACAATAATGCATGTCACTCGTAGTCAGACATTTAGTTTCTACCTGTTGTGACGTGACAGCAGCTCGAGGCATCAACACCTCCTCGGTTTAATCAGATGAATGGCTGGCAGCTGTAATTAAAGCAGGATCTGTGTCATCCCATAACATCCAACACCATTCCTGCAAGAAATATTGTGGGAGATGACGGCAAGACTGAGGGGTGAAGCGTAAGTCGCACTGCTGTGTTGGCTTTATGTATCAGCTAAGAATGAACCGAGTAAATGAAAACCAGCTGATTCAGGATACAGCAGCATTTGAGAAGCTCTCTCCAGGCTTTTGCTTTGTTTCTGTTACCCATGAAGTACATTTTTTTTCTTTCTTCCTCCCACCACTCCTCTCCACTGATTTTATCTCTTTCCTAACTACCCTTGCCATCATTCTGCAATCTCAGGGAAAATTGGCATTATGGAAAGCCTCCAGAATTACACACACAAAAAAAAACTTCAGCATCCCTGATGAAATAACGTAGCTCTACGGAATCATTAAAACTGCTCTCCTCGTTATTCATAGTCCAATTTTCCTTCACATTCACAAGCTATGCCATCTGCTGGTGCTGCCGCACAGGGATTAGAAGACAGCAGGAAAGGAAAGCTTTTCATTTAATTAGCAAGATGGGTGCTGCGTGTACCTGCATAAAGAGGTTATGCTCTCTTGCTATTGTTGACTCACCAGTGCCACCCAGTGGGTCACATGCAGTTTAGCAGCAGTACTGCAGAGCATGTTATACAGTTTCCTGATCTAAGTCAAATAGATAGGCATGAGCTTCCTTGATTTTTCTGCGTTTATTTTGTTTTAAGACAGAGCACAGTGAGCATGAGGATGAATAAGTGTGTGTGTGTTTTTTGTCTTCAGTGTTGGGAGAATGGCATCATCCTGTGTAGAGAACTCGCTGACCAATATGAGTCTTACTACGACTACAGGAACTTGAGCAAGATGAGGGTAAGTTGTCCACAATAAACAAGCTACAGCACTTCCTGAAGACGGGTTGTTAATTGGAGTCTTGTGATGATGGGGTCTTTCAGGAAAACTAGGAAAGATACAAAAAAAGATTCAAGATTCAAATTTGATATATGTTATGCACATACAAATTAATCTGCTTTTAATATAACAATGCTTTTGTCAATGTATCAAATCCCGTTGGTTTATGCTCAATATTGTCCTCGCCAGATGATGGAAGCCTCTCTCTATGACAAGATCATGGACCAGCAAAGACTAGAACCTGAATTCTTCAGAGTGGGTTTCTATGGAAAGAAGTTTCCTTTCTTCTTACGGGTAAAAAAATCTCCATATTCCCTCTGTGTCATGAATAACAAGTTGAATAGAATAATACTTTTACCCTCTACATAGAAGAGCTAGACCTGCAGAAAGAATTAACTTTTCTTATATAAGACTTCTTCAGTATGAGGTGACATTCAGCAACTCTTATTCAATGCCATTTAATGATGTAACAGGCCCCTGTCCTTGGTGGAGTTTGCAGTTGAGGCTGCAGTTGCAATGTGCAGCCACTAGATGTCAAGCTAACCCCACGCTGTTTCCTGCTTCCCCCCTCTGCAGAATAAGGAGTTTGTGTGCCGCGGCCATGACTACGAGAGGCTGGAGGCTTTCCAGCAGCGGATGCTCAACGAGTTCCCCCACGCCATAGCCATGCAGCACGTCAACCAGCCAGACCAGACCATATACCAGGCGGACGCACAGTGTATCCTTGTCTATAGAAAGAGGCGTATGGAAAATTCATACGCTCAAGCTTGGACACGCAGTGAAATGTGTGGAAATGAATAAAAACATGACACGCCACAGTGTACATACATGCGTACGCACATACACAGAGGCTTGCGTGCACAGCATGCTTGTGTGTTTACATACACAAAATTGCCTGTAATGAGGCACATGCTATAAAACGCCGTGACTCCCTCGGTCTCTCGCAGTCTCTTTCCATTCATTATCAAAGGCCAATTCAAGTACTGCATACTACGTACAGTATACAGATTCTCATACACAGAAAGCACATCAAACATGCTACGGACATACATATGCTTAATCATAAACCCAAGGGCAGAATTTTCACCAGGGACAGGCTTTTCAAAAAATAATGTTTTATTTCGTCCTTACTTATACAGTTGATTTACTCACTGAAATCTCTCTAAACAGCATCTTCTTACTTGCTGTAATCCAGATAAGAGAAGCTCTAAAATGATAAACAGGCTGATTCTACAGTCATAAGCTTGCCTCAGTCCCCAGCTCCTCCAGGCTGCATGTCGAAGTGTCCTTGGGCAAGATACTGAACCCCAAATTGCCTCTTGTGGCTGTTCCACCAGTGTATGAATGTGTGTGAATGTTAGTTTCTGTTCTAGCACTTAGGCTCAGTGAATGAATATGTGTGAATGATGAATGCAGATGTAGTGTAAAGGTGCTTTGAGTGGTCGAAAAGACTAGAAAGGCGCTATACAAATATGGAGCATTTACATTTTACATACTGGCTGCCTTACCTTCTGATTTGTGGCGGCCGTTGGAACAGTATGCAGCCCGACAGGAAAACAGCAGATACTACTTAGGATTTTCAATTTTATTTGCAGCTACAGTTAATATTCTCCTTTAAAAGATGCTGGAGTCTTACGATACTAAATAAGACTTTAAGTAGGGTTATGACATGATGATGATGAACATAACTTTTCTCTTCAGCACGGTAGCAAATTTGAAATGCATATCTATCAGTGCAGTTCAGTCAAGACACTCACGTCAAGGTTTTAACCATTTACTGCCAGTACAAATTTCAGTTTGGCAGTGTGGCCATGCCTGCCTACGTAAGTCATACTTTGTGTTGTTTTTTTGACTTAATTTTGTGCCCCCACTTCTGAAACCAAACCCACGCCCTTACATAAATCAAGTCACCGACTCACATTGAGAGCTATACTCTTCATTTCCAGGCAGCATGTTCAAATTTAGCTGTACAGTATGGGAGCATTTTTAATTATTCACACTAGTGTATGGGAAACCTCTATAGAGGGAGTGGGAAGACAAAGCAAATACTTGGGGACATAATGACACAGAGACTTTATAGAGCAGAAACCTGATGGAGGACAGAATGTAAGTTGTTCTATTTGTGCCTGTTTTTCTTGTGCTTCCCCAACTAAAAAGATCTAAAAAAATTAGCACCCTGCTGTGTTATTCTCACATAACGCTAATCAATAGAGTTTCTCTCAGATTGCTTACCCATCTGTATATCCTTGTCAGAAATACTCATGCATATAATTGTATGTTTAATAACTGTCCCAACTCCTAACTGGTGGAGATGCAGAGGTTGACCACTGCTCACAATGACCTTTCGTGTGGCTGTCTCTTTTTTATTTCACTGTTCAGATATTGTTTTGGTCCCTGTTAGTATGTCCTTGGCAGGGTATTGTTTCCATGTGGATGTAAGTAAAAGACTAATGAAGCAAAGGATAATGCAAGAGGGATTTATTTATTTCAAAGACACATGTGTTACCATCCTGTGAAACTCATGTGCGTGTTCTTGTTGTCTGTGTGGGCACGATTTCCCATGTTCTTTCAGGTCACTGAAGAATTCTTGTCCGTTTTAGCCCAGAGTGCTTTCCCTTGTCACTTTCTCCGGTGTCTTTCCTTAACTTCCGTTCGCCTCCAGATCTGCAGATCTATGCTGTAACCCCCATCCCGGAGAGTCAGGACGTGCTCCAGAGAGACGGAGTGCCTGACAACATCAAAAGCTTCTACAAGTTCAATCACATCTGGAGGTTCAGATACGACCGGCCATTTCACAAGGGCACCAAAGACAAGGAGAATGAGTTCAAGGTATGGATGGGAAAGGGGAGAAATCACTAGAAACTCAGATGGCGATGAAGATTGATAGCACCACATAGACACACATGGTAAGAGGTCAGTGTGATGCAGACATTTCCCTGCCTTTATGTAATTTCATCCCTTTTTCACAAAACATGAATTTACAGATTTTGTGGAGATATGAAAATAAATAAAGAATGAACTTAACAACCTACTACAGCTTGTGGAGTAGCTACAAAATGTTATGTGCTATAGAATAAAAAGGGGAAAAGTCTAGTTATCTGTGAATATTTCAGAATTTAAAATTATCCACTTATGATCATTAGCATTTTTTTCACTCCAGACTGATGTGAAACAGCTTCGTTTTCTTCTGTGCCCAGGTATTAATCTGTGTATATAGCGCATGTTTTATTCATCATGACTCCTGTATCACAAATTATACACGCGCTGCTCACACTCTAAACACATAGACACACACAAACACACACACACTCTGCAAAGACCCTGATATTAGGCTCATAAATA
The DNA here is from genome assembly GCF_021292245.1 of Micropterus dolomieu. Classification (NCBI taxonomy): domain Eukaryota; kingdom Metazoa; phylum Chordata; class Actinopteri; order Centrarchiformes; family Centrarchidae; genus Micropterus; species Micropterus dolomieu. The sequence goes on along the minus strand of NC_060165.1, from coordinate 10,479,872 downwards.
TTCAATATTAGCACACACATACACAGACGCAGTCATTTCGTCTCAGTTCCATCAAAGCTATTTGGCCAAATTTCATCATGATATCACATTTCAATTAGGGCGAGATATCTCTGGCTCTCATGGGGTAAAAATATGTATGATAAACTTTTGCATAGCGACAAGAATATCCAGCAGCCAGGATATGGGGTTATCTGTCAAAATAAAGTAATAAAGAAAGCTGTCTCCATATGACATTTCTATGTGCAGAAGAAAAAAAAAAGCTTGCAGAAACGGTAAGACTTTTATTTTTGTCAGCGTTTCATTTCAACTTCCTAATACATGTTTGTTTTTTTCAAGAGGTGTTCAGGTGGGTTTCTTGGCCTTAAAGAACAGAAAATCAATAAAGGGCAGTAGGGCTCTGTAGTGAGTCAGAAGACCCTTTTTCAACCTGAGGACACTGGATCGATAATGCATGTCAGCACTCATCTGCTCTGCTGGAGTGTCCTTGAGCAAGACACTGGGCTCCAAACTAAACGTAAAATAAATGAAGCTGTAACGTTACTGCATCAGCACGTTGACCCTGACCTGCTTGTGAAATGGGCCCAGCATAAAACAGGATGTCCATGCGGGGATCAAAAATATAATAACATAATAATGCTTCAGATTTTGAACACATTTAGCCTAATTTAGAATAAAACAAACTGATGTGGGGTTAAGATGATTTAAACATTTCTTCAGCCTCAGTTGTACTTTTTGTTTAGTGCTAATTAGCAAATGTTAGCAGGCTAAACTAGCATGGGAAATGGTAAACAAACATACCTGTGCTTAACATCAGCATGTTAGCATTGTTACTGTGAGCATGTTAGCATGCTGAAGTTAGCATTTAGCTCAAAGCACCACTGAACCCAAATAAGGCCTCACAGAGACACTTAATTTTGTTTAGATTAAAAGTGAAAGCTAATGTTTGGTCTTGGAAACAGTAGTTGGTGACAAAATAAAGCTCCAGAAGAAGCTAGTAAACAAGGTTTTTTTTTTTTTAGATAAATTGATGAATGAGTTAATAATCAAAGTTGCCCATTACAATTTTCTAGACCCCAAGGTGACACCTTTTAAATTGCTTGTTTTTGGTTAGTGCAAATCTCGAAAATATTCAGTTTATAATGATGTAAACATGTGGAAAGCAGCACATCCTCACATTTGAAAAGCTTGAAGCATTTTTTGCTTAACAGATGATTTTAAAATTGTTGATTAACTGTTTCAGCCCTATCAAGTCAAACGTTATGAGTTGGTTTTAAAAATACACTACACAGAAAATGAAATTAATGATTGCTTTCCATTCTTCATGTTTGTTGAAACTTTGTTGCTTTAGATTGCTCCACTGTAGTGTTAATCTGTTATATTAACAGCCTGCAGTCAGTGCTAGAGTTTCCATAGTTTACGTGCTGTCAGAATGACCTTGTGGTATGTTGGCATATTGACAAGCATGCTGGCTGACGGGGTAAGTGGTGGAACATGAATGATGATATGAGATATAAGACATGACATCTGACCTACACCTACAAGTGGGCGTTTGGCAGTAGGTGTACTCAACATGTTTTCCTCAAACTGTGGTATCTGTAATTAAAATGTATGCCGTCTGCCAGATATAGAGTGCATGTGCGCATCAGCATAAGTAGCTATGGATTTTTTTAAAGTGTTTTTAGCAATCTGCTAATACTCACGCCATGCATTGATGTGTAGAGCCTTTGGGTGGAGAGGACGACCCTGACGCTGGTCCAGAGTCTTCCAGGCATCTCCCGCTGGTTTGAAGTGGAGAAAAGAGAGCTGGTGAGTGGGACCACTTCTGAGGAAATAACCATCTTACACAAGGCACCCTGTAATACACTTTTATTTTACAGGTTGCAATTTGGAGTACTGCCAGCCAATATCCAAGTATTGATCCAAGTCATTACATTGAACAACAATAATGACCTAGGTCATGAGTTTGGGGCTATTGGACAGATTTTATTTCCTCCATCGGATAGATTGGATGTCGTGCTAAATCTCAAATTGCTTTGCTTTGATTTTTGTATTGGATTGTTATATTGGGGATTTTTTTTTTGACTTACTTACCAGCCTTTTTAGCCTGGACTCATATTTGTCCATTGCTACACTGTGTTACATGTTTCCCTCAAAAGCTTTCCGTCTTGGATCTTCATTCAGATCTCTAAGGAGTGGGAGGATTTTTAAATGCTGTTTTGTCTGGTGTATGCAAAACACAACACAGTGTATGTCTCTGTTTTCTGAGTGCATATTCTTTAACTTTAGCACATAGCTGTTGAGCGTGGTGTGAAATTGTGGAACTGGCAAAACCCTCTATTAGCAAGAGGATTAAGCTTTGTGTGAGGCAGAGGAAGAAAACGAGAGAGAAAAAGAAGCGCAGGATGATGGGAAGAGCATTTTTCATGCACCCATGCAAAAGTGACCATATACTAATTGTGTGTTTTTGGGTGTGTTTACAACAATACAGTGCAATACAGCATTGTAGTATCTTTCAGGTCATTGTTTTGGTTTTACGACCTGCAACTTTACCATTTTGGTTCCTACACTTCCCATAATGCACTTCCACAGCATATTTTGTTTCATTACACCCTTGATAAATGGCTATTTTTTCAGACTCCACACTCCCACCTTGTAATGCAGACTTTCTTTTATAAATCATCAGGGTCCTTTCCTTCTAGGTTTCAGATTTTCCTGAACTCCCCTGAGAGCTACAGAAGACGCGACCTCTTAAAACTCTTAATTTTGCGAAAACCTCCCTCTTTGCAGGTGGAGGTAAGCCCGCTGGAGAACGCCATCGAGGTGATCGAAAACAAGAATTTACAGCTCCGCACATTGATCACCCAGTGTCAGAGCCGGCAGATGCAGAACATCAACCCCCTCACCATGTGCCTCAACGGGGTCATCGATGCCGCCGTCAACGGGGGGCTGGCCCGCTACCAAGAGGTATGGATGGATAGATGGAGGACAAGGTTGGAGGGTTTTAGAGACAGAGGCAGGAGTGAGGAAAGATGATACATGGATTGCCTAATGATGCATGAAGGTGGGCTTTAGCGGGGAGATGTATGGGCAGAGAGCGTTTTGCGGAGATATGGATGGATAGAATGGATAGAGAGCAAGTGGAGAGCAGGAAGGGGGTGGAAGCGGCAAAATGAGATGGATGGGTTTTGTAGGAATGGGTGGATGGATGGGGGGGTTTGGTCAATGGATGGGTGATGGATGGATGGATGGATATGTGAAGGAAGAGGGGTCAGGTCAAAAAATTGCAGTTAGAGGAGTAGGAGGAAGGAGTGTAAAGAGATGGATGGCTAATAATGGCTGAATGAAGGAGATGGGAGTGTTTATGCAGCTGCTTAATTATACGCTGAAGTAGCAACAGACAAGCACACAGAGTGGCAGAGAAAAACTAAAACAGTCAATCCCTCTGACAAACATTTGCAGCTACTGGTTCTCCAAAATCTCCTTTATAGTACAATTTCAAGATAACAGTACAGTACAATTTCCTAACCAGGAGGAGCACAATTGAAGAAAAAGACATCTACAAATGTACTTGGGGAAACTAGAGAAAACTGACTGGACTCAGCGACTTGCTCTGTGTCGCATAGCAACTACCCTTTTCCACTGGGAGTGTGCGTGTGTGTGAGTGCGTGCGTGCGTGCGTGCGTGCGTGCGTGTGTGTGTGTGTGTGTGTGGGCATATTCTGTATGTGTGTGTGAGTGTATGTTGGTTTTGTGTAGAAGGGCATGCCTCTGTGTAGAAGTAGCCTATTAAGGTTTTTGTAGGATGCTTGACAGAGTCACAAGAGCAAAGGTCGCTGAAGTGTTTTCCTCCCATACTGCCATTATTTTTGTTTGAAATATGATAGCATATGCATTTTTATCTTCCAGTATACTTATAGAGCAGGCCTTTTTACACTGTTGGTGGGGTCATGTGAATGTTTCTATGGATAAAATGTATAAATGGGACTTCTCTGGGTAAAACAATTGACCACCAGAAGTTCCTTCAGCCATTTCTAATATTCATATCATCCACAATAGAAAGTGACAATTATCTCCAGTTAAGTGGACACAGATGGGACTTTTTCCGCGGCAGACACACTGCCACCGATATCAACGCTCATTTTTCTTTGCAGAGTATGGCACGCAGCACCCCAGCGGAACGCGTCGTAGATCTATTCATTTCCCCCTGTAATGCCGATTGACAGCTGTGGAGGCCCGCTTGGCTACAAATGAAGGAGAAACTGTCGTTATTAATATTTAGATTTATTGCTTTAGTTTGAGTGGAAACCATTGAGAGGGGAATGCTGTCTGATTTATTTCCCCCCTCCCCTCAGTATTCCATCTCTAATTGGACTTTTCTAAAGATTAACTCCATAGCGATGTCTCACCCCCTGCAGCCCGACGAGAAATTCCATCATCCGTAGAAGATTATTGATTATTTTCAATGCCTTTTCCGAATTTCCTAGGTTTGAATTTCCTGCTGAAGGTAGCATTACTACTTTGCTGCTGTTGCTTGTGTACTTTATAGTACATCAAGTATAAAGAGCATAATAACATTTATAAAATAAAAATCTTTTACATTTCTGTTATATATATATATATATAGCAGTATATATAATATATATAGAGATCAGTATAGCTAGGTTTTGAGAGGAATGTGATGTCATTATACATACAGAACATACTAATATATGCTGTCTTGATAAAGATTGACATCTGACGATGTTTGTCTGGAAGAATAATATTCCTTGTTTTATTGAGGATTCATAGTCTACAAGCTATTAACTCGTGCAGTCATTGAAAGTGATCTTCATGTGTTTGTGTGTGACACGTTTGAAGCAGTGTTGAGCATCTTTTCTCTTTTACTGTCATCTGGCTCTGTCTCTTTGGAGATAAACAGCTGTGTCCTTGGTAGAGGAACCGTGCTGCTCTTATTTTGTGAACTTTCAGTCCCTTTTTGGTGTATGTGAGTATTTCCCTCTGTGGCAGATTTGAAAGCAGATTGTGAGCCGGGTCTTTCATCGGCCCGTCGTCTCCCCTCTTTGTGTGCCGTGATGCAGATTGAAAAGGATTTACCATAATCTGTAGACACATCACAAGTGTTGATGGCATTGTAAACAGCATGGAACTGGCGTATAATGTATGGATGCGACAACAACGGTTATCATCCTTCAAAGCAGCCCAGGGCATTTTTCATCTTATCTCTTTCTCCTTTGTCGTACTTTTGAAGGAAATGTTCGGGAAAGTGGATAGAAAGCCTGTAAGCCATAATCAAGAAGTATGATGTTTATGAAGAGACATGATCTGCAATAGAAAGCAGAGTCATGAATGAATGTGATTTGGAAAAAAAAAGCTTTTAAAATCTGAGACCAAATTACACCCTAAATCAAAGTCAAATCAATCCTTTGATTCCAATAACATCCATTTGTTAATTTGAGTGTATTTTTCTCTATTTTTAGCCAGTGTGCACTTTTATTCTTGTCCCTGAACTGACAGGAGTATTACCCCCATTTGAGCTGGAGGTTTAGGTTATTCATTCAATTTGTTTGTAAATGTTTAAAGATTCAACAAAAAAGTGTGGACACTAATTCACTGTGTCAGCCCAGCGGGGGATTCAGGTAACACTGCAGTGAAGGAAGCCTTCTGCTTCAGCTCTCGGTGTGTGCATAACAGATGTTCTGCATTTTGTCTCCACGCAGGCCTTTTTTGTGAAGGACTACATCATGAATCACCCTGAGGATGGCGAGAAGATCGGGCGACTGAGAGAACTCATGTTTGAACAGGTTGGTAATAAAAAAGACCTTAAGCATGAATAGGCCACCTGATATTGAACAGCGTGCTTATCCCCTAACGTGGAAACACAAATTGAAACAGTACTTGAGCGTGACAACTCATTCCTGAACTTGGAAACAGTCCACTTATCACTCAAGCAAATAAATGGACCATGAGTTGTTTTCAATTTACAGAACTATTTATGTCATTGAGTTTAGTTTTAAGTGTTAAAATCCATGTTTTTATTAGAAAAAGTGGATAAAAAGTCAAAAGGGTGATATACAAACATAAGAAAAGAATCCCTGCAATTAGTTTTTTTTTTTTAAAGCACTGTGACCAATATGTGTACAAAATGGAACATTTTTCTGGTGAATAATTAAATAAACGCAGCACTGTTTCAATAACATTTATTTGGCATTCTGTACTGCAATGTGTTGGCCAACAAATACGCTGATACGATATATAATCTCAGACGATTTATTGGTCCAGCTCTAATGCCTGTATCGTGTGAGATTTACTTGATTTTGTGGATATAACTGGTTTTATTTTCAGATATTTACCGTATCTCATTGCATCCACAAATTGATCTTGTTAAAAAGTTATGAAGTATTGCAACAACAACAAAAAAAACAAACAAACAAAAAAACAAAACTCAATTCACAATTAAATCAGTTAAGGTGGAAAGTATTTTACTGAATGTGTAGACTTATTTTAAACACACACGTCTGGAGCAAATATTTAATTTCAGCAGATAAAGTGGGAGCGCTGTCATTTTAATTCAGTGTTATCGCTGGACTTGTCCTCTGATTTGGTTACTTGTGGACTTAACATCCAGAGGCGTTAACCCTCTTTTGTTTGTGTCAGGCACACATTCTGGAGTACGGCCTCGCTGTGCATGAGAAGTTTGTTCCCCAGGACATGAGACCTCTCCACAAGAAGTTAGTGGACCAGTTTCATCTGATGAAATCCAGTCTTGGCATACAGGTAGGCCAGAACCCAAGACCAGGTGACACTTATTTCAAAGGCTAACACAAGTCATTTTAGTTCATTACAGTCAATGATGTATTAGGAAGAAGAAAACAGTGTTTTTCCTCAAATCATCAAGTCTTTTATGGAAGCATGCACTGTACAACAGAGCCCAACCGCTGTGTTAAGACCTCCGAGTGAATGACCCCTTTATTCCTCCGAGGAAAAAGCTACCCCTCATTAAACATTTTTCCTTTATCTGCATCTGTATGTATCTTATTTACTGTACATAGCTCACGCTGGCGTGAAGAAGTGTTTAATAATGTGCACTTCCTCTATTCCAAATTAAAAACCCCAGGAGTTTCCGGCTTATGTGCGTGCAAGCCCAGTGCACTTCACCAACGGGAGCCCGCGAACATGCAGGAACTCTGTGCCCAACATCATTAGCCCAGACGGTGGCAGAGGGGTTGCCAGGCGGAGGTAACAATCTGTTTTGTATAATTTGTCGTCTATTTTCTATTTGTATTTGTGTAATGTTTATGCTTTTATTTCTTAGTTTTCTTTCTTTATATTATATTAGACATTTAAAAAGCAGCCGAAAAGCTCCATTACAGTATTAAATTTCTGCTTCATATTGTCTCACATTCCTTTGCTTTCCCCCCGATGTGCTGCCCTTCACTGCAGACCTCTCTGTCTGATTCTCACCACCTTTATTTATTTATTTTTTTTAAACTCTTCCCCACCTGGAACACCACGTTCTATGCCTTTGCTCTGTACTTCCTTGCGTTCTTTACCGGTGTGGCTCCATCTGGGCATACAATAGCTGGGGACGACTGGCTGGCACCCACAGGGATATTTCTGTGTGGCTGCTGCCGGGCCAGCAGGCAGACAGGTTTTTTTTTTCTTCTTCTTCTTTTGATGTGTTCAGTGACCCTGCCACTCTTGTCTACCTGCGACATTCTGCCTCCACAGTCTGATCCCACGGGGCACAGCCACACAGAAAGATACAGACACACACATCACCTCAATCCCCCGGTGACATTTTGCGTTTTACTTATTGAGTTGTGATTTCTTTTTTGTACTTTTCCTCTACTTTAAAAAAAAAAAATAATAATAATTTTTTGGGAATGACTGCTTTTACCCTCCTTTAGAAAACCACATTGTGTTTGTTCTCTAACCTTTCTTTTACACTTTTGCCTTTTGGCAGACAAATGCTTGATGAAATGCTGCGATTGCGGCATTGATTATCTTCCTGTAACCTGACATTTTGTCTTTTTTTTTCTCTCCCTGTGTGGCTTTTGTCGGCCATTCTGCGGTTCATGGTGAATTTTCGGTGAGTGAAACCTCTGAAAGCAATTAAACTAAGTACCATTCCCCTCAACGCCACCATAACCGCCTCGCCCTGTCTTTCTTGTCACCCTCAGGCCCCTCAGCTACCCTGCAGTGAACCGCTACTCCTCGTCCTCTCTGTCATCTCAGGCCTCCAATGAAGTCAGTAACATCACAGGGCAATCGGAGAGTTCGGATGAAGTCTTCAACATGCAGGTAATCTCTCTCGCTCTCTCGCTCTCTCGCTCTCTCTCTTTCTCTCTCTCTCTCTCTCTCTCGCCTTCCCACACAGCCACACAAAGGCTCTTAAAGTAGAGACACACCTCAAGGTTTGGTCTCCTACCCCTTACAGATTTCACTTGCAATACTTTTTAATCCACCTCACTATGTTCCACCCTCATTTCTCTTCTCCTCTGACCCTTTCCCTCTATTGTCCCCTCTGCTTGTTCGGAGCTTTGTCTGGCAAAACAAATTGTCATGATTATATCAAACAAGGAGACGGTGCTTTGTGTGGTCTGTCCAGTGAGCTCGCTGGAGTTGGGCAGTAATCTAAACGAGATTTGGCCAATTCAGAAAGCTGCAGACAACTCCTGGCAAGCTGTCAGGCGCACCTGGCAGGCCTGGAATAACAGGAAGCAGAGAAAACCATGAGAGGAAAAAAGCTCTGACTGAACCAATTACAATATTATTTTTGACCAAGCACAATGCACTGCACAGTGATCCTGAAGACAAATATTACTACAGAACATTTCCCTTCACAATGTGGAAACACATATTTAACATTATTAATTAATAATTATTGTATATTATCAACAAGAATATATTCATTGTCACTAATATACAATCATTATTGTTATAACAAGTAATAATAGTACTCTATCTATATTTTAATACTGTGTCATGTCTGTACAGTAAATATGAAGCTTTCAGCAGCAATCATTTTTCACTTTGGTTTTTGTACAGATTAAACAATTAAGATACGAGTTAATTATTGAGCTTTAGTAGTGCTGTTTCCGGTCTCTATGCTTGCAGTCTTTAGTCTTCAAGCTAACCAGCTATGGCTTTATACAAAACCCTAAACCACAAAAAAAGTGTTTTTCCCAAGATATCCTAAAACTGTTTCCTACTGTAAACACGTTGTGTTTATATGTGATAATAATAGTTAACTAGCATTTTTGCTTTTTGAGTCTGGTCTTCCGTTATCTTTAATCATCATTTGCCTGTGGAATAATAGCATAGTTAGTTGCTCAATTTCATACATCCCAATTGCAAAAAACATCACAGGTTTAAGACTCCATCACAAACACCTAGACTCTGGAATTTCTCTGTTTATAAAATAAGCAAATTATTTCATATGGAAAGGTTAATTCATGTTCATAATGTTCTGGTTCATGATAATGATGCTGTTGTTGTTGTTGTCATCCCACCTACAGCCCAGTCCGTCTACCTCAAGCCTCAGCTCCAACCATTCTGCCTCGCCCAATGTCACCAGCTCAGCCCCTTCCAGTGCCAGAGGTGAGGCTCATTTTACAGTGTTATACGCCATAGGCTTTTTAGCTGATATTTCAATCCGGAGTGACTCACACAGAGGAAGCAGACAGAGTTTCAGCCGGACACACTGAACATGAGGACTGAACCTTTAGCCTTTCAGTGACACGGTGTCCTCTCAAACCACCGTGGCGTCCTGTCTGGTGAGGTTAGACGAGGGTTAGACCACAGTCCACGTACTGTAGGAGAGGGAGAACAATGAGTAGAAAGCGGGGATTGAATGGAAAGTTAGAGACTGGCAAAATAGAGAGAATGCAAAATGAGCTGAGATGAAAAATGAAATGGGCTGAGACGTGGAGACAAAAGCTGTTGAAAGAAACATGGAGCGAGTAAAAATGCAAGAAAGAGTAAGAGATGATCACAGCTCTGTGTAGTATCCCTCTTGGACCTCAATACAATCTCCAAGTCCAGGCCTCCAAGCCCATCCAAGCCTCCTCTGCAGTGTGGTGTGAATATCTAATGCCCATCTCTGTCTGCCCTCTTATCTCGCTGCGTTCAAATGTGCAAACGCGTTTCAGCCTGATCCACATCATAAAAAGTAAGAATATATGAAGACATTTATGGAAGCGTATGCACTCCCCTTTGGCGAGCTGCTGGCAGCGGGCGGCGCCCTTATAAAAGTGGCCTCTGTCTACCCATAAAGCCTGGGAAGAATTATTGCTTGTGTGTTATCTGAATGAGAGCCAGCGATGGGTATCTCATACTCATATGATAGCCCTGCAAGCGCTATCACATTGGCTAATGGATCAAGATCTATATAGTGGCTAACACCAGATGAGGGGAAGGGCTGTGAAAAGGGTGTGAGCAAGTATTTGTGTGTGTGTGGGGGGGGCTTTTGTGTTTCTTTCGGTGCCTGTGTTACATATGTATCTGTGTCAAGGTTTAGCATGTGTCTCTGTCTGTAGTGATTGTTCAATCCAACTGGGTAGGTGAGGGGGTGCGGTAGGAGGGAGTGAGGTGGGTGTGTGCGTGGGGGGGGGGGGGCAGGCCATTTATCATGTTGTGGAGCCAGTGAGGCTGAAAGAATGGTGGAGAGGCTTGGAGGGAGAAAGAGAGATTGGCCTTTCCTGATTGCCAGTATTTGTGGGTAATAGTCTAACACCTTGCTGCTATTTGGTCCCTTATGTGTTGCACATGCTCGTGTGTGTGTTACCCCTCTAACATCTCATAACATCCATTCCAGGTTCACCCCAGATGGCAGAGAAACACAAGCATTCCAGAGAAAATGCCTGTCTGTCTCCACGAGAGAGGCCGGTCAGCGCCATCTTCCCCAACCCCCTGGACCCTGCACAGGTTAACACATACACACATTTACCTACACACACGAATCCGACTACACCCTGTGTTCCAGTGTCGAATGAATTATAGGTCACCCTTTTAGATCAGAACAAATGGATATTTGCCTGCAAAGAAAAAAATGGATTTAACAAATGAAAACTGACAAATGAGCGTTTGACCTTTCGGTGACCAAACAATGAGGAAATATGTCTGCTAGTACGAGTCTGAGAATGTGCTCCTGCTTTCACATAAATAGTTCTATATTTTGGTTGAAAGCAAAACAAAACCAAACAAGAAATGAAAAAAAATGCTTCCAGAGGCAATAATCATTTGCTGTGCTAATGGAAAGCCAGCAACACAAGCACAACCCTAACTGTTCATCTAAACCGTTCTGTGAGATGGGATGCTGGAAATAAAAATTTGCCAACTAAAATTGAAATGTCATTGTTCCATGTGCGGTGTCGTGTAGGCCTTTAGCATATTAGCATGCCCAAATAATTACAGTCACAAAGTGGGAGGAGCTATTTCAGACACCACTGGTTGTTCCCATTCATTTTCTCAGGCATGTTTTTCCAATTCTTCAGCTGCCCATAAGGTGCATACTGGGTCAGAAAGCGAGGTCACCTTTGCATTATACAGCATATCACAATGGGTGACTTCTTTCTTAGGAAAAATTGCCTCCCGGACAAGGTCACATGCCATTAGGAACTCTGTAGCTGAGAATTACAGTTTTTCAAGCGCAAAAAGTCCGGCTTTGCCTCATTGTCTGTTTAAAAAAAAACAACATTCCAGTACAGTGCGGTAATGTTGCCACAAGAACAAGAGCCAACAAGAACAACATGATATTGCAGTTTCTCTCTGTAGCTGAAGGGCAGCACGTAACATAATCACACACTCCATCCTCGGTGACAAAGCTACTGTAACAGGAAAATAATGTGTTTGTTTTTCAAGGCCTTTCATCTCTTACAGTCAGTGCCGATGCTACTGCCACAGCTCACCTGTTTTTCTTACCTTGACTCAAAAGAATCGTTTAAGTCAACACATGAATAGATGCTGGGAGGCCCTAGCAATTTTTTTTCAACCTGACAACAGCGAAGCTCTTTGCTGCTAATGGATTATTGATTATTGAGAAATATTGATCATGTGTATCATTTAATGTAATTAAGAGCAAAAAGGTAAGACAAAAAGGTATTTTACAAATACCACACCGCTGCCAGACATAAAGGTTTCTCTTTGTCTTTTCTATTGAATTTGTTAGGGGAAAGATTTCACACCCTGATATTTATTTTTTAACCATACGATATTCAATTGTTCTTCTGTGCATTAAAGCTGGCATTTACCTATGTTGTATCAAGTATACCGTTTAATGCTATAAGTAATTCGAGCTATTTCTTCTGGGTGCAGAGAGCTCCTCCTCATCAGATAGGCGATACCACTTTACCAAGGAGTGACCCCAACCTCTCAGCACCAGACAAAGGTAAAACACAATGTTTAGCTTGTTTTATTTTTAACATACTTCACTTCCATGCACTCTCAGAAACCCTCAAAACACATACACCTTGCAGGGAATCCCCTCCCGCAGTATAATAATGCGAACATATGTAGACACTTCATTAAACCTATTCTAAGGTGTATGTTTAAAATTATTTTAATTGTTTTGAGTGACCCTTATTGTTATTTAAAAGAGCATTTTTATCCTCACGTACATTTCCCATTACAAGTCCCACACATGTGTCCATTAAGAATAATTCCTGTTGAATTTCTTAACAAAAGCTCTCTTCAGTGGAACACAGCAATGCATGGCGTGCTGCAGTGGTAGCGGGCATCTTCCATGTCACTCACCGATGCTTACACCACTGTCCACTCATCTGTCCAGACATGCAGTGTGTGTGACAGTTTGACCACAGAGTGACTGGAGGCATCTGTCTTAACACAGTTTCTTCAGGGAGCTCCTCAGGACACACACACAAGAACATTTCTGGCCTCTATTTTCCTCCGACTCCTAACCAGACTAGATAACAGCTTTTCATCCTCCCCCAGCCTAAAAGAGTATTAAAATGGCAGGTACTATTCCTGCAATGCTGATGGACGTGTGTGACATTCATATGTATGAATGCATATCCATTAGTTAAGCCCCCCTGGTTGTCATTTTGCTCAGCATGCGTATTTCTTGGATTTATTCTGGAAATAATACACCTGTGAATGGCTGCCTCCTCCCCCTCCCTTCAATGTGTAATTAAAAAAAACAACAGAACAGTCTGATTGCTTTTCTCTGAACTCTGAGTATAAAAGGAAATTTATGAAATTGATGGCCTTCCGCCAGTGCTGCTCACTGTCAGGAAAAACAAAGGAGCACCTTATAGAACACTTTGTGAACTACTTAGAGAGGATTGCGGAAGAGACACCTTTAAAAGAAAGGGTGTGGATGTGATAGCTTCCTCGTGACTCGCACACAAACACACACCTTTCCGTGTGATTCGAGTGTGATCTGTAAATAATGCAGCGAGAGAAAGATGAACTGCCACAACATGGTGACATGACACCTTTTATGCATACGACAGCGACGAAAGGTGTTAAAATTTACACAAAGCCTGATTGTATAAAAGTTTTCGTTTGTCACATCTTCTGCCTTGAGCCTTACATTATAACAGCAGATACCAAATATGGAATAATAGATTATATTCAAGACTCTAGTTGGCAGTGGAATGGGGAAAACAGCCTTTTTGTGCCTGTTCAGTGGCCGTGTCCAAAGGCACCAGGCTTCCACAACTAGACTGTGACCTGACCAATCACCCTGATTGTGATTTCAATTATGGTGTCTGATTACGTTTCATTTCTTCAGAAATGTCTGCACTTGAGGTAGCTCCTAGACTTGAAGTAGCTACTTTAGAGCTTAAAGTTTGATTGAATGTGACCCACTGTATAAACCTGATATAAAGTCTGAGATTTCTACAAAAAGTACTGTCAGTTAAGAGAAGTGTGTTTGTATTTTAGTTTATTCCTGTTTATATGAAATCCATCCCCCTGTTTTCACACCAAATATGAAAGTGTGGCTATCGCACAGAACAAGGCTATTATTTCTCTCTTTATTTGTGGACATTTTTTCACGACCATAAGGACACAAAAACTAAATAAACAGCAGCCTTGAAAACAAAAGCTGTGATGATTACAAATTACGGAAGCCCTAAGCAGCCATCCATTCATTGTTTCTTAGTTTGTGTAGATACATTTGTTACAGAACTCACCACTCTGAAAATCTCGCTCCAGTCTATGTTGCCAAGCTGGTCTCCAACATGTACAGCTGAACTGAAGCCCTGTTTTCTGGCTTCTCACTGACCCACCCTTATCTGCTTCTGATTGGCTAGTAGTCCTTAACTAGGAAATGTGTATGTGCAACTCCCAACAAAGATCATATAGAGACAAGATGTATCACTCCATAGCTAAAACGAAGCCTTCAACACAGGGTGAGAAGAGGAGCTGCAGCAATGTGTAGTATGACAAAAAAATATGGTGTTTTTTGAAAATCAAGCCAAGTAAACCTGCTAGGAAGCAGGACAAGAGCGTTTCTTAATCATAATTTCAGAGTTGTGTTCAGTGTCTTTTGTTTGCTCAGTTGGTAGAGCACAGGACTTAAAGTCTGTGCTGTTGCGTGCTCGAGCCTCACTTAAGGCCGATTTTTCTTTCTTCTTTTTTAATCTTTTTTATAATCCTCTTCAACAAAGTTCTTATGAAGAGACTGTTTAACATGCTCATAACAAAGCAAGTGCTGGACTGTGTGTGACCCAGCAACTGGTCCACATCCATCAACCTATGGACTTTTCATTTCCCCATCATTCCAAGGCTGAGGAAATTCCTGCGCTTCTCATTCAGGGCAATGCATTTAATGTTACAGCTTTGAAATAGCCGTTATCACAGGAAAATGGAGTAAAAAAAATTTGAATGGATGCCGCTTAGGGCTTCTGTAACAAATACATAAAAGCTAAACAATAATGTGAAAGGGATAAATGGAGGTTTTTTTAGCTGCTTGATCTTAAGCAACATCTTGTATTTCTTATTTTGTGTCTCTGCCAGTAATGTTAGCTAATGTTACTACTAAGACACACATTTATGGTCTGAAAGCATCTACCGACCCTCTGAAAAGGGCAAAAGAGACAGAGACAGACTAGACAGACTGTGGTCATGTTGGATCTCCTCACTCATTCAGGGTTTTTCCTGGCTCAGAATGGGCCTTTGGGGGGTGACTTTGCGCGACAATAAGCATGGCCGGTTCGCGTACAGTAAAGGCAACGAGTTACCTTATGACCGAAATATATGCATTTTTCTAGTAATTTCTGACTATTTGATAAACAAAATATATCTACAACCTGGAGGAATAAAGGTATAAAAGTATAGTATAATGTTAGTATAATAATATAGTTACAGGTTACACTTGATTTGGATAATTTGCTTACAGATAGTTTATTACTTGAGATTAAGCTGTTTCACTAATAAAACCTCTCACTGTGGTTAAGGTTTGATTAGTGCTAATGTTTGTGTATTCATTATAATTTCAGATCATAGTAGGCTATAGTCTACTATAGCTTACCATTAGTAGCCTAATATTAATTCCAGTTGGACAAAACAGCAGTTTCATTTTTGTGGGTTGTTTTCAGTCATTCAATTATTGTGCAAGAAAAATGCTCTACTTGGTAGTTAGTCTCTCATTTGTTTATGCAAAGTAAGTTAGCGTATTAACTCGTCAATAATAATAACCGTGTGTACAGAACAACAAGTTCCACATTTCTAAAGTTTACTGTAGTGCCTCAACCATTTTTTAATGTCCCGCCTCCTCCAGGCTGTGATTGGTTAGTTCGCGAAAAGTGACTTTGACGAGCTTGAGGCACATGGCTGCATGAAAGTCTCCCGATCTCCCTGCGGAGATCAACAGGCAGGCGAGAACGGGAACAGGTGAGCGTCACGTAGTGAAAACCTGATTTGGAGAGGGCAGAGGAGAGGACCGGTGCCGGTACGCCAAAGAGTAAAATGTAGAAGCTGCAGTACTGGTGAATACCGGTACACTTCAAGCACAAAAGGCTTTTATATTGTGAGAAATAACAGGAAGTCATCTCCCATTAGCGTAAGGTCACCTTCGTAGCGGAGCGTTCATGCGCAGTCAAACCAACGCAGCCGCTGGTTTCTTAATTCATCGCCAGCTGCATGTTTAAAAAAACAAAAACAGCGCTTTGGATGAGAGGAGGTCACTGCTGGAAGTCAAGGCGTCGTATTTAAGTTTATGTTCTGCTTGCTCAACAGTTTGATAAATGGCTATTAATAAACATTAGGAGAATATTTGAAACGCTTTTTCCCCCCAATTCTCATCATTTTGGTGCTGGTGATTTTCCTTTGGCGCTCGCTAAAACCTCTTTGGGGGGCGCCAAAAATTTCTCTATGGAGGAAAAACCCTGCTCATTGTTAAGAAGCTGACTGAGAAAGTACATTTTTTGGGGCTTCAATGTACGCTCTTTCTCTTGCACGTCTGGTGTGAAACCATTTTTACTGTAGTTTCCCTCTGCAGGTCAGAATGCGTTCTGAACACTTGACAATCAACTGATCAATTTGTTTACAGTTGTCATACCATCCATCTGAAATGTGCATGGTTCCACTGTGTTCTCTGTGTTGTCTTGTGTAATCCCCATACCCTGTTGAGTGACTTGTGATGTTTCTGTGTGCTGTAAGTGAGACCCACACCCAGTAGCTGGAGCCTTGACAGTGTCAAAGAGCGCACTCCATCCTTCACCGACTCTGTCGGCAAATTGCAATGCCCTCCTGTACCTCCTAGGCCGCCATACTCAGGTAAACTTGGCCGATCACGGTGAATTCACCTGATAAAGAATGGTACTAATTTTCCACTCTGACTTTTGACACATGGTGCTTTCTCCACCTCCTCCTCACTATGACATTTTCCCACCTGAGGCTCTCAGCTACTGCTTCCTGGCTTACTGCTGCCTAATATCATCCACATATATGATGACAACAGCAAATCCTTAACTAACTGCCTTGAAATGCTGATATTTTCTGGCATGAGATGTGTTAGTGCAGCTGAGAACAAGGCTGAAAATCTCTGTGGACTTTGAGAGGGCTGAAGTCAATCCCAATTGAAATTCCAGTCAATTCCTGGATTTGCGCCCCCCCCCTCCCCCGATCTCTTGAGAAACTTGTCTTTGCTTTTCAACAGCAGTTTTCTCCACCGTCAACTTACACTGTGTTTTAGTTATTTACTCATTACAGATGCAACAGACTTGACGCTTCCTGATATATTGTACTGCCCCAGCAGTGTAATAAGCAGGTGGAACAGAACATCAGTGCTAGTTTGATTCATTGGCGCTTTAAGCCACTGGCCCTCTCAGCTCCATGTGTGTGTATGTATGCATGACTCATGCTCTGTCATCACAATGGATAGAATAAACGGTCCTCTAATTTGAATTTGCCCTCTTTTCTTCTCCCTCTCTCCCCCTTTCTCGCTCATCTGGTTGTCAGCAGGCTCCTCGGCTAAAAGCATGAGGTCACAGTCCCCTGTTTCCACGTCCAGATCGCCGCAAAAGGTTGGTTGTGTTTCTGTCGCTCACTTCCTCTGTCCGTTTGGTCTTGGAGGTTTTGGGCCTTTTTTTTTTTTTCCTTTCTTTCTTTTTTAGTTCCTCTTCCTTTCCCAGAGACAGCCTGACCTTGCTTTGTGACAGCCTTTTATCCTGCACTGCTAAAGTCTTACCGGCCAGCTCCAGTGGTCTTTATCCTACTGTGTCAACCCAAGGCCTGGGATCTTTGCGTTACTGTTCACTGAAGCTGCTAACTGCTCCAGTGTTGCTGATTGTGTAGTTTTTATGACAAGGCTATCCAAAAGAGGACCCAAAACGGGACTGGCTGGAGGGCATTCATTGTATTAGCTAAATGTGCTAGACGCCAACTGGTGTCCACTGTGTTTAATTCAGGCTCTGAGATGATGTCACCTGGCCTGCTTGCCAGAAAAATGCAAAACCAGATGGATTTATTTATTGCTACGTGTATTGTGAGTGAATTTAAATTAAAAAGACTGAACCCTGTTTGTTATGATGCTTTACTATTGCTATGAGACCTGAACTGAATATTCCCTTCTCTCAACTGAGATGTTTTTTTTAAATATCTCTGACCTCAAGTGTTTATGTACAGTCAAACTGATTACTCTGGTTTTGTCTCCAAGCTCTCATTTATTGTTAACGAGCCTCACAGTTAATACCAGTCTGCAGAAGCAGGAGAGGTCCAGGAAAGGTTAGCTAAGCGCCGAGCGAGCTCTTAATGAGGGTAAAAGTTGTTTTGAAACCCCGGTGAACTGAAGCTTGTCTCCTGCTGACTTTTATCTCCTTTGTGGGCTTGTCACAAGCAACAGTGCTAAGCTCCCAGCTTTGTTGAGGGTGTGATGTCTTCTTACATGTGACAACTAAGAATGCGGTTGTTTGTGTGTGTGTGTGTGAGAG
>NC_060165.1:10445619-10461375 GCF_021292245.1 Micropterus dolomieu | reverse complement strand
GCCGCAAAAGGTTGGTTGTGTTTCTGTCGCTCACTTCCTCTGTCCGTTTGGTCTTGGAGGTTTTGGGCCTTTTTTTTTTTTTCCTTTCTTTCTTTTTTAGTTCCTCTTCCTTTCCCAGAGACAGCCTGACCTTGCTTTGTGACAGCCTTTTATCCTGCACTGCTAAAGTCTTACCGGCCAGCTCCAGTGGTCTTTATCCTACTGTGTCAACCCAAGGCCTGGGATCTTTGCGTTACTGTTCACTGAAGCTGCTAACTGCTCCAGTGTTGCTGATTGTGTAGTTTTTATGACAAGGCTATCCAAAAGAGGACCCAAAACGGGACTGGCTGGAGGGCATTCATTGTATTAGCTAAATGTGCTAGACGCCAACTGGTGTCCACTGTGTTTAATTCAGGCTCTGAGATGATGTCACCTGGCCTGCTTGCCAGAAAAATGCAAAACCAGATGGATTTATTTATTGCTACGTGTATTGTGAGTGAATTTAAATTAAAAAGACTGAACCCTGTTTGTTATGATGCTTTACTATTGCTATGAGACCTGAACTGAATATTCCCTTCTCTCAACTGAGATGTTTTTTTTAAATATCTCTGACCTCAAGTGTTTATGTACAGTCAAACTGATTACTCTGGTTTTGTCTCCAAGCTCTCATTTATTGTTAACGAGCCTCACAGTTAATACCAGTCTGCAGAAGCAGGAGAGGTCCAGGAAAGGTTAGCTAAGCGCCGAGCGAGCTCTTAATGAGGGTAAAAGTTGTTTTGAAACCCCGGTGAACTGAAGCTTGTCTCCTGCTGACTTTTATCTCCTTTGTGGGCTTGTCACAAGCAACAGTGCTAAGCTCCCAGCTTTGTTGAGGGTGTGATGTCTTCTTACATGTGACAACTAAGAATGCGGTTGTTTGTGTGTGTGTGTGTGAGAGTGAGAGAGAGAGAGAGAGAGAGAGAGAGAGAGAGAGACTCTGCAGAAGTGTGAGTGACAGCTTGGCGCTCAGCATGCTCTGTCAATCAGATTTGTGTGTGTGCGATTAGGTGTGTGCATGTCGACGCATTTGTGTGTGCCGCTATTGTGCTGTGGCAATAGAAGAGGCCCGGAGCGAAGTACCGAGCTGCCCATCACAGCACTGCCAGAGACGGGTCCGTCGCGGACTTCCAGCAGGCCCCATTATCGGGCACATGAACGCACACACACGGCGAGCGCACACACACACATCAATCAGTGCAGCCAGGGACCCATTACCACACCACAAACCCCCGGGACAGTAGTGAACCTGCAGAAAACACATGGTGCCAGTATGACAGGGCTGCACTTACTCATCTCCAGATGTAGAAATTATATTTGTTAGTAGCCTCTCTCTGGAAAGCTGGGTCAGGACTTTAATCTGCTTGTCAGCACTGTATTTAATATACTGATTTTCATCGTGCTTGCACCCAGATATGAAAAGGTTTGTCCAGTCGTGCATGTCAAATGGATACCTTACTGATCAACTGTATACTCCACTAGATCCAATTAAGTTTTAGCAGACATAATGGCAGCCTTGTGTAATTGCCTTGAAAAACATTTTGTTGAGTGATCGGCTTTTTGAGGGGGGGAAGTGCGACATATTGTGTTTTTTCGTCTCGGTGCACAGGGCCGGTTGGACTCAATCTGTTCACTGACTTTTTCAGTATTTATTGAGGCTGTATGGTTGTGTCAGCACACAAGTTGGAGATAGCAGGATAGGGGGTGCATACAATATGGTTGCATGGTAACCATAACTGGCTCACTATATTTGAGACACAACATTTGCTAAAATAACACCCCATGCATGTATGTTATGTGTATGCCATTTTTTGTTGTGATTTTTAAAACTGTATGGGAATTCAAACTAAAGTAATGCTAACAACGTGAACGTGATTTGTTTTCTGACTTTAATTTAGTTCTTTTTCTTGATACTGTCACTTTAAAATCCTTCAAATAAAACAATCTGACAACAGGAACAGCTTTAGGGCTGCAATTAACTAGTATTTTCATTATTGAATATCTACAGATATTCTCCATTAAATGTCAGAAAATGGTGGAAATGACCATCTTAATGTCTAAGAGCTCAGGGTGACCTATTGGAATAGCCAATAAAACCCAAAGATATTCACTTCAGTGTAGACCCGAAGCCGTTAGTTGATTAATTGATTTGTCGATCCAACAGAAAATTGCATATAGTCTGTAGTTCTAGCTTCTGAAACGAAGCATTTGCTGCATTTCTGTGTTTCATGTTGTTTTAAACTGAATATCTGGTTGGTGTCACCTTAGGCTCTCAGACTGTGTGATTTTCTTGTTGACATTTCATAGACTAAATGATTGATGATCATCTATTCATCAAAAAGTAATTACAGTGTAATCGATAATTAAAATAATTTGCAGCGCAAGTTTGTTGTGACCGTAAGACAAAGAAATTGTAAATTGTAATGTTTGGAATTTTATCCTTAGGAAATAGTTTAAAGAGTAATTTGAAACCACATTGAAAGGCAGTGTTTCACAGCCCACAGTTTCTGGTTGAAAGTTTATATCATTGCCACAGGCCGAAAAGTTAAAGCAGGGGCAGTTAAGTTGCTCTTCAGGTGATTAATCAATAATTAAAATAGTTGTTTAGTATATAGTTATTTATTTGTTGTTCAACTAATCCATTAATGGACTAATGGCTTAACAATAAAACAAGCAAAGCAGGATATGGGTACAATTTTTCAGAAATCGTCAAGAATAACACCAGAAAGCTAGAATGCTTTGTGCTCCTTGATGAAGGCAGGTAGATGGATAGTCATCTGCAAATGATGGACTTGACAGCTCATACATTCAGAAACACAACACGTTTCATTCTTTCTCTCCCTCTAGACCACGGTGCCACCTTTCACACCTTCACCCACCGAGTGCCAGTCCACCAGCCTGGTCTCCAACTCCCCTGTCCTCTCCGGCAGCTACAGCAGCGGCATCTCCTCCCTCAGTCGCTGCAGCGTGTCGGAAGCTTCGGGCACCGAGCTACCTGCAGGTGACCACCCACCCCACCCGCTGCCTCCACCCACCACCCTGCCAAACTCTGTCTCCAGCAGCTCAGACGAGCCGGTCCGCAGAGAGAACAAGACCCCGCCCCCTTACAGCGTGTACGAGAGGAACAACCGCAGGCCGGTCCCACTGCCCCACAGTCTCTCCATCCCCCCACAGACGGACCCCCCGGCCCTGCCACCTAAGCCTCACCAGCTCCGCACAGGCAGCATGAAGCTGGAAGGAACCTCCGACCCTCGAGTCCCCAGACCAAGGCCTCTGCCCAGAAAGGTGTCCCAGCTATAGGTGCTGGTTCAGGTCCAGGTCTGGAGCTTGAAGAAACACACTGGCGTATTTTGCACTTTTCTACTGGGCACCTACTTGTTTTTTTGTGATCTTCAGTTTGGCATTCCTGACCTATACACTCCAATAAAAGACACCGGCCTATAGATTATCAGGCAGTCAAAGAAACTGAAGAAACTGTCAAATAATGAAAATTTCTTTTTGTATTTACTAGAGGGCATTGCATTGACTTTGACATGGTCTTTCCGCACTTTTAGCTCTAGTACGTATATTAGGTCACCACGGTCAGTCGCAACGTATGTTTACCAGAACACTTTAGAAAAACACAGTTTTGATAGATGTAATAATCTCAAATATATGTATATTGGTATATATGAGAATTGTTTTTGCCTTAAGTATTGGAAACAGAGTCTTTTATCCGTGAGTCTTGCACGTTTTTTTTTAAACAACTGTGTACATTTGTATACTGTTTGGCTAAAAGGTGCTAGAGGCCTCGAGTATGCATTTCAGTGAAGTGTAGTAGACAAGGGTGTGTTCCCATAGTCATATCCACACAAGCAATGGCACAAAAAAAGTGTATTATGGTTATATGGGGAAAAATTGCTGTTAACTGCATTTTTTTGCCTGCCAATTAACCATATTGTGTCATTTTTATGCAGTGATGTAAAAGGTTTGGTAACTTCGCCCCAATAATGAGAGCAATTTTGAGGCTTATTTAACTGGTCATAGGTAAGAGATAGAGATTTTTCAGTGGGAAGTTGCCACCTCTACTGCCCGCCTCTCTCTAGAATCTTAAAATCACCTCACCCTTCATACCGACCAAAAACTGCCCCCATTAACAATGAGCCTGGACCAAACACACGGGCAATCGTTGGTGCAATTGCATGTTAAGAAGCTGTACCATTGCCATTTATGTGAACACATTCTATCCCTCCTGCATGATGTCCATGCCAACAGATCTTTGGGGGGGGAGGGTTACCAGGTGTTGTGCCAAAGGAAATGTACAATGTGCTGTAAAGAAACTTTACTTTTTTTTTTTAAACTGGGACCTGGAATCAAGAAGCTTGGAAATGCTCAGCTGAAAAGACATTTTTAAGAAACACTTTTTACAGTGATTTAACCCAGAAGTCCTACTTAAACGGTAACCGACTGATCAGATGTAACTCCAGACAAGCACAAACAAGATTTTTATCATCTATATATTATGACCAGTACTGTTATTATGAACTCTATTTGACAAAATTAGAGTTGGAATTAGTTTCACCGTCAGCAGTCACTCAAAATACACGCTATTGAAGAAATATTTACAAACTAATCATTGTCAGATATACAGTATGTACAGATGAGATTTGCTTTGCATTTGATTAAAAAGATGGACGTGAGTTGACTGCACTATAAATAGTTGCTCAGTTCAACCACATTGCATTGCTGCAGTGAAGTAAATGTTCTGTGGCAGGTAGATTTCACATTGTTTTGTAAAATAGGAGATTTTGACATAAAATACTCATCAATCTTAAATTCTGTGCAGCATTTTATGGGGTGGGGGAGGGGTTAGCTTTAGTATTGTTCTTATGTTTCATTTTTGTATGGTTAATTTACTTTTTGATTTGTTGTGAATTTTTGAGATTAAATATTCCCATTAATCAGTACTTGAGAACCTGTAAATTATATGATGAGATTAATGTAAGTATGCCAAATATAAAATTTGTGTATTACAATTAATGTAAATACTGTGTTTTTAACAAAATGTAGCTATAACAATTTACAGCTTTGAATGTAATGTTGAAGCAGCAAAATATTATAAATGTTCAGACTTTTATGGTTTTGTGAGTGTAGAAAAACACAGGTCATGCATTATGACACCTAACACATTTACAAGTTCAATAAACTGCCCTACGTAATACAAATGGATTGATTGACAGATTTCTACATTAGATATTTTGTGAGTTGGATTGTGTCTTCTTTTATGTGGTATACATCACCCAGTTTTGCAGAGATCTCTGCTGATTGGCCATCAGCAATGTCCTGGCCTCTAACAAACATCATTGGCTTCTTAGTGTTTGACAGGGGGGGGGCAGTTTGGGATCATGTGGTTGTCACTGCATTAGTGAACTCTTCTAGGTGGACACAGCGTCTGTTCTGTTTACCATTATCTGAATCAGATAATGTAAACATCAGTACATGTTACACTGTCCCATGGAAACCATTCACTTTACTGTCTGCCGGGATCATGAGCCACAATGTGGCCTACATTTTCCCCAGGCTCACAGGATGCGTTGGCAGCAACAGGGATCATGGAGCACAGAAGGAACTGGGAACAATTAAAGTAAGAACGATTCTGGTAACGCTGTGTAATTGAGGAGACCCAGGGTAGTAAATTCTTCATGCAGGAAATGAGAACCCTAGATTAAGCAAGACAGGAATGCCAGATGAAACATGGCTGCCAAAAAAGGTGAAAGTTGTTTCCAATTTTTTGTGAAGATGAGGAAGCCTTTCCATTTTATGTGATTTTCCACCCCTGCTTCCACCATCAAGTTTATCCTGTATTTATTATACAAATATTACTTTATATTGAATCAACCTTCTTAATATTAAGTAGGCTATAATTAAATATTATCTTTTTGGGATACACAACGAAAACAAATGATAAAAAGCTAATGTGTATATGTTACAAAGTATAATACTGATGGCTATAGCTATGCTTTTAGTTTAGAGAACAGCAAATCAATACTTTAATATTCGATATTTTCACAAAAGCTTAAAGTTTTTACTGTTAAACTGTGATCTATTCATTTGGCTGAAAGCAAAACCAGCTTAATGAACAAAAACACTTGAGTCCTCATTATAATCTGGGAGCCCAAATAAAATTTTACACCCCCAGGAATTAATTTAGATGACCACACCTTGGCTCACAGACTCTGAAAAGAACCAGGAAGTGAGTTAGGGAAGAAAGACGCTTATTTTTTGATCCCCGCAAGAATTTCGACGACAGTTGACTGACACCAGGGCCAAGTTCATTCTTAGAACGTTTTGCACCGGGCTTTGAGGTATGTCATATATATAAATAAATAATTCAGTCTATGGTTTGTGTCGCTTGGTGGGTGTGTCAGAGGTGTTACTCAAAAGACAGCGACGTGAACTGCGTGGCGCTTGCATTGGCAACATGAAGTGTGTGTGGAGCTAACGTGAATTAGCAAAATAGTTTGCTGACCGAGTTTAAAGGTACAAATAAAGTGGAAAATAAATGTTTATTGTATTATGTTAGTCTTCACGTACTGTAATGTGATGACCACTTTCCCTCCAAAAAAATCACTTAACATCTGTGGTTCTCATAATGTTAAGTGCTCTGATGCTAGCAAGGATATTCTGCTAACCTGAAACTTGTTTAGATCAGTCGCCTATATTGAGATTGATTTAAAAAAAAAAAAAAGATATTAAATCCACTTTTGCTGAGGAGGCATAAAAGTTTTTTGGCTTCTGAAGGGGGATGTGACAGAAAAGTTTGAGAACCACTGCTTTAACTTACACCATCATATGCAATGCTGCTCTGCCTTTTATGCATAATGTTAGTAACGTGAATATATCATGTGGTCATCTACAGGGAGACTTTAAGGTTAAAAATAAAAATAGTCTCTTGCAGCTATGTAATAATATGCAGCAAAACTCATACATTTGTGTGGTCAGTGATTTGCTGCACCAAAGATAGGACACAGAATTTATAAATCGTAGTTTACATCTACCTTCTTTCAAACGGTGGCATTCAGATTGACGCTAAACTCTCTTTTACGTAAAAGATGTAATTGGCCCAATTGTTAATCTGCTCCTCTCCATAAATCCCAGGCTTGGGCACACATGGCCATGCCAAGCATTAAAGCTTGTAGAATTTCCCTCTAGCACACGTGGCTCAGAGGCTGTTGATGACTTACCGGTGTGTGATAACCATACAGAAGAAACATTCACACAAGAGAGCAAGTTCCCTGTTCATCACAGAGCATCTAATTACCCCACCACCACAACTGAAGACTTACTCTCGCTCTATACTCCGCACATCAGTTGTGTGTTGATGGAGCTGTGCTGCTTGACCAAGGGACCTTGAACAATTGCAGATTGGTTGGTTGCAAGTTGGTGTGTAAATTGTGTGTATTTCCTCACTCTCTCACTTATAAATATACCATCTGTGCAGGGCAGTGATTGGGAGACGAGCACACTTCACCTGTCAGCACTCATCATAATTGTTGGTGGTTGGCTGTAATTTGACAGCAATTACCATGTCAGGAATGAATTCCCGGCTAATCGCAGAGTCTCCTTGCAACAGAGGGCACATACTACAGCGACCAGAGAGCCATTCAGCCAGCCTGGGAGAATTGTTGTCGGTTACAAACCTCCACAGACTTGTCAATCTGCCTATTATTGAGAGAAGAGCTGCGTTCTGCTTGTAGTTACAGCGAACAAAGCCTGTCCTGGTTAAAGGACAGGAGAGAGTTAAGCAGGCAACACATTTCTGCTGATCCCAGACATTGACATTTTGCGTTTGTGGGCACAGATAGCTCCCTTACAACAAAAGGAACCATAGCTGGAAGCTACAGAGCTGTAATAACATGTAAATATTATGAACCTGCAGAGCTCCCTGTAATTGTAGAGACGTTCAGCACATTTCTAAAAGATGCAGCATTCATTATATCCAGCACAAGGTTTTTGCATAACAGTTTAGCCCCATTATAAAAGCACTAAACAACCTTCATTTATAGCATTCATGGGTGATGATACATAATTATCAGGGGAAAAGCAGTGCTTGGTATTAATTTAAAGTTGCCTGGGGCGAATTTTGGAGAACACACAGCCGCAGAGAAACCTAAGGTGTTTGTCTCGCTCTGCAAATCTCTCCAGGGAGAGGAGAAGCTGGAGCAGCTCTGCAGGGAGCAAAGAACCTCCATCTCCGAGGCACACTGAAGAGAAGTTTCAAAGAGAAACTCAGGAACGCAGGAATAGATGGCATGTTTTATCTTCCAGCTCCACTCCTATATCTGCTCTGTTGTGTTCTGTAGCTTATGGGGGATTTTCACCTGACAGCTTCAAATACTCCAGGTTGTTTTTAATGGCACGATGAGTGAAGTTTAATTTTTTGACTTGTGCTGTCCTCAGAGGAGGACTATTGCCTCAGCTGAATGGGGAGTTGACTGCTAGTTTCAAATACTTTGTATGCTGAAGAGGAGTACAACACAAAAAGAGATCAGGGAAATGCAGGTGTGTGTGTTTGACTGAGTATGTGTGGGTGACTGAGTTTTCTTGGAAGAGGCATACTGTATATATTCCTGCAGATTTGTGCAGTAATTTTCTAAAACCACTGCAGGATGGTGTAACGCAGGGTTCAACCTTTCTGCTAACAATATAGAGGAAAATGACTTCAAAAAATTTTGTTTGACTGCAAAGTAAATGTTTTAGGTGGGGAAACAAAGAACTTTATGGCAGTAGTAAATATTTCAATTATATTAGATCTGGCGCCTTTACAGAGAGAAAACTAGTTAGGTTGCATAACAAGTATAAAAAAAAAACAAGGCCAATAAAGCAGGTAAAACATAAGAAAATAAACTTTTTTTTAATTATTTGGGGGGGCTTTTTGCATTTATTAGACAGAACAGCTCAAAATACCTTCTAAATTGTTTTGTCTTTTAAAAACTAGCCTAGAAACCTTCAACCCGAGGTAAGGTTTAAACTCCCCCTAGTTCTTTCCTCCACAATGTTTTCTAATGAGTCAGAAGTCAAACCAATTGTCAAAGCAACGTTTCATTTTATATAATCCTGCTAATTGGCAGTAATGTTGTTACCTCAACATACAACAGAAAAATCAGACACTGGCAACAAAACTCTGAAAGAAAAAATTCAAAGCTCCCTACTTACCCTGAAAGACCTGGACTGTGCCTTTTCTAAATATTACCATGAACCTATATTGACCATTTGAATTTCAGATCAGTATGAACAACCAGATATTTGAAAGAGGAAACAACAAAGCTGTCAATAATAGTAATTTTGGCTCCGAGTTGCTCTCCAATGAAAACATGAAAGGAAGCAGAGGCACTTGATAAAAGGATTCTCTGCGTCACAGATGGGCAAACATTTCTTTACATTGGATCAAAGATTGAGGCTCTACTCCACAGTACTTGGTATGGCATGCGTCGAATCTTTTATACAGTCTATGATCGAAACAGCTAGTGTAGAATACACAGCAGAATATTCAGTATTCTTGAAACTAAGTAAAGGCCTGGAAGAATATGAGCTAAAGTCTTTCCAAAATTTAAGATTAAAAGTTACTTCTAAAGGCTAGTACTGCATCCTGTGAATACCTTTGTCCATGATAATGTAGCCTAGTACCATCATAAAAGTACCATCATTAAATTCGTGGTTAAAGCAAGGGAGGTTTTTTGTGTATACAAAGAAGAATAAGTGGATGGCACTTCTGTACTTAAGGTCTACACAGAATCTTACTAGATCATATTTATTACAGCTTGTATACATTGGTGGAACAAGCTGAAAGCTGCTTAAACCTGGAAGTTAGGAGGGATTATGGAAACTGGATGTTAAGGGGTTAAGTTGCAGAACCTTCTGTAAAATACAGTACTAACCGTGACAGCATCCCTCCCAAAATGATTAAAAGTATTAATTTCCCTCAGTATGCTACGCACATGCCCCTTGAGACACTTTTATCCTGCACTTGAACCACACTAATGCAGTCCTCTCATTATCATATGCCCCTATCCTTTCCAGTGAGTCATCCTCCGAAGGTCAGCAAATGGCGACCCTGTTTTCAGAGCTTTCGTGCCCACCACAGGTCCTCGATCCTGGCTTCCACCCCAGCCCTTGTGGTTCAGTAGTTTGCACGGCAGGACCAGAGGGCAGCTGCATCAAGACTTGCATCAGGCCAGCCATGCTAAAAGGTACTCTTTTGCCCTTATCTAACCTCTCGCTGTCACCCGCCCTCATTCTCCGTGGGGTGTATATTAAATTAAATGTTAGGCTCTCCCCGTCTCCAGTCTCTTGGGTGATCGACTTAGTTTTGCCTGGCTAGTTCAGCTGTGAAGAGGCCTTTCTTGTTTCTCCTACACACATGAATAAACATAAGGTCAGGTGATATTCTGAAGCATTGTCCCTATAAGGGGTTGCTGTTGAGTTAAAAACCAGCTCAGGGGTTGCATTAGGGCAGGAAGGATGGCACAGTGAGGGCAGTGGGGAAGTAAACCTCTGTCAGTATAAAGCAGACTTTAGGCTGCAGTAGCTTGAGTAAATGTACAATTTAATAAGCTTAAATGGGAATTGCTCTGTCTGGGGAGTGACATAACTTGGATCATTTTGGATATTGGAGACAAGTTTAACATGAACAGACCAATGTGTGGCTGTGAAGTGTGGAAATGCAGCTGTAGATAGCAAACATTCTGACATACAATCGAATGGGCATAATGCATCACATTTTTTTCAGGGGGGCATATTTTCTAAAATCAGCAGTTTTCACAATGAACTGGAAAGTTCATTGTGAAGACAGTGAATCAATATGTTATATAAAACATCTAATATTGATGTGGGTGGTGGTCTCACATAATATCTTGGGTATTCTGTCTATAGTCAATCAAATGGAGAGGTATGTAAACAGTGGCAGATTGTTTTGTAGTGGGCTTGTCTCTTGTTTGACCGCTTGCTTCTAGAAACACAGTAAAAGCCTGGTCCCACCATGGCAGCTCTCTAGTCTAGTCCAATGTAATTGCCAAGATCACAGGCACAAGGAGGCGAAATGAAACTTTGTGAATGTTCCATGTAGAGTTCAACTTTGACCAATTGCAAGCCGTCTTGACAGTGCTGACCTTTGAAGGGATGGGAAGACGTAGAGTCCAGGCTATTGTAGTTTACAAGCTTTGTTGTTCCTTCCACTTTTATTTAACCTCCTCATGTTGGGGTAAGAACTGTTACACAACAGAGCAATGGTTTGCAAACAGTTATGAAAAAGGAGTCTACGGTACAAACACGTCTTTTGAATAATCTGCTTTACCGCTAATGAGCTGGCGAGTTTGCTAACGTATCGTTAGCAAGCAAGTACAGAGTCACTACAGGCAGAGGGCTTCTCTCTCCCGCAGTGTTTTGACTTTTCTCTAAAGCTACAGTATAATTGAATAGTAATTAGACATCACTGTGGCTTCTGTCTTGAATTTGTGGACGTTTGATTGAGTTAAGAAACACCGTTGCACACACATTACTGTTGGATGGTATGCGTCATGGCTGGCACATGTAGACTGATATTTGTGAATAACAGAGCACAGCTGACATGACCATCAGGTGTTTGATATTTGTACAAGCTCTCCCTTCTCAATGTGGAGCTCTTTTTGAATGGCAGCAAACTGGTCATGGTAGACTATAGACACATTGAAAAATGAGTAGAGGCTCTCAAGCAGATCAAAAAAATCACTTGCTTCAGGAATGGCAGTGAAAGTGTGGCAAAGGTGTAGGTCATGTGCATAGCAATGCACATGGACAGCCTCTGAATACTTTTCCCAGAAACGCACTTGCACACCACAAACGGATCGACTCATCACTGCTGCGCAGTCATATATTTGGGCCACAACTTTCAGGTCAGCAATTTTGTTGCACACAAGAACCTGCTCGACTGCATTTGCACCTGCATCCTAGCCATACAGCTTCTGCAAGCATTGGAATCTTTCCTAGATGTCACCTTCCTGTGTGCCCGTCATTGGCTTCGTCCTCCATCACCACATACATCTTTGATTCTTTTACTTCTTTAATCAACCGTGACCTCTGTGAAGCAACATCAAATGAATTATTTTTGAAAAGAAGGCGAGAGGTATGAAGTACATTATTGGCAGGAGCTTTGTATCCCTGTAGGAAAGGGTCAAACTTTGGCAGCAGCTGCATATATTCAAGGAAATTCCACTGGTTGGGGCTGTCATCCATTTCAATGTGGCCACGAAAAAGAATGCCCTGTTTGGCCAGAAAGGCAGTAACCGAAACAATGCGGCAGAGATACTCCCTTCTTCCACTATTCTCAGCTACACTAGCAGCTTGTAGCTGCTCAGCAATGTCACCATGGACTGCCCCTTTTGTTTTTATACAGTCTGTGGTTCGATCTTCTTCGAGCTTGGACAGAGGACCCAACAATATCATATTCATTTCAAGGGCTTTAATGCATAATTAGTATGATAGATAATAGATCAATGGCTATTTTTTTTATTTTTTATTATTCTATGCTATAGCCCCGGATGTCCATGCGTAAAGACAACCATGGATGGTCAGTTACCCAGCAGTGTAGATTATGTAGTACAAAGCTCACATTCTCAACATGTACAGTTCTTTACTTTCTACTTAGAAGGCATTTTGGGGCTGAAAAATGGTGGTTTAATATGAATAAGGGCAAAAAACAAGCTAACATGCTAAAGTCGCTTACAGTGATGCTAACATCACTTTAACTATGGGTTATGTTAAATCTGAAGCTCTAGTTACTTCCAGATTCAGTCTGATTAAGTCATGCTGTTCATGATGTAATTTGACATTGCTCTATCCCACTTAATAATTACAAGATGTAAATTTTACACAAACTTAATGGTGTCTGAATGGGCATTCTGTCATTGCAAGCTAATCTGGCTAATGCTAGTTCATATTTGGAAACTTTAGAGAACATCTTCCTCCCCAGAGTGAAACAAACCACTGGAAAGTATATGGCAAATGGTGAAATCCATCCATATTCGAGCCAGCAAAGAGGAGCTGTGGGAGAAGGAACCTAAAAGATTCAGATGATGAGCATTCAGGCAGACAAGAGAAAGTACCAGCACCACAAGGAATACAAAATAATTTTAGAAGTTCCATGAAAAGGTGCAGAAAAAATGGGCAGCAAATGGCATTAGGGTCTGGAGGGTTCAGATTTGAGAAGACAAACTTTGTACATTTTGTAGCCATACATGGGGGGAGGGGGAGATGCAGTTTCTCTGCCAAAAGTAGGTGTATTTTAAGATATCTTGGTTCTATAAATACAAGTAACAAATCAGAGCTTGGCATCAGAGCTAACAGCAGCTGCAAAGCTAGCAGCAGCATCTTGTATCACCCTCAAATTTACAAAGTGGTTATGACTTCTCTGCAGAGTTCAACAAAAGCAGCTAACTGGCTGCAAACAACTGCAAACTTTCCATTTTGCTGCTTGTTTTCGACTGCCCTTAAATTGTAAATGGTGTTTCAAAACACAATGCTGTCAGAATTTGGTGCTTGGGTATGTGATGAAGGGGTTGGGGGGCTGGCGGAGGGTGGGGGGTTGGGGGGCTGGCAGAGGGTGGGGGGGTTAGCCATAGGAAGGATAATGCACTGCTTCAGCACGCATGGTTTGATTCCTGCAGGAGAATGACTTTACTGGGCTATTACCGCTTCAGTTAGACAGCACTGAATTGTTCATCTTTTGTTCTGGCAGTGAAGCTCTGAGGGGGTTTCTCACAATGAATTCCTATTGATTTTTCTGGTCATGTCATCAAATTGTATGTGGCTTGAATCGTGACTACTGTTTTCTCATCTGCTCCCTGAGGTTGCCCTTCTATTAACTTTTCATCCTATTTGGATGGGGCAAAACTAAACAAAAGACAGGGAGAATTAAAGTGGGGAAGAAACTGGAAAATAGAAGTAAACACAACCAGCAGAACTGCCGTGTAAGTCTCTTGTTCTGTGAAGTTCCTGGACATAATTATAATAATGTGATTTAAAGAACACAGTTATAAAGTGCTTCCCATATAGGATAAAATACACATACATGATACATAGACAAAGATCAAAGCATATGACCAAAATAAACTAAACGAATGGGGAGTGTTTATTAAAAGGCAAACCTATAGAAATTACTTTTCAGCAGTAGCTTAAAACAAAACCACAGTTTCAACAGATCTGATGGAATGGGGAAGGCTATTCCAGAGTTCAGGAGCTACACTGGAAAATCGCTGGATTTAAAATAGGAATGAGGAACGGATAAAAGGCCTTGATCAAGTGATCCGAGTAGCCAAGAACTCGAATAGAGGCTCAAAAACTCTGCTATATATGCGGAGCCAGGCCATGCAGGGGCTTAAAGGTGATTTTGAAACTGATTCTGTGTTTTACTGGCTTTAGAATGTTTTTTTTCCTCCTGAGGTGGTGTAGTTTTTCTTTCGCTAGTCCAAATATAATTCGTTGTATTACGACTACAAAGACCAACATGCAGCTGTTTTGTTATTGCTGCAAGTCTCTTTCGGATTGTGCCACAGATATAAAATGGATTTATTCTTCAGCTGTGCAAAAGTGCAAACTTACCGACTCTTGCCTGAGAGAAACAGCGCTTAGGGCTTGGTTAAAACCAGTTGCTAGTAACGTATTTGAAGCCTGCTGTCGCTGCTTAAAGAATGAGCGCTGCTACTAAAATTTCACATGATCATTAATGATTTTCAGTAAGCTACCGTAACTCAATGCGTGACTGTCTCCCTCTCCTCATTTTTCAAAGGACAAGTGAATGTGAGGGAGAGTGGCAGAAAGTGATGGCAGAAGTTAGGGGAGGAAAAGATCAGCATTAAGTTAAATTAAAAAGAAAGGAAGGTGTTGACCACGAAGGAGCTGAGGTTAGCGGCCTGTCTCTGTCACTCGTTTGTGAGAAGCCAATTAAGCTAGCCGCGCCTACATTTGGAGTGCACACGTATTAAAGCCTTTATGATAAATCCACTGAAATGGACCAGTGCGTGCTGACAGGCAGGTTAGCGGCTTTATCCTGTCAGTTTCTCTCTTTACAAAGACAAGTGTTGCAGTATTATTAGTATTAGAGTCCTACCTAAAGAGAGGCTGTAAAGTCTTCATTTTTCTCGATACAAGAACCACATACAACATTATTTATCAAGTTCGGTCTCTGGTTGGACTTAATGAATTTAGCATGAGGATACACACAACGCCCGGTTTTCAAAATAAGGTGTCTATACAGCATGGAAATTGATTAATTAGATTATATTTACAGAAAGTATAAAACATATTACATGTGTCCAATAAAAGTAAAAAAAAAACAAAACAACAATAACATGTTAGGGAAATTACTTATTCTGTCTTCTACAGTGGGTATGGAAAGTATTCAGACCCCTTTAAATTTTTCACTCTTTGTTTCATTGCAGCCATTTTCCAAAAATCAAAAAAGTTCATTTTATTTCTCAGTAATGTACACTCAGCACCCCATCTTGACAGAAAAAAACAGAAATGTAGAAATTTTTGCAAATTTATTAAAAAAGAAAAACTGAAATATCACATGGTCATAAGTATTCAGACCCTTTGCCGTGACACTCATATTTAACTCAGGTGCTGTCTATTTCTTCTGATCATCCTTGAGATGGTTCTACACCTTCATTTGAGTCCAGCTGTGTTTGATTATACTGATTGGACTTGATTAGGAAAGCCACACACCTG
>NC_060165.1:10424346-10445519 GCF_021292245.1 Micropterus dolomieu | reverse complement strand
GCTGAGCTCCAGAGATGCAGTCGGGAGATGGGAGAAAGTTGTAGTAAGTCAACCATCACTGCAGCAATCCACCAGTCGGGGCTTTATGGCAGAGTGGCCCGACGGAAGCCTCTCCTCAGTGCAAGACACATGAAAGCCCGCATGGAGTTTGCTAAAAAACACCTGAAGGACTCCAAGATGGTGATAAATAAGATCCTCTGGTCTGATGAGACCAAGATAGAACTTTTTGGCCTTAATTCTAAGCGGTATGTGTGGAGAAAACCAGGCACTGCTCATCACCTGTCCAATACAGTCTCAACAGTGAAGCATGGTGGTGGCAGCATCATGCTGTGGGGGTGTTTTTCAGCTGCAGGGACAGGACGACCGGTTGCAATCGAGGGAAAGATGAATGCGGCCAAGTACAGGGATATCCTGGACGAAAACCTTTTCCAGAGTGTTCTGGACCTCAGACTGGGCCGAAGGTTTACCTTCCAACAACACAATGACCCTAAGCACACCGCTAAAATAACGAAGGAGTGGTTTCACAACAACTCCGTGGCTGTTCTTGAATGGCCCAGCCAGAGCCCTGACTTAAACCCAATTGAGCATCTCTGGAGAGACCTGAAAATGGCTGTCCACCAACGTTTACCATCCAACCTGACAGAACTGGAGAGGATCTGCAAGGAGGAATGGCAGAGGATACCCAAATCCAGATGTGAAAAACTTGTTGCATCTTTCCCAAAACGACTCATGGCTGTATTAGATCAAAAGGGTGCTTCTACTAAATACTGAGCAAAGGGTCTGAATAATTTCTACATTTCTGTTTTTTTCTGTCAAGATGGGGTGCTGAGTGTACATTACTGAGAAATAAAATGAACTTTTTTGATTTTTGGAAAATGGCTGCAATGAAACAAAGAGTGAAATACTTTCTTTCTTTACTGAATACTTTCCGTACCCACTGTATTCTTTGATTCAGGGTTTTTGGGAAAACATTAAATAAATTTGTTGCTGTTTCATCACCATTTATAGCTATACAATGGGTTTATGATCAAATACTTTATTAGAGCACAACATTGTTTACAAGCATACCAAGTTCTTCATAGATAGCCTCATAATTTTGCATCAATTTAATGCATTTAACTTTAAAATGTACAAAACATTCTTATAGGGGGCATGCCCCCTGGACCCCCCGGTGAGAGGGTTCAAGGCCCACCCACCATAGTCTCTTAAAATCCTGTGGGAAACACTGTGTTGCATTACGATTAGCATTTCATAGTTAAACCTTAATTGCTTTATCATAAAGATAAGACAAGGCAAGTTTACTTTCATAGAGACATAAAAAGGCAAGACAATATATAAAAGAAATACAATGTAATTTAAAAATACAAATTAATTAAATTTAAGATAAAAAAACAGAAGAATTAATGCAATTACAGCGTCGTGAGAAATAGTGCATTAGAAAACAAAAAAGTTATGAACCTCGATTTTAAAAGAGCTTAGAGTTGGAGTAGAAATACATTTTTCTGGATGTTTTTTCCAGCTATGTGGTGCATTTAAACTGAATGCTGCTTCTCCATCTTGGCAACTGTTGGGACAGTAGTAGACAGTAGGTCATCTGGGACAGTCATAGTTTGTAGCCAAGCCCTTAACCATATAGTGTCTTCATAAACCAATAGTAATTTAAAATCTGTTCTGAGTGCAAGGGTCTGATAACTGGAGTGACATGCTCCACTTTCTTGGTTTTAGTGAGGGCTACAAGCGTTTTGAATAAGCTGCCGCTGTCACGAGACATGTAAAAAGAAATTACTCAAGCCTACTGAAGACAAGTTTTTCTAACTCATGCTGAGAGATGAGACCTTAAAGTCTCGCTGGATTTTTAACATCATATTACTGTAGTCTGATTTTATAGTTGCCTGACAAAAGAAGGAATAAAGTAAACACAGGGTTTCTCACCAGGAGAAATGTATAGAAATATTCAGATGTCTCTCTCAGTCGTCATAAAATATGCCCAGACATTGTGTAAAACTACTTCCTCTAGCATCTGTAGGTACTCTATGTTTCAAGAAGGCCTTCCGGGATGCTCTGCTATGCATGCCAGACACATTCTCTCTCTCTCTCTCTCGCAGTGTGATACTGCAGCCATCTGTTAATGTGCTGCAGTCTTAATTATGCTCTCATCACACTAAGTCAATCAGAGATGGGCCCGAACCAACTGTAACACACCTAGCAGGGGCTTTACCGATCAATAAATTACTCTAGGGGCTACTGTAGCTCTCACCAGCTCGGGACCTCTAAGTCACTTAGTTTTAGCACAATGGTCTTGTTTTGGTGTTTGTACATATTTACATGACATTGTGTGGGTGTTCCTAATGCTAATATGTTACTTTCATGCATTTCCATCTCACTCAATACAGCTGTGTCATGGTTAACTGGTGTCATGGTCAGTGAACTGACCGCTCCACTATGACATGCTGCTTCAGTCTCTATGGAATGCTAGGTGTATATGTGTAAAATGCTCTATCTGTTGTGCAGTCACAAGCCTCTTTTCCTCAGGTGTTGAGGTTAGCAAAGTGATGCCTTGCATAGCTGTGTGTCACATCATGGCCTCTAGTTTGACAACACTAGCATTAAAGCAGAAAGTGCAAAGTGAATCCAAGCAGTGGTTACAGTGGAGCCAGGTGGAGCCAACAAAAAAGAGCATTTTAAAATAATGAGCTGCGTAGGTTGTCAGAGTGCCAGCAAAATAAGCTACTTATATCGCGAACCTCAGTGCAGATTAACATAAGGCTATCTCAGAAAGGTGATATTTTAGTTCAACATTAAGATCCATCAGCCTATAGACAAAACAAATTGCATTTCCTAGAACATACAGCTCCTGAACAGTAATCCCGAGGGAAACAGTGGTTCATATAACATCTTACATAATAAGAAACATCTCACCAACACTGCCCAATTGGCTCATTTACAAGGATCTTCATTATTTCCATTCTTTTCTGCAAAAGAAATCATGAATGTTATTTGATTTATAGAGTATGACAATAGCACAGCAGGACTGCATGAAAAATGTCTCTCACCACTCGAAAATTGTAGCCTTCATAGACAACTCTCCGTTGTTTGGATAGCATCAATTCCATGAAGTTAAGAAGAGGTTTTGAGAGAAAGAAAAACATCACACACACAACACAGCTATACTGCACTGTGCTACCTGGAGGTTCTGTTACATCAGTGTATTTCGCCAACCACATCAATTTCCTGGAGGCCGTGAAAGCCATGCTCTTGAAAGTAACTTTGCCATTGATTAGTCATTTGTTAAAGCACTAATGGTTGCTCTCCACCTAAAATTAGTTGAATGCATGGGATGCTCTTCATTTACCTGCCGATAACTTTCATGATACTTAAGGAATTTCTGGCGTTCCTCTGTGCACCGTTTCACTCAACCATTGACATTCAGATGACCTCATTCCATATCATCTCTTGGTTCAAAAGTTCACGTGAAGGCGCCTGTGTACCGTGTGCCTGCTCTCCCTCCCTCAGCGGGCTATCAGGGCTCCATTGGACGCTTGGCTCTAATCTGCCAGCTCGGGGGCGTGTTTCCTGCGTTGGGGGCTGTGGCCCAATCCATCTGTCTTCATCAGTGAGCCGGGTCGGCTGTGGGATTGGGCCAGCAGGACCCCGCTAAGCACCAGCTGCTAGCTGCCTTTTACACTGATTCCCACCAACTGGGACATATTTACAGTACAGCAAGCAGCCCGGGAAGATTGGAGGACCTTTCAGCTCTTAGCGCCTGGATTTTTCTTTTTTCTCTTGTGGTTTTGTTCTGTCTCTTAGACTCTCCACACCTTCCACAGTCTGTGCTTTATGTGCTTATTTATCAGCCTGTGTGTGTGCCTCTGCATCTCGCTTATTTTAGGTTATATAAGCAGGTTATGTACGCAGGACATGAGTGCACTCTCAGTTTGATGTTGTTCCTTGACACTAGGTAGATGGCTTTTGACCATTTACGATGGATGGACCACATAGTTATGGGTAAAATTATGCTATTTATTTACTTAAGAATGCCAAAGATTTCTCACCACTTCTCTGTGTTGTCCTTGTCTCCACTCACACTTGAAGCCAAGAAGAAAGTTCAGATATAAAATAAATGTACTTTTCAGTTGTCATCCCAACCATTATTGCTGTTGCCATGGCTTCACTGTATGATAGAGAGGTTCATACCCCTCCATCCTCTGTCTGTCTATGGCTTTGTTTGTTAATGGTCCATCCATCTGTCCATGTTTTATCACACTTTCACTATAATCATGTAAACTCACCACTTGGGTCAGCACCTCTCTGGCATAAAGGAAAGCTTTTTTTTGACAGTTCCTCAAGATGAGTTCAGCATACATATTGTTTGAGTGAAACTATTTTCTCAGAAATACTGCAAAATACCGCCTACTACCACTTCCTCTGTTCAGTCAGTAACGGAGGCAGGTGAGCCTGTACAGTGGGTCACAATAACTGGATGAGGGGCTGCTACTTACTGTGGCGAGACACTAAGTTAATTACCTCCCTTATAAATACCTGCCTGACCTTTACCTCCTAATGAATAAGGCCATGGGCTCTGAACAGTGAAACTGAGCTAAGGCCCTGAGGCCGGGTGTCCTTCCTATGGAAATCAGTTTTGGTCAAAATGGGAATGAGATTAGCAAGTACTGATCTGTTCCTTTGATTTTCTTTTCCATCTCCCCACAAGCTCTCCTTTCTGTATCAACTGCCCCGGAGTATTGACATGTGAGCAAATGCAGATTAAGTAGTGGATCTTCATCAGACAGGAGGAATAGGGGAAATGTCACTTGGAAGCGTACTAGCAAATCTAGCGGCATGGCAGAAACAGTATTCACCTATAGCTACAATGAAATAAACTTGAGCCACAGAATGTTACCCCGCACTTTACTCTGTGCACTTACTTGACAGAGATGGAGATCACATGTCCTTTGTGGTTGCAGCAAGAGCCATCAACTCTTAGAGTGCATGTGGTTGATGCTCCAGGAAATAAATGAAATATACCTGCTAGCATTCTTTCATGTGCCGGCATGGTCTTTATGTTTTCAACAGCGAGGAATGAGGATAATGCACTCTATCGTCGGCAGTCACGCTACAGTAAACCACAATGTGTGACAACAGCAGAGGTCCAATTCATACTGATAGTACAATGACATCTCTTGGCAGGCCAATAAAAGAAAATGTCCTGCCCACCATCCTATAGTGAAGCGACATGATCCCATGGGCTGCGTTGACTGGGGGCCTAGTCATGTGTATGTGGTACAGTATGATGTGATTGCAGCAGTTTCATAATGATTTGTGTGTGTGCTCCTCTGACAAATGAAAGTGTGAGTGCACAGTGTTCTTGTGTGTGAAATAACTGCCAGTATTGGCAGCCATGTAGCAAGGAGGAAGTGCCACTTTACAGTGCCCATGAGGCACTTGTGATATTTCGTAGCTAACTCTCTGTTTCATGCATATCAACCAAATTGAAGTTCGAGTGCATTTTTTTAATGATGATTTGTTCTGACTGCCGTGCACATGTTTATTAGTTTCTTGGTTATTTATTTTATTTTATGTTATGTGTCGATACAGACTGGGTTGGGAATCAAAGAGAAACTCACAGAGAGAATCGCAGCCTCTGCAACCATCTGAGCAGGTTCTGCAATATGTACAGCAGGGGAGAGGTGGCGTCAAGTGGGAATAGTCGGCTCTCTGCCTGGAAGAGAACAAAAGACAGATCTTACCTTGTGTCTCATTCTCAAACATGAGATATGAGATGGCTCCTCTTCTGCCCACCTCAGTTTCTCTGGGGTTGTGGTAATGTGACAGCGAGCAACAGAGGCTAATTGTGTTGTATTTAGCCAGACAGAATTTATATGGGCCTTCTTTTGTCTGCCTTTTTTGGCATGGCTGTGGTATTTTTGTAGCTGATCGAGGGTAATTGCATGCAATCGGAGTTGTATCAGGCACCACAGAGACTTTTTCCCCTTCATTATTGGACCCACTCTAGCTATCGCTTGATTGAAGTCTGTTTTTTTTTTATTTTTTATTTTTTTGCTCCTTACCTATGTTGAAACGGAGTCAAAACGCTGCCTTCCTGCAGCATATTACTGAGTTTTTCATCATTTTCTCATAATCTGCCCCCCCCATCCCCCCTCTGAGGGATTATCCCTGAACCTTAAGCTCGTGTTCCATCCTAACTGTGTCAAACTCTTTAGAAATGCAGTAAATAACGCTGGCATCGCTGGCAAAGCAGAGTTGACCTGAGACTGTGCCATATGTGCTGTGCTAGGGACAACATGCATGTTTCTCTGTGGAGCCGCTAACCTTTAAAATGTTAATTGTTGTGCTCCGTGTTTAATCATGGGAGAGCCTACCTCCTAAATATAGCCATGCTTCCTGTCCGTGCTCACTCAGATAGAACAAGGCTGATTTATTTTGCATAGGGATGACTTTAGAGACAGCTTACATCGCTCAGGATTCTAACACTAATATTATATGCACATTTTCAAGGCAATGTTGAGCTAAGAGCTGTCCAGGAAGTGTTGTATTTTGCGGAGAGTATGAGAAAGCAAATATAGAATCAAGCAAAATCTAAAACCGAGCATAAAGGCTTTTTGTATGCTTTTATCACTTTTGCCCCCTATTCTTTTTCTTCTGAATCTCTGTATTTCACCTCCAGCTCTCAACCCCCACCCCCCCCACCCCACCCTCAACCCTTTCTCTCACCATCTCTCTTCCAGCAGTTGATATATTATGCCTGTTATTCAGTGAAAGCATCATAGTGCCGCTGAAAGCAGCATGCCGTTTGCAAGGCACTGACTGCGCCTTTGTCTGCGAGGCACGCTGCTACCAGCAGGTTTTTGGACGCTTGTTGCCATTTCCACTCTCAAATTTGATTGCTGCAGAGAAATGAAAGCTATATCATACCACACCCCACATGGGGTTCAGGAATAAATATTTCCCTTTTTTATTCACAGCCTGGCTCATCTTCCTTTTTAAAGACAGTTGAACTCAAATCTAGAGGTAAAAATCAGATGGAATTTGTCTTTGTGTCCGGGTCATGCTGTGAGTGGTTATCGTCAATGATGCGGAATTCACTTTTACAGAGTCTGAGTCATTTCTTACAACTGCACAGTTACCAGTGTGCGCCACTTAAACACCACTGATTTGTTATAGTTTGTTTTTTATGTTCTATTTGATTTCAATGAATGGAAAAAAAATTGCTAAGAAATAGGAAATAAATTGCTGTGCTGGTTCTCTAGATCTTGATGTTAAGGCGGATTTTACAGTGCGTTGCCCCGGCCTTGTTATCTGGGCAGAAATCTTTAAAGAATGAAACTTAATCATTTAACATGGTGTCTGCATCAAAAGGACTTGATTGCTTTGAATGCAGCGTCCTGTAATGCTTCCTATTCATAAGCCTCTCTTTGTTGGCAAAGGGACAGATACACAGTATTCTTCACAGTAAAATCCAAGTATGAATCACTCTGTTCTATTCACTGCACAAAATCTGTCTTCTCCATTTTCTTTTGTCTATAATTGAGTCCTGAATGGCTTACTAAGGGCTCCCAGTGCAGTAAGATTACTGTAACCTGTTACAAATAGATATCAACTTGTTTCAAGAATTTTCTAGAAATGAGTGTGTGCATCTAGAAACAATAATAAGGCAGGATGCTGCTCTAGAATAAGGAAACACAACATTATTGCCAGACAGAATGTTGATTTGTCCTTTATTCTCCATACAATA
Organism: Micropterus dolomieu; assembly: GCF_021292245.1. Lineage (NCBI taxonomy): Eukaryota > Metazoa > Chordata > Actinopteri > Centrarchiformes > Centrarchidae > Micropterus > Micropterus dolomieu. Next base: position 10,437,766 of record NC_060165.1, on the reverse strand, counting down.
GCGATGTACCCACAAAGACGGTAAAGAAGATTGCAGGGTAGCAAACTCGGATGTAACAGCAAGTCCTCCAACCTAAACGACAAAATAGGTAGTATTTCCATGCCTCCCAAAACGACACTTTGTTTGTTTCCCGTACCAGTCCAACACCAGGCTGAGTTAACTTAACACTCAGAATAACATTTACTTGGTTTCACACTCAGACATCGTTCTCCTGTGTGAAAGTCCTGGTTTTGGCCCATCCATTCACCCATCCACTTATGGACTTTCTCGTTATTTATAATACGTCACCCCACCTCCTCCTTTGCTACTGTTGTTCGGCCACTAGAGACCGCTGTCAGAATAAACATAAAAAATGGGTCGTAATAACATTCTGAACAAACAACATATTTTGTCGTTTTTTTCTGGGGAGGACGGACTTGGCTGTAACCAATGCAACATTTAAATTAAGTAGATAATCTGCATTGTAAATGGAGGACAGGAACGCATTCAGTATGTACACTACACGCCCATCCTCGACACTAGCCTCCACACCCTCACACACCATCTTGCTAAATGAAGCACTATTTCTGGCATTGGATATAAATCGTGAGCTGTGGAATAATATGAACGTCCTTCCTAGGATACTGGGCTGTGAAACAAGTTGCTATAGCTTAAATTGGAAACAGGATTTTAAAAAATCGAATTGGGTTAGCCAAAGAAAACAAGCTTTAAAGCTGCACTAATCGATATTTTTAAACAATGGTTTGAGTGACTAATGTCAAAGGGGGTTGCTTGTAATGATGAACGAACAGCCTCATTATACCTCAGATACAGAGCGCTTTAGTGTCCTCCAGCTCATTGTTTGGGTTTACAATTTTACTTTTCTGGTTCAGTCTGAGCACTCTCATCAGCTGCTTTCAGTTAACATATCAAAAGGAATCTGTTACAGACAGAAATTACTTGATGATAAGTAGTTTTTGTTTGTTTTAGTCTTTTAATTGGCATGCTTTTCTTGGCTTTTCACCGTGTAATATTTTTTAAAAATGAGCAATAATTAATGACTGATGGTTACGTGAACAATTATACTGTACATCATCACACTAATTTGACACCCAGAGGAGCAACACAATGAAATGGAATAGGTTCTTAATAATAATCGAGATCTTGAGATGTGTCGTTTTCTTGGCTCGGACATCAGGACAGAGGGGAGCCACAGCACACTGACCCCACCAGAGGAACAGCTTGTTTGTTCTAATTAGAGACATTGAGGACACAGAGTCACTGCAGCAATGAAAGTAAAAACCTTCACCTATGCTTTTCACTGCCTCCTGGCTTTGAAAATGTACTAATTCCTAATTCACGAGAGCAAACAAACCTAGCTAATGTAAGTGTGGGTTTTATTTGTATGAGGGAGCAAATCCTGATGGACTTCCCATTGGTTTCTAGTGATGGGTGACCAATTAATGTAGTTTGTGTCTTGTAGGCAATTATGCTGTCAATGCAGTTGTTTGTTGTGGAGCTTGTTACCTTCACTGTAATAAGTTAAACCTGCAAGAATTGGTTGACCTCTAGGAAATTAATTCATTAACAGCAACAACAAAACTCATGTGGTATAACACTGAAACGCTTCCAGCAAAGTTTAATGATGCAGATACAAGAGAATCAACTTTAAAAAGTTCAGACAGCTCTATAAATGATGTGGCTCTGTAATTTAGTTTGAACACAAAGAGAGGCGTAATGCATACAGGGAATTAGTTTGCCTAAACGGCACTCACACTCGCAGTGTGATTTGCACTCTGTGGTACTTCGATGCAGATCCAGTATTGGTGAGATTTCTCCAGTTTTGAATGTGTTAGGTCGAATTCACACACCCTGAGTTCCCCTTACAGGTGCTGTTTCTCTTTGCGGAGCTGAAAACGTTGCTGTTAATTAACCCGCTGCTGATCCCACACTGGTAGCTCTCTGTCAACACTTCCTTTGCAAGAATAATCTAAATGGTCTGGGAAGTCACAAATTCACACTTCTGTGTGCATGTGTGAGCAGTTGTATACTTGGGTGTGCAAAACCCACCGCGTCTAGGTACATTAAGCTGTCTAATTTTAAATCTGTTCACAGTTAAATGCCTGAAATGGCAAAATCTCTTCTTCTTCGCCCCCTTTCCAGTTGGCAAACAACAAAACTGTGCATAACAGCCATCTGGTAAGGAGTGGGACATAATCATTATTTTATGGTCGCAACATCGTCTGACAAAATAAACATGTAAACAGGTTAATGACAACAGCTCTGCTAAATATTCACCTATATTGGCATTTAAAAGGAAGAATGATCACAGGGAGATTTTAGTGAGAGGAAAATGCCATTATAGTCTGGACAGAAGGCTGAAAATGAGTATTTTTTTTGGCATATCCACATTGTATCTGGATTGATTCTTGGAACTGTGGACAGCAAAAAAGCCCACATGAAATACATGTTTTGCAAATCTGACCCCAGCTACATTTGGATGTGGTTTGAAATGCGATTCCAATTGGATTTCTACAGATGTGTTTCAGTCCGGATGCTCTGGCCGCTCAGATCAGATCTAAAAATGTCTTTTGTGTCACTTGCATCGAGAAAACACTACGACAGCATCAAATCCTGAATGATGGAAGTTCATCATAGCGGCTGAGCAGAATCTTTGCTGCGTTGCTGAGTAAATGTGGTGCGACTGACGATTTCTGCACCGTGACTGTTTGGAGGGTGAGATGATGATCTCCGTTTCTGATTCTTCCGTGTTGGAAAGCAGCGTCACCAGTGTACATAGTTACTGGCACCTGCAACTCTACCACAGCAAACGATGGCAATAAGTTGGTGATGTCTAAACACACACATTTAATGACTCAAATAACAAACTTACAGTCACAGAATCAAGCAAGGAGTCCGAGGAATAATCAAATCCGGGAACTGGTATAAACAAAAATCCAAGGAGCATGAAAATCCAAACGTAAATCCAAAAATGAATAAATCTAGAAAGCGGGTAATAATCCAGATCCAAGTCCAGGAATATAGATAACAGATAATCCAAAAACAAAGAGAAAACAGACACTGAAACACATGACAAACTCATGACAACAATCTGACGCAGACGGGGGAACAAGCAGACGACGGGGCATAATAATTGGACATACAGTAGGTGAAACACATTAGGGCAGGTGCAAAGAATCAACCACAGGACATGAAGTAAAAGTCATGCGAGACACACAAGGAGGGATAACTTCTAAATATCTAATAAATCACAAGACACAGAGGTCAGGAATACATGTCATTGGAATTCATATCTCTCCAATCTGTAGGGCAAAAATTATTACATTAAATGTGAATTCAACCATCTCTGATTATTATTTGTTCTAATTTTCGTTAAATTCTCTACTTAGGTTTAGGTTTATAGGTTTAATTTAATATTGTTTTGGTGTGATAGTAAAAAACGTGTGTGTGTGTGTGTGTAAATGGAGGCAACGGTGTGTCTTTCTTTGTTGTGTGGGAAGGTATGGTTCATAATGGCCATAAAGGATTATTTTCCTTTGTGTGGGAGCTGTGTGTGCACTGTATGTTGAAGGTCTTTAAATAAAACATATCTTTGTATTATATAAAGTCTATCTCTGCTGTCTGTACCTTTTAGTGGGTGTAGTGCTGTCGATAACAACAGGACTCACACTTTTCTAGTAAGGTTTAAAGATGCAAAGGCTGAAAGGTAGCTTTTATGAAATTACACAAATGGGGATGAGCAATTGAGAATGGAGAAAAGTCAGAGATTCATGTCCGTTAGAGTCTAGTACAGAATGCTTTCTCCTGTCTACATCAGAGGAGTTGCACTTGCCCGATCCCAGGAAAACTGACTGTCCATCCAGTGGTTTCCTCAGCTGCTCGCTGTGTGTACAACTGATGTGTAAGTTCCACTTTTCACTGCGTGATTTGGCTCTAGTCCCAAGAAGCATTGTTTTATATCCGTGTCTGTTTGGGTGGAACCCTGAAGGTAGCAGATCGGAGAGATTCGCTGTGATGTTCAGTCATCAGAGAACGGATGGATGTGAGGAGACAGCTGGAGTGATGGAAGAACACACACATGCTTACACACACACAGGTCCTTAGGGATCGCATGCACTGTGCCAGGTAGGACAAACACATAGTTCATGCATTTACGCTCGCATACACATATCCACAAACAGGCCCCCTTAGGCTGACATACATAGAGCCAGGGCTGGTTCAGCTGCGGATGAGTGCAGACTGAGCTGAGCCAAGAAGTGCAAGGACAGATAGACAGTATGCGGGCAGGAAAATAAATCTATAGATCTACAGCCTTGTAAAGGAACATAGTGTTAAATATCCTAAACAACCATGGTGTGGTAACTTCAACTGCATTTATTTCGTACAATACCCACACTGATCGATACGAGTATATGATTAGATTAGAATCATACAGTTTTCAGTCATCCATTATTTCAATAATTTTCAAACCCAGCTATAGCTATGCAGGCTCATAGGGGCACTGTGGGCAAGAATTATACAGTTTTAAACATCGTACAAATGTGATTCTTGCAGGAATTTATTATCAATTTACTCTAATTTGTGATCTACATTTGCATGACAGTTGGAAATATACCTTCATGCTCCAAAACATGTGAGATACATGTGTTTCATCCTAGATTTGTCATAACACAATGGATGTAAGATCAAAATTCTAAATAGATTTAAATATTGGATCAAGGCTGTTGATATTTGGACTGCCCAGGTATCCAGCTGACCCCTGTCATCATTATCCAAACAAGATGGAGCCAGTGGTTTCCCTTTCTTCCTAGTTCAAATGAATGACATCCAAGAGGCTTGATCCATTCCCGGGAGCATCTAACCAATGCTCCCCTTTCTTCCCCTTCCAAACAACCTCACAGTCCTCTGCTCTCAGAATTCCCATATTTATAGTTATTTATTTCTTTATTTATGAATGAGGTTAACTCAGGACGCGCTCATGTAGGACACATCTCTTAACACCCAGTACCACGTTCCTAACACACCGTGATGCCAGCAAGCAAAGAAGCAAGTATTGAATTACCTTCAGTGCTCTCAATCAAACTGTCCTAACCATCTCATGCATCAGTGGTCAGGGCAAAGTAATGTTTTGCTCGCTTGAAATATTTTGCTTCCACTCTATTTTTGCAGCATCTCACAGACTTCTCCTCCAACCTCGCCAAAACCAGCTGCCCACAGTCGGACCAAACTTACCTGCCACAACATTTTCAGACTCCTAAATCTGTGTCCTTTTCTAGGCTAGGAAACGCCTTTCTTCAAAAGGAATATGGGACGGACTAGAAACCACTCCTCTTCACAGGAACCAAAAGACACCCCATGAAATGGAAAAAGGACACACTGTAAGCTAGAGAACGCTCCTCTGGCCATAGAAACCGAAGGATTATATTGATAAGTTGTTTGGCAATCCAGCTGCATAAATGAATAACATTTTCATAAGCTGTACGAAAGTATTGGCAAATGACTCATATCTCATATTTTCTTCTAAAGATGAAGAAAATACAAAAGTCACAAAACTCTTTCCAGACTACATTACTTACATCAGACTTAAAAAGAAGGAGTTTGTGTGTTGATTTGTTCTGGAGCTTCCCATCCTGTCACATGAGCTTCAGCAGCAGAAGGAGTTTGACCAGTTGTCATGGAATAGTGGATGTTCAAATTTCCATTATTTCTGAGCACTTCTGGTTCGTGCTGGCTCAAAAGTTGTGATTCGAAGTTCATCCTTGACCTTGGAAACAGCAGTTGACACAACAAACTCACCTCACTGTCTATTTAGTAGCTGTTGAAGTGCTTCTGTTAATTTCATATGATCTTCATCGGCAGGTGGAGTTTGTTTTAATGGAACTGCAGATGTATAAATTTCAGGGTTTTTTTCTTTTTCTGAGCACTTTAAGGGCTTCTTGTTTATGTTTGCATTAAGGATACATTTAGATTTTTTCCAAGTCGATCTCCATTTGTACGTTGTGAGAGTTTGTGGTTGCTGTAATCATTCCTCCTGTCCATATTGCCTGTGAAGCGATTCCTTTGTAGAGTGACTACACTGTAAGTGCTGGGGTTTCAAATCCACAGTCCTTTTTATATGCAGAAGCTAATATGAGGCTCTATCCGGCGGAATTAGCCAAATCAAGTCGGTTTCCTTGTCCTCATGTGGGTTTATTGAGCATTGTCCTGACAGGGAAAACTAACACATGAAATATACAGTACCTCTGGTGCAGTCAGGAAAAGCTGTCCGAGGAGACCAAAAAAAGCAATTTCACTGTAATAGGGCTCTAAGTTAATCAAACCAAGTGGGTGTCTTCCAGACTGCTTTGGCTGAACTTGCAACAAGAGTTATGGATTTGGTCCCCCATTTCTCAGTACTGAGTATTGTATCAAGACAAACTTTGAGATAATCAAAATCTAAGCCTTTAAGAGTTATAATGTTTTGCGTTGCGTGTTCACCGTATTTTTGGCAACAGGTGTATAGTAAGGCTGTGTTCTGAAGTGCAACATGGAGCACGAGTCTTCATGAGTCATGTGCTGACTGCTTCACAAACAAGAACCTGGCTTATAAAACTGTGTGACCATACTAAAGTCTTATTGGGTTATTAGCTTCATGGACTTCACAAACTTCCATTCCAGGAAGACAAGGATTCCCAATCCTTTTCTTGTTGTTGCTGGAAGTTACAGTATTAACAACCATAAAACAAAACTCCTACCCAGCATGACTAACTATAATCGCACTGTCTCTGGGGGATTATACTTTGTCCACTCAAAACAATGAATCATTTCCCTCCAACAGGTCCCCCAGGGCTCAGTTCTGGGTAATATTGTCACTTTTTGAGCTCTATGAATGCTCCTTACTGCCGTGAAGCATCACAAAACAAGAATGCATTGCTGTGTTTTTCTCCTGTAGCTACTAACTTGCAGTGTACATGCTTATGTATGCAGTGTAAAATGTAAGACATCAGAAAAATTGTGTATTATTTGACTGTTCTGAACTGCTTAGTGCATGCTCAGTACCATTTAGGCAGCTTGATAGAGATCCCAGGCATGACTCTGACCCTGAATTCTCCTTTATAGAAAATTACATTTACTGTGTAAGTTTCCAGGGCATCATTGTTCCAACTCTGTAATAAGCTGCCAAGTTAAGAAACATATTAACATTAGGTTATACAAAGAAAATGGAGCACACACACACACACACACACACAACACACACACACACACACACACATACACACACACACACACACATACACACATATCACAGCATTTGTGAAATGCTTGTTTTCGGCTCTTCTCATCTTTATTCATTACCTCTGTTCTTTGTGCAGCACTTAGTGAAAAACCTGTGTTTAGAGCACTTTATGAATACATTTAACTCCAGTTAACAAGCACATCCGCTCTTTATAACTGCACTTACCTTTCGTCTTTCTGTTCTCCCCCCATACATACCTTTGTTAGGAAGGTTGTGGCAAGGGTCTAGAAGTAATATGAGAAAGACATCGTCCCAGTTACCCTCATCACGATCCTCCTTTCTGCAGCGTTCCTATTCTTCCTCATTCATTTAAGAAACTCTTCCTTAACCTTGTGAGATTTAGCTGTAACTGGGAGATGACATTTTGATCTTTTGTAATCAGAATGCACAGTAGGTTTTTTATGTTAACAGATATAATACCCAGTCACGGGTAGGTAGTATCGTAATATTGCTAAATCCCCAAAATACAACTGTTTAACAGCAACAACAGGTTTGGTCAAAGAGTCTGTGTAACACCAGGGATGTGAATGCTTGCTAGAGTCAATGAGTGAACCGTGATCTCAGTATTGACCAAAATGGTTAGATTTTTGCCATAATCTTGCAGCCCTAGTTAACAGCAATTGGTTTTCTATGGGACTCAAGGCATAGTAGCTGGCACCATATGATGCACATCAAAACACACGTGCTGATAGTTTTCTGTTTGAAATCCTGCACATTGGCTGTGTCTTGACACACAGCAACTTTTAGAAAACTATCAGCGCCGTTATATGACTGTGTGTGTTGGACTAAAAGGATGGAGTTTCACTTTCTCAGTTGAGGAAAAAAGGGAAAAAAAGAGGTGCATAGTTAAGCTGTGACAGTAAACACTTGTTGGTATTGGATGGTGCATGCCAGGAGATAGGAGAGGGAAAAAAAAAAAAAGATTTGGGCTACAACTAATTATACTTGCAAATTAATCAAGTTAATTTTTTTGTTTGTTTGTTTTGGTCTACCAAATGTCAGATAATAATTAAAATGTCTTCCATAATTTAGTCCAAGATGATGTCTTCAAATTACTTTCTTTGTTCAACAATAGTCCAAAATCCATTCATATTCATTATATGGTGCTAAAAAAACAGCCGCAAATCCTCACTTTTGAAAAGCTGAAGCAGCATAGGTTTATCAAGTTGGTAATTTCTGTTGATTGAAAGCAGATTAATCAACTAATCATTACAGCACTGCAAATGTTGCACTTAATGCAGTTACTCAGTCTGTCTGTTAGACAGGTGCATGATTAGATGGACCACTGTCCTGTTTTTTGAGGTTGCAGTGCTGAGTATTGAAATCCAGATTAAACATCATGTATGCAGAGTATCATTTGGCTGATATGTGATGGGAGTTGTCATCACGTTCCCTTACATTCCTAACATCAGCACCCACACTCATCATGTTCTCTTTATAATAGGACTGGGGAGCTTTGATGCTCCCAGATCTAGATAAATCACTCTTATTTAAAACGCTATTTAAATTGTTGAAAGTATATAATCTCCATTACCAGCCCAGAGGGGGCAGTGTGTCACTGTGCGGGGAATGTTGCGCCCCAGGTCAGGGGGAAACTGCAACATTTATCCCCTCTTACATCACCTCTCATCCTGACAAAGTGTACTGAGCGCTTCAGGGGCATGCTAATTTGCCTGATGTGTATTAGCTCCCCATATCTGCCATTCAACACAATGACAGTAATTTGCTCAAAATATGAAAACAAGTCTAGACCCAATCGCAGACATCCAGTCAGCACAGAAGCTGATATTAAAGCTCCATATCTCTGCTTGTGAAGACAATGTGACAGTGTCCAAATACTATGTGCAAATAGTTGACATATTTCTGAATGGATTATCCCCACTTTCTTGCCTTGAATCTGACTAATTTAAGAGGTTGGAAATAGATGTTTTAGCTTTGTTATGTCATTTACACATGTCATAAAGTATTTGCATGACATATAACTTGCATGACATATAACTTGCATGAGCTCTATTTTAGGCTAAATAAATAAATGTTTAACTTTGCATTAAGCAAGGTTAAACATTTATTTAAATAGTTAACACTAAAAGCATTATAATTGCAATGACTGTCAGCAGTCAGAGCGCCCTGGGTTTGATCTCTGAGTTACAAAAAGCAGACGGGCAATTTTTGAGACAAGAAACCTTTCTCTGTATGAACAAGTGCCTTATTCAGCATTTCAATTTCCAACATGTTTGTTTCTAGTGCAGATTCAAATTCCCACACATCATTGATATTCACTCTTGAAAGCAAATAGTTCAAGGAAACATTTGGTTCCGCTGAGAAATGCCTTAATTACTGAAAACCCTTCATTTTCAAGAGGCGGCATCTGACTCAGAAAAACACCCAGTCACTGGTCCCTCCATGAGCCCACATGGGGCTCAGCGGCTCTCTTTTTGTCAAGGCTGCAGTGGGGGCCATTACAAACCTGATTTATTCGGCATACTGCTGTGAGCAGACCCATCTGTGAGCTGCCTGTAAAACTGATTCGTGCAAAGGATCAGTTTCCATCTGATGGTTCTATTTGTCTGTATTCCTGCACGCAAGAAGTGTTGCAAGAAATGTGAAATGAGATCTCATTTTCCGCATGGATCCATCATATGCTGCATGCTTTGGCATGATATAGTATCATTATTGTACATCAGCCAACTAATTTTAGCTATGTCTGTCTACCAAAATACAAATCAGATCTTATGCTTCATTGCCTGGTGTCTCGCTTCTAACCACAGACATATTGTCAGGATTTTCTATTTGTTTAGTGTCTTTTGAAATGAAATATTCATTGTGTTGTGTATGCAGATATTTATGCTGGAGAAATGGAGAACCAGGCAAACAAACTTTAAAAGACAATTCCAAGACAGGATAGTTCATTCAAGTTCTATTTGCTGCTATCTTAGTGCATTAGCATCCTTCAAATGCAGGCTGTATCTCTGCTTTTGTCTTTTGTCTCACTCGCTCTCTCCTCTCCAGTGCCAACTTGAAACTGTCGGAGCCCACATGTAATACCAAGAAAAAATAAATAAAACCAAGATGTCTGGGGGTTTTTTCACTCTCAGAAAATGACAGATGAAAAATAGACGGAGAGAGAAAACATTCTAGGCAGCGGCGACAGCTTTGAAACCTTAGAGAGCCCATTGCAACCAATCTCTGCTTCACAGGCGTGCAGTGGTGCGCTGTGGGAAGTCGGGGTGGCACACTGTTGTGTTTTAGGAGGAGAGGGAGTGAATGTGAGAAAATGGCAGCAAATGAAGTTGGCGGGCTGTGGAGTATTGTTCCCTCCTGCTCGCAGTAATGAACAGGCCTTCACAACAGACTGGGGAAATCGGTCCCGAGTGGGCCCCAAGCCTTCTCTTTTTTCATCGGTAAGGTGTCTTCAGCACATGTGGAAACATACGCTTGCATGAAATTGCATACACTCAAACACGCATTGTACTCTGCAGAGGTGGTCCCCCTTTCATTCCTTTGTGCCTGTGTGTTGGGGGACTTCACGAGATGCCCTTATACAGTACTAGTCTTGTCGTTTGCTGCAGATGGAGTTGGATGATGGTCCATAGGATCAAGTATTGGTGCCTAGGTTCAACCTAACCTATGCCTGGCTATTACTCATTAATTGGTGCACCAGACGTCTAAACATCAGTGTTTATTGGCCATAGCTCCTTGCTCCTGCATACCAGCCTTTAGAAAAGTATAGACTTATAAAAATAAAAATAAAAATAAAAATAAAAAAAAGAAAAGGTTTGTCATTTGACTGGACAAAATGAGTTTATAAATAACATTTTTAAAACATCCATTCATTTTATCTATTTATTTGTGTTGGACCAGAAAATAAAATACTCATGACAAGGCTGATCAAATATATATTTTGCAGTCACTGTATATATGTTCTCTTAATCTCTGGTCAAGGTATGTTCTGTATATTCCACACAGTGTAGGTAATTAGGGACCTTTAAACAGCCAATATACTGAATGCATTGAAGGTGTGTGTGTGTCCCATACTTTGCTAGGTCAGTAAAAGGTCACAGCAAGACAGAGCTAGCTAGCTCTGAATAAGACATGGGGAGATATACTATTATTGGATAGAAAATATTTTTAGAGGCTGTCAGTATTGAATAGTTAATGTATCTTTTATTAACCAGACAATCTTTCATAAAATGTTATCTAACACAGGGCATTTTGTCTTGGAACACAAACGCACAATGGTGTGTTTATCTGCTCTAAGGTAAGATGCTAGTTAGCATGTCTGGCGAACTAGCTTACTATGTACAGTTGCCCGGCATTATTTTTAAAGGCAAGGGCCATGAATCATTCGCTAACAGCAGTATTTTGTGGAGACATTACGGGTTATGTTATTCCTGATCTGCACAGCTCTCTGATGGACGTTGCTATCGTACTGCGGTAAGCATGTCGACTCATTTCCGTTTCCGGTGCTTGTGTGTTGGTACCGTGTTGTGCTGCTCTCGCTAAATACCAGTTACATTTGTTAGATTACAGCGGCCAACTGTCTGCTAAACACTTATTCTTACAGTAATTTTGCCTAAGCACTCACAGTTCTTTCCATCTTTTAGTGACTGCTGTTCAATCTCATAGTTGTTCAAAGTTTTGGTAGCTGATGCTACAGTACTTTAGCTTAGCCGGTAGCGACTTTAGCTTCTCCTTCTACCTCTCTCTCTCCTACTTTCTCCTGCTCGGTGTGTCAGATGTTCAGTTACTCCTCTGCCTCCTTTAGCGGTAATGGTACGTGTAATAAGTGTAGTTTATTTATAGACATGGAGGCGAGGCTCAGTGATTTACAAGTCCGGCTCCGCACCTTGGTAGATCAGTCTTTAGCTACTGTAGCTAGCCAGTCCCCGGTAGTCGGTGCGGAACGTCCTGAGTTAGCCTCTTGTAGCCGCCCCCCCGGCATCCCCTGTGCAGCCAGGAAGGGGTGGCTGGGTGACTGTCCGAAGGAGGAATAGTTGTAAGCATTCAAAGCCCACGGGTCATCACCAACCTGTTCACGTCTCTAACAGATTTTCCCCACTCAGCGACACACCCGCTGAGAAACAAACTGATCATTGGCAGCTCCATTTTGAAACGTGAAGTTAGTAAAGGCAGCGGCCATAGTTAAGTGCATCTCTGGGGCCAGAGCGGGCGACATTGAGTCTTATTAGAAACTGCTTGCTGGCTAAGGATAAACGTAAATACAGTAAGATTGCTATTCACGTCGGTAATGACTCCCAGTTATGCCAATCGGAGGTCACTAAGATTAATGTTGAGTCGGTGTGTACATATGCTAAAATGATGTCGGACACCGTAGTTTTCTCTGGACCCCTGCCAAATCTGACCAGTGATGACATGTATAGCCGCATGTCGTCATTCTGCCGCTGGTTGTCGAGGTGGTGTCCAGCAAACGATGTGGGCTTTGTAGATCATTGGCAGACCTTCTGGGGAAGACCTGGTCTGATTCGGAGAGACGGCATCCATCCCACTTGGGAAGGAGCAGCTCTCATTTCTAGAAATCTGGCCAAGTTTATTAGTGGACCAAATCCATGACAACCCAGAGTTGAGACCAGGAGGCAGAGTCGCAGTCTAACACACTTCTCTGCCCTTCTAATTCAGCAGTTACCCACCCAAAACCCTTCACAGAGTCGCAGTCTAACACACTACTCTGCTCCTCCATTTCAGGAGTTACTTAGTGAAAATCCTATAGTGTAAAATAGTGTAAAAGAATAGGAAAATTAAATGTGGACTCTTAAAAATCAGATCTCTCTCTTCTAAAGGTGTACTATTAAATGAACTAATATCAGATTATGATATTGATTTATTTTGTCTTACTGAAACCTGGCTGGGTGATGGAGAATATGTTAGCCTAAATGAATCCACCCCTCCCAGTCATATTAATACTCACATTCCTCGAGGCACAGGCCGAGGAGGTGGAGTTGCAGCTATCTTCGACTCTAGCCTACTAATCAGCTCTAAACCTAAACTAAATTATAACTCATTTGAAAGCCTTGTTCTTAGTCTTTCGCACCCAAGTTGGAAATCACTGCAACCAATTCTTTTCGTCATAGTGTACCGAGCACCTGGTCCGTACTCTGAATTCTTATCTGAATTTGCAGAGTTTTT
>NC_060165.1:10422443-10424326 GCF_021292245.1 Micropterus dolomieu | reverse complement strand
CATGTATAGCCGCATGTCGTCATTCTGCCGCTGGTTGTCGAGGTGGTGTCCAGCAAACGATGTGGGCTTTGTAGATCATTGGCAGACCTTCTGGGGAAGACCTGGTCTGATTCGGAGAGACGGCATCCATCCCACTTGGGAAGGAGCAGCTCTCATTTCTAGAAATCTGGCCAAGTTTATTAGTGGACCAAATCCATGACAACCCAGAGTTGAGACCAGGAGGCAGAGTCGCAGTCTAACACACTTCTCTGCCCTTCTAATTCAGCAGTTACCCACCCAAAACCCTTCACAGAGTCGCAGTCTAACACACTACTCTGCTCCTCCATTTCAGGAGTTACTTAGTGAAAATCCTATAGTGACGGTGTCTGCCCCCCGACCATCGAAATTATTTAAATCAAAGGTAAACAGAAGAGGAGCTCTGCATAAAAACCTCATAAAAATTAAAACCACAAGAGCAATAGTGTAAAAGAATAGGAAAATTAAATGTGGACTCTTAAAAATCAGATCTCTCTCTTCTAAAGGTGTACTATTAAATGAACTAATATCAGATTATGATATTGATTTATTTTGTCTTACTGAAACCTGGCTGGGTGATGGAGAATATGTTAGCCTAAATGAATCCACCCCTCCCAGTCATATTAATACTCACATTCCTCGAGGCACAGGCCGAGGAGGTGGAGTTGCAGCTATCTTCGACTCTAGCCTACTAATCAGCTCTAAACCTAAACTAAATTATAACTCATTTGAAAGCCTTGTTCTTAGTCTTTCGCACCCAAGTTGGAAATCACTGCAACCAATTCTTTTCGTCATAGTGTACCGAGCACCTGGTCCGTACTCTGAATTCTTATCTGAATTTGCAGAGTTTTTGCCAACTTTAGTCCTTAAAACGGACAAAGTTATTATTGTAGGGGATTTTAATATTCATGTGGACGTTGAGAAAGAAATAATAAAACAAAGACGGTTAGCTCCATGGTATAATACTGAAACTCACAAATTAAGGAATTGGCGTTCCACCAAACTGGAAAATTCTCGTTTAATTTGGCAAGATAGTCTTAAAACTTATAGGAAGGCCCTCCGTAATGCCAGAGCAGCGTACTACTCGTCATTAATAGAGGAAGATAGGAACAACCCCAGGTTTCTTTTCAGCACTTTAGCCAGGCTGACAGAGAGTCACAGCTCTAATGAGCCAAGTATTCCCATAGCTCTCAGTAGTTATGACTTCATGAGCTTCAATAATGATAAAATTCTAACTATTAGAAACAAAATTCACCAAGACCTGCCCTTAACTGACACCAACTTATCTCTAAACTTAGGAACCTTAGAAACAGCTGTAGAACCAGATATATGTTTAGACTGTTTTGCTTCCCTCAGTCTTTACCAACTAACTTCAATAATTTCTTCATCTAAACCATCAACCTGCCTCTTAGACCCCATCCCGACTCGGTTGCTTAAAGATGTTTTACCCTTAGTCAGCACTTCTATACTAGATATGATCAATCTATCTCTATCAACAGGCTATGTACCACAGTACTTTAAAGTAGCTGTAATTAAACCTCTTCTGAAAAAGCCCAAACTTGATCCGGATGTTTTAGCCAACTATAGACCTATATCTAACCTTCCATTTCTCTCTAAGGTCCTGGAGAAAGCAGTTGCTAAACAGCTGTGTGACTTTCTACAGAGCAATAGTTTATTTGAGGATTTTCAGTCAGGATTTAGAGCTCATCACAGCACAGAGACAGCACTGGTGAAGATTACTAACGACCTCCTTATTGCATCAGACAAAGAACTTGTCTCTGTACTGGTTTTATTAGATCTTAGTGCTGCTTTTGATACCATTGACCATCAGATCCTATTGCAGAGACTGGAACATTTCATTGGCATTA
>NC_060165.1:10419742-10422343 GCF_021292245.1 Micropterus dolomieu | reverse complement strand
ATAATTTCTTCATCTAAACCATCAACCTGCCTCTTAGACCCCATCCCGACTAGGTTGCTTAAAGATGTTTTACCCTTAGTCAGCACTTCTATACTAGATATGATCAATCTATCTCTATCAACAGGCTATGTACCACAGTACTTTAAAGTAGCTGTAATTAAACCTCTTCTGAAAAAGCCCAAACTTGATCCGGATGTTTTAGCCAACTATAGACCTATATCTAACCTTCCATTTCTCTCTAAGGTCCTGGAGAAAGCAGTTGCTAAACAGCTGTGTGACTTTCTACAGAGCAATAGTTTATTTGAGGATTTTCAGTCAGGATTTAGAGCTCATCACAGCACAGAGACAGCACTGGTGAAGATTACTAACGACCTCCTTATTGCATCAGACAAAGAACTTGTCTCTGTACTGGTTTTATTAGATCTTAGTGCTGCTTTTGATACCATTGACCATCAGATCCTATTGCAGAGACTGGAACATTTCATTGGCATTAAAGGAACCGCTCTAAGTCCTATTTATCAGATCGATTTCAGTTTGTACATGTTAACGATGAGTCCTCCATGCATGCCAAAGTTAGTCATGGAGTTCCACAAGGATCTGTGCTCGGACCAATCCTCTTCACTTAATATTGCCTAAAAGAAGCATATATAATCAGGAAATATTCCATAAACTTTCATTGTTATGCAGATGATACTCAGTTATATCTATCGATCAAGCCAGATGAAACTCATCAGTTAGCTAAACTTCAGATGTGCCTTCAGGATGTTAAAACCTGGATGACCTGTAGTTTTCCAATGTTAAACTCAGATAAAACTGAAGTTATTGTTCTGGGGCCTAAGAACCTCCGTGACGCATTATCTAAAGATATAGTTTCCCTTGATGGGATCTCCCTGGCCTCTTGGAGTTATCTTTGATCAGGACAAGTCTCACATTAAGCAAATTTCTAGGACCGCCTTTTTTCACCTACGTAATATTGTGAAAATCAGGAACATCCTGTCTAAAAATGATGCAGAAAAACTAGTCCATGCATTTGTTACTTCTAGGCTGGATTACTGCAATTCCTTATTATCAGGCTGCTCGAAAAAGTCATTAAGACTCTTCAGCTGATCCAGAATGCTGCAGCACGTGTTCTGACAGGAACCAGGAAAAGAGATCATATTTCTACTGTCTTAGCTTCTCTGCATTAGCTTCCAGTAAAATCGAGAATAGAATTTAAAATCATTCTTCTTACCTACAAAGCTCTTGATGGTCAGGCACCATCTTATCTTAAAGAGCTCATAGTACCTTACTATCCCACCAGAGCACTGCGCTCCCAGAATGCAGGGTTACTTGTGGTTCCTAGAGTCTCCAAAAATAGACTAGGAGCCAGAGCGTCCAGCTATCAAGCTCCTCTCCTGTGGAACCAGGTTCCAGTTTGGGTTCAGGAGGCAGACACCATCTCCACATTTAAGAGTAGGCTTAAGACTTTCCTCTTTGATAAAGCTTATAGTTAGTGCTGGCTCAGGTGAGTCCTGAACCATCCCTTAGTTATGCTGCTATAGGCCTAGACTCCCGGGGGATTTCCTATGATGCACTGAGCTCCTCTCTCCTCTACTTTCTCTCCCTCTGTATGCAACCTCATTCCATTATTGCATGTTACTCACACAACTTCCCCCCTTTCCGTTAGTCTTGTGCTTTCTCATCCCTCTCCTCTCTCCTCCTACCACTTCCTGCAGGTTTTCTGGCTCTGGAGCTGTGGAGTCTGGATCTGTGGCTGCGGGTCACCTGCTGCCCCCGTGTTTCTGCTCGACACCCTCTGCTACGACAACTATTGTTACTAGTCCTATTGTTATTATAATCATTAACATTACGATTGTTATCATTAACACTACTATACATATCTATACCATTTTTCATTTAGTCTATAGCAACATCACCTTTACTGTCTGTACCTCTGTGTGTGTATATTGTGTAGGCTGCCTCCCTCCCCTCTTTCTCCTTCCATCCCTCTCTTTTTCTCTCTTTTTCTCTCTGTTCCTCTCTTGCCCTCTCTCTCTCTCTCTCTCTGTGAGATACAGTGCCTTGCGAAAGTATTCGGCCTCCTTGAACTTTTCGACCTTTTGCCACATTTCAGGCTTCAAACATAAAGATATAAAACTGTAATTTTTTGTGAAGAATCAACAACAAGTGGGACACAATTATGAAGTGGAACGAAATTTATTGGATATTTCAAACCTTTTTAACAAATAAAAAACTGAAAAATTTGGCGTGCAAAATTATTCAGCCCCTTTACTTTCAGTGCAGCAAACTCTCTCCAGAAGTTCAGTGAGGATCTCTGAATGATCCAATGTTGACCTAAATGACTAATGATGAGAAATAGAATCCACCTGTGTGAAATCAAGTCTCCGTATAAATGCACCTGCTCTGTGATAGTCTCAGAGGTCCGTTTAAAGCGCAGAGAGCATCATGAAGAACAAGGAACACACCAGGCAGGTCCGAGATACTGTTGTGGAGAAGTTTAAAGCCGGATTTGGATACAAAAAGATTTCCCAAGCTTTAAACATCCCAAGGAGCACTGTGCAAGCGATAATATTGAAATGGAAGGAGTATCAGACCACTGCA
>NC_060165.1:10414831-10419642 GCF_021292245.1 Micropterus dolomieu | reverse complement strand
TACAGGACCATTCTGGAAGAAAGCCTTATGGAGTCTGCAAAAGACCTGAGACTGGGACGGAGATTTGTCTTCCAACAAGACAATGATCCAAAACATAAAGCAAAATCTACACTGGAATGCTTCACAAATAAACATATCCAGGTGTTAGAATGGCCAAGTCAAAGTCCAGACCTGAATCCAATTGAGAATCTGTGGAAAGAACTGAAAACTGCTGTTCACAAACGCTCTCCATCCAACCTCACTGAGCTCGAGCTGTTTTGCAAGGAGGAATGGGCAAAAATTTCAGTCTCTCGATGTGCAAAACTGATAGAGATGTACCCCAAGCGACTTACAGCTGTAATCGCAGCAAAAGGTGGCGCTACAAAGTATTAACTTAAGGGGGCTGAATAATTTTGCACGCCCAATTTTTCAGCTTTTTATTTGTTAAAAAAGTTTGAAATATCCAATAAATTTCGTTCCACTTCATGATTGTGTCCCACTTGTTGTTGGTTCTTCACAAAAAATTACAGTTTTATATCTTTATGTTTGAAGCCTGAAATGTGGCAAAAGGTCGAAAAGTTCAAGGGGGCCGGATACTTTCGCAAGGCAATGTAACTGTTGTTGTGATTTGGCGCTATATAAATAAAATTGAATTGTTAAGTAAGCATCCAAACTAATTGTTATGTCAGTGGAATAACATCTACGTATCTAGCTACAGTTTTCATCTTATCTGACAAAATCTGCAGTCATTAGCTACAATTAAGAAGCCTTCTTTTGTTCACTACGTATGAAATCTAACACCCATTGTTGTTTTCATTTTATGTTTTGTTACTGATCTTATATTATGTGTAAGGTAACCTTGAGTCATTAAATGGCACCATTAAATAATATGTATTATTATAAATTTTTCTCACCAGCCAGGGTAATTCCTGATTTGTAATAAAAATGAATCCTTAATGCTACATGTTTCTACTAATTTTATTTTTCTCACAAGGCTGTTATTCCTGAAAGAATTCATTCCAACTTTAATTGTGACTGGCCTTAGGAGGATGACTCCAAGTCACAGATGAATGCAAAGGTTCTATTAATACGTTATGGCTCCTGTGTTATTATTTCTGTTCATCCATATATTTTATTCATGAGTCTTGCTGTACTGTTGAGCGAAAAGGGATTTCAGGCTTGGTTTAAAAATGACCATGACGACAGGCGAGGGATAAAGCCCAGATCTCTGAGCCATTTTGTCTCTGAGGAGCTGCAATTTCTTGGCCCGTTTATAGCAAGAAAAGGAGAAAAAACACTTTAATAAGATGATTATTGAGAAAAGAGGCCCTTCAGAGCTACACAAAGCCATGTTTCTTAATATATGGAGAGGGACTGTGAATTAACTGAAGTCCTTTTTGGTAACTCTTGATCTTCTGATTGCAGTAATTAAATTGTACAATGAAGGAGTGAGAGCTTTGCCTTCACTTCCAGCACTGTAATGCCCACCCCCTCTTCAAAGGGCCTTATTACAAACAAGGTCAGGCCCTAATGTGTAAAATTAAAGAAGTGTTCGCACTACAAACATGCATTGACCTCTAAACCTCTATTATTGTTGCAACAGGATGAGCAGAATCCAGATCCGTTCTTTTGCTTTGTGTCTACAGTACATCTATCTTTTTCTATTTCTCGACCTCTCCCCTTCCCTCTTTATCTTCTCGTATTATTCTCTTTTTTTCTCTCTTTTGTCCTTCCTTTCTGACTCAGCTTCACATCAATCACAGCAATGTTTATTGTCAATGAAATATTTAGTATGAGGGGGCCTGTGTGCACACATTGCAGATTTCATCTCACCCTGAAACAATAGATGATACGTGTGTCCCTGTGGTGTGTGCCTTGACTGATTTAGATGCAGTACCTTGATGCCAACAATCTTGATCGGTTCGAATGCTATTTCCGTGATTGGGCTTGGATATTACAGGTTCACATCTCAGCTTTCATCTGAGATTTGACACGGCTGTCAACACGTCATTAACATGCCTGGAGGTGTAAAGTGTGTTGGTAATGGATATTGTAGAGGTACACCTATGAACTGTACAGAAATAAAAATGCATGGAGCCAAACATGAAGAACCATTTCGCAAATCTGTCATCACAAATGCAATTAAGTATAGATTGATATAATGCAAGGTTTCTTAATGAGGTCCACAAGCCTTGCCATGATTCGATCTTTTCCATGACACTTTAATCTCCCACTTTAACTTTGTATAAGTAGTGCATAAAAACATAAGAACTGGTGTATAACACTATAACCTTAGATGACATTGTCCTCTGAAGTGTATTGTAAAGCATTTGTTCCTTCACCAGTGAGTGTAAAACTGTTCTTACATGTGTTCAGAACTCACAAAGACATATCATTATACATAATTACAATTATGTTTAATACGTAATTATTGTTATATTGTTTTAGTGTTAATTAAATGTGTATACATCTGTTATGAATGCTTCATGAGAGGAATCATAGTGGTGAACATTACATCAATACCTTCCATGGAAGTGAAATACAGTTGTAAAACCATTTTCCATTTAATTATCCTACAGACAGTATACTCTTATGAATATGTCATACTAGCTCTAGCTGGAGAAATACAGTATATATTCAGTACTGGATCATGGTAGTTTTACAGAAAAAAATGCATTCATTTAAAAGTCAGCATTTGATATTTTGGGAGGAACCAAGGCCTCATATTAAAAATTGGAGAGTAGTCAAGTGGTAATGAGAACACATGGCTGGGGAGACAGTAAGCAATTTAGTAGCCAAGTTTAATTAAAGTGCTGCTACGGGTGCATTGCACTGCACTAAGTTAAAAAGGCTAACTAAAACTGGTGCAAGCTGTGCTTTGGATGTATGTACAGTGGATAGAAAAAGTCTACACACCCCTGTTAAAATGCCAGGTTCTTATGATGTAAAATAATGAGACAAAGATAAATCATGTCAGAACTTTTTCCACCTTTAATGTGACCTATAATGTAAACAATTCAATTGAAAAACAAATTGAAATCTTTGAGGGGGGGGGGAAATGAAAAATAAAACCCCTCAAATAACCTGGTTGCATAAGTGTGCACACCCTTACACTTATACTTTGTTGAAGCACCTTTTGAGTCAGTCTTTATGGGTAGGAGTCTATTAGCATGGCACATCTTGACGTGGCAATATTTGCCCACTCTTCTTTGCAAAAGCGCTCCAAATCTGTCAGATTGCGAGGACATCGCCTGTGCACAGCCCTCTTCAGATCACCCCACAGATGGTCAATTGGATTCAGGTCTGGGCTCTGGCTGGGCCATTCCAAAACATTAATCTTCTTCTGGTGAAGCCATGCTTTTGTGGATTTGGATGTGTGCTTTGGGTCGTTGTCGTGCTGAAAGGTGAACTTCCTCTTCAGCTTTCTAACCGACGCCTGAAGGGTTTTGTGCCAAAATTGCCTGGTATTTGGAACTGTTCATAATTCCCTCCACCCTGACTAAGGCCCCGGTTCCAGCTGAAGAAAAACAGCCTCAAAGCATGATGCTGCCACCACCATGCTTCACTGTGGGTATGCTGTTCCTTGGGTGATGTGCAGTGTTGTTTTTGACCATAATTCCAAAAGGTATGTTTGGTGCAAAAAGTTCTACCTTGGTTTCATCAGACCATAACAAATTTTCCTATATGCTTTTGGGGGACTTGATAGACTTTGTTTTTGCAAACTTCAGCCATGCTTGGATGTTTTTCTTTGTAAGAAAAGGCTTCTGTCTTGCCACCCTACCCCATAGCCCATTCATATGAAGACTACGGGAGATAGTTGTCACATGTACCACACAGCCAGTACTTGCCAGAAATTCTGCAGTTCCTTTGATGTTGCTGTAGGCCTGTAGGCCTTATATCTTCCAACAATGAGGTCTCTCTGATGCTTTGAAAGCTCTCTGCGGACCATGGCTTTTGCTCGGAGATGCAACTAAGAAAATATCAGGAAAATCCTACTAGAACAGCTGAACTTTATTTGTGATTAATCAGAGTCACTTTAAATGATGGCAGGTGTGTAATGACTTCTAGTTAACCTGAGTTTGAATGTGATTGGTTATAAGAGGGTGTGCACACTTATGCAAACAGGTTATTGTAAGGTTTTTAATTTTAATTTTTCCCCCTCGAATATTTCAGTTTGTTGTTCTATTGAATTGTTCACATTATACGTCACATTAAAGGTGGAAAAAGTTCTGACATGATTTATCTTTGTCTCATTATTTTACATCATAAGAACTTGGCATTTTAACAGGGGTGTGTAGACTTTTTCTATCCACTGTATGTATGTATTCTATGCAAGTGCCAGTATACACGAGTATGGCCTAGAAAATGGTATAACTAAAAGCCAGAAATCATGTGCCCAAAACAACCTCAGCAACGATCCTCAGATATACATCATCATAGTAATTTTGTGTTATGAGTATAAATTTGACTTGTTGCGCCTATTTAATTTTGTAGTGGAAAACCACACTATCCGATCCAACTTTGATGTAATGTCCTTAAAACAAGTCAAAATGAGGTTCAGTGTGGCCTCCACGTGCCTGTATGACCTCTCTACAACGCCTGGGCATGCTCCTGATGAGGTGGCGGATGGTCTCCTGAGGGATATCCTCCCAGACCTGAACTAAAGCACCCGCCAACTCCTGGACAGTCTGTGGTGCAACGTGGCGTTGGTGGATGGAGCGAGACATGATGTCCCAGATGTGCTCAATTGGATTCAGGTCTGGGGAACGGGCGGGCCAGTCCATAGCATCAATGCCTTCCTCTTGCAGGAACTGCTGACACACTCCAGCCAC
>NC_060165.1:10400153-10414731 GCF_021292245.1 Micropterus dolomieu | reverse complement strand
TGGTAGCGCCTCCATGCTCTGGACACTACGCTGACAGACACAGCAAACCTTCTTGCCACAGCTCGCATTGATGTGCCATCCTGGATGAGCTGCACTACCTGAGCCACTTGTGTGGGTTGTAGACTCCGTCTCATGCTACCACTAGAGTGAAAGCACCGCCAGCATTCAAAAGTGACCAAAACATCAGCCCAGAAGCATAGGAACTGAGAAGTGGTCTGTGGTCACCACCTGCAGAACCACTCCTTTATTGGGGGTGTCTTGCTAATTGCCTATAATTTCCACCTGTTGTCTATTCCATTTGCACAACAGCATGTGAAATTGATTGTCAATCAGTGTTGCTTCCTAAGTGGACAGTTTGATTTCACAGGAGTGTGATTGACTTGGAGTTACATTGTGTTGTTTAAGTGTTCCCTTTATTTTTTTGAGCAGTGTATGTTACGTAAGTCACGTGACCTACATCACATGAAACGTGGTTAATGTTGTGAAATGGTTGCAGTTTGGTTTAGGCAACAAAAACTACTTGGTTAGGTTTAGGAAAACACAGTGGTTTGAGTTAAAGTAAATAAATTATGTAAGTCATGTGACGGAAGTCACGTGACTGAAGTATGTGACACTATTTAAAGGGGCATCATGTATTTTTCAGTGGCCACTAGCAGTGCGGTTTTAAGATTGCAATCTTAAGTGTGTGCTCGTATGTGAATTTGCTTGAACTCATGAGCGAGCGTAATCTGAAACACAACCGCTTTCATACAAATATCCCGCAATAAACGTGGAAACACCGGCGTGCAGACTGTGGCATTTCTCCAGACATGTTCAAACTATGTTAATTTAACGTTCCCGGCTCAGAGGCAGATAAACACCAGCTCTGTACCTTTCATACAGCACAGCGAGACACTGTCTCTGGCTATAGACAGACAGGGAGACAGCTTCACACAACATGCTGGAAACTTAGGTAAACTCCCACGGCAAAGTTACAGAAATATATTTATCAGCTGCTTGAGGTTGAACTAATCCATGCTCGTGTTACATTTACTACATTTAGCCGACGTGCTACATCAATAGCCCGACTGTTTGCTTTTCAGTAGGCTAACATTACTATTTGTGTGTCTTTCTCTGGAGGCTCAGCAATGTGAGCACAGCTAAATGTATTGGATGATAACAAAACAGTTAGTGAGCTGGACTTATTATACTTACTTATTATAAATGAGATTGTTGTCACACTTTAGACTGTTCACTGTTTTCACCGACATCGTTTGGTCTGATGGGCTTCAGCACGTAAACCTTTATTCTTGTATCCTTATGTTGGAGTCTGTGTTTTGCTGGGAGCCAGTTGTTTTGTGGTGTTAGTGGACTGCATGTCATTAGCTACGGTGGTGTTGCTGTAGTCGGAGAGAGGCTCGGAAGCGTGCACAGGGCTACATCGTGATTTAAGAAGCAGAATAGTGGCTGATGCAAGCAACAGAGCAAACAGACGTGTGCTTCATTTCTAAGTGAGGTTAGAGGCCATTGTTAAAAAGGAAGTAAAAATTTCATATAGCCCCTTTTAACAAAGTAACTCAACATTTACTTCACATACTGTTCTCCTGAGTGAAAATCTGGGGTTTGACCCATCCAACCACCCTATCATACCTCCTTATGTGGACTTTCTGCCTTTTCATAAGATGTCACCTGACTTCCTACCGTTTGCTACCGTTGTATGGCCACTATAAAATTAAATATGGATCGTTAAAACGTGCTGCACGAAGGACCTACGTTGTCATTTTTCTGGTGAGAACAGTCTCCCTTTAACACAGCCACAGTTGGTGCTGGCAGAAGTCAATTCTTGCCATTTTTAAAAGTCAGTGAATCACTGAATGCAAGTTTTTTTGTAGTCTGGATATTAATCTGCTGGCTGCTGCTGGTTTGCATCTATATCATGAGCCTTGTTAGGTTTCAAATGCCATTGTTTGTTCTTTATTCTTAATTCATACACTCCTTATTGCATTTATGCTTATATAAACTTGGAGTTTGGACATGGAATTCTCTGTACAACTAAAAGCTTTGGAAAATAAAGGATATTTAATGCTTCCTCAGCAGAAAAGAAGGCATTCATGGACGATTTCACAGGAAGTTAAGTCTGTCAAAAAAAAGGAGCCAGAGAAAATGATAATGGACGGAAAGAACACCAACTGGTCTGAAATTGAAAATAAACTGCAGGGGCACAGTGTGATACGGAGAGATGTGGAGTGGGAAGAGAAAGATCACTTGGCTTCTAAGCAGCCAGGCCAAATGGTAGAGGGGACAGGGTGAATAAGCCAAACCGTTTTTAAACAGGTTTGACACAAGGGCCCCAGGCCATCTACTCACTGCACAGCTCAGTAGGCTGCCCAAATGGCACCCAACTTACCACCACCCACAAACACACATCCTCTAATGGCACTAAAACTGCCCATATCTCTACCTCCCTTAAGGCCACTGTATGCTTGCTGTGAAACGTAGACCTCTGGCAATTTGTTTCAGACACAAATCACACCAGGAGAATTTGGAAGCACTTCCTCGAGTTCAAGACAATGTGCACATGCTAGAAAAAATAAGAGGGAGCTTACTTTTCTTGCTACTTGCTTTACAACTCAAGGCTAAAATATAGCTTAATACAGCTAATTCTTTTTTTTTTTATTTCAAAGATATTTAAGCATGAACCCTAAATTGACTGGAGAGTGCCTTGTATGGACAGTTTGACATTTTGGGGAAAAAAAGCCTATTTGCTTTCATGCTGAGAGTTGAATGAAACTGATACCTTGTATGTCTGTATTGTATGTCTGTAGGATAAATATAAGACTACGGCCAGCAGCAGGTTAGCTTAGCTTACAATAAAGACTGGAAACAGGGGAGAAAAGCTAGCTGTAGGTACTGAAATTTCCTACTCAAACCAAAGTGTAAAAACAAAAAGATTTGGGGGTTGTTTGCCAGACTATTTCTGTGGTTGAGAGCAGATTACATGAGCTAAGGCAACTGAATGTTAGCTGTAGCCTTATAGACTATTTGACACATGAACACACATTAGAGTGGTATGATCCTTTCATCGAACCCTCTGTGAGAAAACAAATAAGCATAGTTCCCAAAATCCCAAACTATTCCTTTAAAAGTGAGTTTCTGCGACAGTTGAAAGGTTGGATAACAGACACAATGGTCTCAGCTGGTTATTCTTAGGGTTTGGATCTAGGCTAGTGACATGCACAGCCATGTTTCTTTCACTGTCTTCTGTCGCCAAAGTATTACCTCTCTTCCAGAAAAGATCCACCTCCAATGTATTTCAATGCTATACTAATTGAATGAAAAGATAATTTGTTTGCTAGTCAGTCAGATCTGTTTTTTGTAATTTCCCAATAAAGTTTCTAGTAAAAGTATGGGGCAGTCAGGGACAAGGGCACAAAATGAAAATGAGACAAAATGAAAAAGAAGGCTTTGTGAAATGTCAGGTGTGTTTAGGCTGCACTACTACTACTACTACTTTAGATTTGTAAGTTAAGTTTGTCAGCTATTTCAGTGCAGATATTTGTTATATAAGTGTGTATATATATGCTTATTTATTTATAGATATATATAGAGAGAGAGTCAGAGTAGTTTGATGCTATGCTATGGGTGTTTGAGCACCACAGTTCAGTCAATGACTGACCTGAAGACTGTTTGAAATCTTAGGTTAGCCCTCTTCTTCTGCCTCTCCAACAACCTCATAGTCACACACTTAAACACTCGAGGACAACCCCCATCACACTGTCATTGACAATGACACTGATCAGACAACTAGGCCACTGCTTTGACACATTGAGAGCAAAAAGTGGAGGGGGAAGCGTAATTGTTTCTCTTAATATGTGCCACATCATTAGTTTAGATCAGCTGATAATTAGCACCATTGGAAAAGACTGTTGACTTTGACTGTTCTGACCCAAACAAATATTAAAACTATATGTCTCTAGATTCAAGTGTGACTGCAGCTGGCACAGAATAAGGATGGGCTCATTTTAAAAAGCTGTCCTATGAAGTGAAGGGAAAAACAACAGTTATGAAGATTGATCAGCCAATTTGCAATGACTGAACCCTATCTCATCTGAGGGACTGTCTCAAAGCATGTGGTCTTAAAATAAAAATTGCCTCCGAGATCCTCAGTGTCTCTGTGGCTTTGTGTGCAGGTGTTTCTTTGTATTTACACGTCTTTCTGTCTGTGTGTTTTTGCTCGTGCGAGCACAAGTGTGCACATGCGTGCTTTGACGTGCATGGGCATTGTCTGTATCCAGGAGCTGTCCTCCCTGTCAGAATTCAGGTATTTATAAGTCTCGACAGTGGAAGACAGATCACCAGGCCTCAAGCTGCCGCACATCCATCCTTCCAAAGGCCTCCAAAGACAGCCTTCAACATGCATTACTCATTCCCATGCTGCTACAAACCAAATTTTCAGCTGCTTTCCCTTGGTTTATCCTGGCGTGCTGTGGGGTGTGTGTCAGCGGGAGGCATGGGTGTGGTAATGACTGCAGAGTTGATGTATCTTCAGAGATACAACTTTGTTGTCTTTGAATCCGTGCTTTGCCTCTTGCCAGTTTGAATGACAGTGTCCCCTGTGTACGGTGCTTACATTTCCTGTGGTGCGCTGTCTGCCACCTCTAGTTGGTTTTGCCTGTTTGTTTGCATATTTGTGTGCGCCTCTGTCTGTGGTGGTGTCTGACTTGTGTCTGGTTGTGTAGGGTCCTGGGAAAAAAAGTCATATACATTTTTTTAGATATATTAAAATTAGGAAATCAAGTATTAAGTGTGTCAGTAGGTGTGTTTTGTTTTATTTATGTTCCTGGTGTTTCCTCAGATTGTTGTACTAGATACATCCTACATGTCTAAACAAGACAAAAGGGGATATTAACTAAGCCTGTTGCACATTACCACACAAATTTTGCATCACCACAATTTCTTTACTTATCTGAATTTTTACTAAGACTATAGATGTAAATGAGCCTTGCCGCATTTCATAAATAATTTGCATAAATTGCCTGGTGCCAGGCTGTTTTGATGAGTGTTGCTCATGTCTGGAAAGTAGTGAAGTGCAGAAGAAAGTGTCTTTTACTGCTGAGCTTGGTTGAAAAGAAGAAACTTTTGGGACTGCAAGTGCACATTCATCAGGGAAAGAAGAAGCCTTTGTGTATCACGAGAAATATTAATTAGGCTGATGTTGTCGGCTTAAGAAAAAATGTGATTCAGTTATTTAGTGACTTTTGGTAAAACTCATTTGACCATTCAGACCAAATTCTTTCTATTAACAGATGAAAAATAATATAAAAGCCTACTTAATTACTGTCTATTTTAATCATATTGTACTAGACTGGATAATAAGCAGGAAGCAAATGTGAGAAACATAGAGTTAGGTAGTGTTGAAAATAACTGTTTGATTGTTGTTCTTTTTTCTTGTGTTGTGGGGATAAGTGGTGAACTCTGGTAATGCATCTTTTAATTTGCATTTCTCTCTATCACCCTCTGTCCATCTCTCAGACTGACTGTTCCTCCCTGCTGTAATCTCTGCCCCTCTGTGTGTGTCTGCTGAAACAGTGCTGTAGATTTTAAAGCTGCTTTTCTTCTCCAGGCACTAAATTGGTTCATCTGCTGTGGTAAAGTGGGTGCTGAGGATGTTCATATAAATGTCCATTCCCTCCTCCCCATTTTGCTCTTCCAAACAGAAATGCCTTATAATACATACTGCATGAAATCATTTTACCACCGCAAAACCTTGGAGTGGCCCTTTAGTAAATAAGGACAAATGAAATTTCAATGTTTAGCGCCTAAAAAGAAATACCACCCAAAGAGTCTACAGTAATGCAATTTGTGAAGAAAAAAAAAAACTGCTTCAAAATGTGTCCAAAAATTAATATTGGACAAAGATTCTGACATTGGGTATCCAGATTGCTACTCTCATGCAAGTAGTGTGGCTATACTATTTTTTTTACACCAGACATTTCAGCCCTCTTGTCCAGTGACTACTAAATGGCGGTGGCCTAGAGCAAGTTTGAATCCCCAGACCAGTCAGAAAAGTAAACGAGTAATGCTCTCTGAGTAATAACCATAGAAATCATATGTTGAAGTGGCCTTAAGCAAGGTGCTTAATCCCTGACTGCTACAGAAAAGCTGCTTAGTTGCAGGAGACAGGAGATGACTCTGGTTACTCTAAGCAGCCTTGGGGTGTGATGCGTGTAAGTGTTTAAATAGTTGCAGGAGGTAGAGGAGGCAGAAATCTCTGATCAAAAATGAGAAAATAATGGTAAATGATATACTGAAGATAACTCTTGTAGTGATGTTAGATATGTTAAATAGCTTAAAAAGGAGTATTTATGGTTCTGACTTCTCTCTAAAGCCTTTTTATGACTTAATTAATATCACATTGTTTTTTGGAGAACAAATTGCGACATAATTGCCTCACTAATGTAATGTACTGTAAAATACGATAAATTGTTCACATCTTGATTTGGGATACATACACATGTTTTAAATATTAAAATGTTTTCCTAGATATGAAATGGGGCATTCTTGTGAGTCTCTTGAACATGTATGGCTTTGGTTTTACAATGAAAATGGATTCTGCGCGACACCTTAAACTAAATGAAGATAATCCCAGTAGTGTGGATCTTACTGATTCATAAGACAGAAGTTCGCTCTGATTCTCAAAGGATGCAGGACTCTGTTCCAGGAAATCCTCTGAGATGCATATATAGTATTGCGTAAAATGCCGAGAGTTGTTTTTTGTATCGACTGGGTATGAGGATGCATGCTTGCGCACATGTACACCGACACACAGAACACATATAGATACACTATCATCTTAACTGACCGCAAGTGGGGTTTTTCAACCTGTATGATGGATTGTTTCCTTTATCCACATTCGGTTTTGGGCCTTTATTTTTGGGTCTGCTCTACAAAAGGGAATAGCCACCAGGGACAACACTGCCTCCTCTAATCCAGCAAGTTCTAAATCTCCGGTATGATTCCAGTCTCTAAGAACAATACACCCTGGAGCTTAGGGAGAACCGAGAGAAATATAGAGAGACGAGGGACGGGAGAAATGGGAATGGAGAACTACTGAAGGGAGTTGAGGAAGTGAAGTAAATCCTTCGTGAATACAGAGTACAGTGTTGAGAGATAGAGGCATATTAAGGTTCAGTGGATGGCCCAGAAGTAGTGTATTATTACTGTAATATGTTCAATTCAGCTCATCAATTCTGTAGATGTTGGATTGCATCAGTCCCTCTGACATTCACATCAATAAGTACGATAGTTTCTGCTGTTTCGGGTTTGCCTGCTTAAGGTATTTCAAAAAAGGAGACACGAGATACAGTATGTGAAAGCATAGTACATCTAAGAGACCAGCATTTAGAGAACGCATAAATTGCAACATAACCCTGAAGTTGGTAGTATGCTTCTATGGATAGGAATCCTTTTAAACCCACCACCCCGCCTGGATCAAGAAAGAACTGCTAAACTCCCTGTGGGTTCATAGAATAAAAAGAAAAGATAAAAATAGGCTTCTTTTCTGACAAGGAAAAATGTCCCGGGTTCAAATGAACCTCCACTGAAAAGTCCTCCCCCCTAAGCACCTCTGCTTGAGATGTGGTGGGAACAATTTCAGGCTAAAAACTTTGTCCTTGACTCTTTGGATCTCTTCTTTCTGCCACTCCATCTTGGGGGAAAAAATACTCTCACACTTTAACTTTGCTCTCTTGGGTCATATAATGCCTGTATATACAGTAGCACATTACAAACAGCACACTGTGTATGTCCTCATCGTTTTTCCTGCGATTTTGCTAAGATTCTTTGAGTATCTGCTGGTACTGAATCTGATCTAGCTATAAGCCTACATTAAACTAATATTAAAAATGGGTCTAATGGCAATGTGCTGAGTGAAAAATATCACTTTTAGTGACCCAATGGGAGCATTTTAGTGCCTTTCAGCATATTGTTTTTGTATTACAGTTCAATCTCACTGTTCTCATCGACATCATTTTCAGGCAGCTGTTTCCTGCAACAAAACCTGATAAGCTAACTGTACCTGTCTGCTCAGTATTGAGGTGCAGGTCAGGGTTTTTTAATGCCCATACCCACCCGACTCATTGCGAGAGCCAATCCGCACCACCCGACCTGCAAATGCATGTGTTAAACAACTACCCGAACCCTACCCGCAAGCCGCCAACTTTATGCATTATAGCCCAGTAGCACAATTGTAAGAACTGATCGTTGTGGTGCTCTTTAAGCTGCTAGGGAGCTCTCTTATTACCCTGCCCACAATAGGCTAAATACACAGATGAATTGTTAAAAACTGTTCTTTATTGTTGGCTGCGACACTCCACAGTTCCAGATTCACACCACTGCTCTAGCCATTATGGAGAAGAGCAAGTCATTAATACCTTATTCCTAACTTAGCTACTTTTTGACCCACATGCGTGATATATTCAATTAAGCTTACCTTAATGTCATACAGACAAAATAAGCATCTACTTGGTAAACATCAACTAGAGAGACACATTTTTCTCAGTCTTTATGAGAGACACTGAACAGTAAACACAGCAAAGACTAAGATAATAATCTTTCAGAAACAATACAGAAATCAGGTTACACACAATTTCTATTTAGACACCACATATAAAACACTAAGACAAAAACACTTTGCAAAAATTTCCGAATTCGAATTCATATCAGACACACAGAAACTCCCCTATTTACTGGGAGAAATGCCCAAATGCGAAATAATTGCTGCAAAATATGTCTCCTCAAGTGAGGACAATCAGTGGAACCTCAGACTAACAAATAATTGTACAGATTTTCAAATTATTATTATTTTGATCATTTGATATTTTAGTAATTGTTTTGTTTTTACATTTGATACTGATTTCTTTTGTTTTTTAAAATTATTTTAAAATTTTTTTAACACATACGCACACACACACACACACGCTTACTGTTTTATTTATTCATTTTATTTTTAATATATTTTTATTTTTTAACAAACACACACACACACACACACGCTTACTGTTTTATTTATTCATTTTATTTTTAATATATATTTATTTTTTAACAAACACACACACACACACACGCTTACTGTTTTATTTATTCATTTTATTTTTAATATATTTTTATTTTTTAACAAACACACACACACACACGCGCTTACTGTTTTATTTATTTCTTTTATTTTTAATATATTTTCATTTTTTAACACACACACACACACGCTTACTGTTTTGTTTATTTATTTTATTTTTAATATATATTTTTTTAAACACACGCTTACTGTTTTGTTTATTTATTTTAATTTTTAATATTTCTTTTTTTCATTTTTTTTTTTTTAAACACAAACACACATACGCTTTAATTACTTGTTTAATGAAATGTATGGGGCTGATTGTTCTTATGTTGTATATTGATGCTTTGGCAATGTTATTACATTCATGCCAATAAAGCTAATTTGAATTGAAATTGACTGAATACTGGACTTATACAACTTCAAATGAATGCTTATGATGCTCTGTGTTTGCTAGTATGTAAATAGGGAAATGTTTGCTAACGCATATCTATAACAACTTTTAAAGGTACTACATATATGTCAATGTTGTGTTTACATCCCACTGCCCCCCAAGTGACAGAGAACCCAGTTAATACTGCTTTTAAATGGGTGAAAGCAGTCCTATTAGATATATTAAGCAGCTGAATAAAGTATACAGTATCACAACTTTTCTTCAATAGTTTTATGTGATGTCTTATATAACATACTGTAATATCTGTGTACTAATACATTTCACTGTGGAAGTACCAGTGTTTTATGTATTCTGTTGGCATTTTTGACACCTCGCAACCAGAAAGCAACATGTTAAAATTAACCAAGGGATTAAATTTCAGGATGTCTATGTTATATGGGTCTTTTATAAGGTCTTGAGTAACCAGGATTTTGACCTTATGTGTTGTCAGGAACATCTCATACTCTACTATTCATATGGTCAGAACCAACAGTAAATTGACTGTATTTGGGTACAGAGCCACGGTAAATACACCATATGGTTTCTTCTAGAATGCAGCCTGCATATCATCAGGTTATTTAGTAATGAACCCAGCCAACTGTGGCTACCCTCAAAGCGCCTCATTACTCCCAGTAGATCATGACTGTATTATTGCCTATCATGTCAGAGTAAATGTATGATGAATGTGGTTCCAATATAAGATAGTGAACTGTAAAGTAGCAATAATTTGGTTCATTTTGTGTCAGAGATTGCAGCCAGTGAGCGGAACGGTAAAGTGAGAAAGAAAGACTGTGTTGAGCCAAGTTGTAGGGGTTTGTGCTGTTGTAAAGAGATGTTCAGCCATTTGTATAAATTATTCAATCTTAATCCTCATTTTGAAATACAACAAACCTTCCGTGTTGGCAATAGGTCTTGAGAACAATGCAGTTTGAGAGCAAGAATGGGGCAGCAATCCCACTAGAATATTCTCGCAGGAGCATTTTCTAAATCTGCACCACCACTGAATAATGAAAATGCCTTTACCCAACAGATCCATTCACTCCTTGAATAGCAGGGAAATGTACAGAGGAAGTAGATTACCTATTGAATAAAGGTAGCTACTGGCTGTAAACCACCTGGGCATGTTTTTCAGGCCTGTTTTGTCCTGCAAAGATTTTGTGTGTGCGTGCGAACGTTAGTATGAATTTGCATGTTTGTGCTTACTACAATATTAGTGGTTTGAATATACTATTTGAGTTCATCCTGGAGTGTGTGTTTATCTGTGTTTTTTTATGCACAAGACATTGTTAAAGAGCTCCGTGGCTGCATCTCGGCTGTGAAAGTGAATAGTGGAGATTCTTTACTTAAGCATGCCCCCTTTTGGCCCCTGAAATGCACAAGCCTATTTCCCCATAATGGCTCTATCGTGTAGCTAGCTCCCATGGGAGCCTCGTTGCTTGCTTCGCTCTGCTTTACTAACCCCCTCATTCACAGAAGTGTGAAGGGGGAGATGAGGAGGAAAGAAGGGAGTGAGTGTGCTATGATGAGTGAACGCTGATGAGGGACAGTTATTATGCAGAGCTTATTATTCTGTCTCTGCACTGTGGGGATTGTCAGTAGCGGCCGCAGCTATTCATTAAAGCTATGAAATATGACCCAGCCCACGGCGTGTGTACACGTGTATGTGTTTGCCCAGGGGCCAAGCCGACAGATCTACCCTTGAGCTTTTTTAGTAACTAGAACTGATATTCACTTTTAAGACCTGCTGGACACCATTTAAAGTTCTTTGTGCTACTTGTCTGTGCTGCCTGTTTTCTTGCTTATCGTTAGACGCGCATGAAAAGAAAGAGCTCAAGAAACTGTTAAATTTACAATCCAGTCATTACTTTTTAATGGTTATAATAGAATAACTGAAATGGAAGACTTCCAGCCCCTAAACATATCTTTTTTGGAAAGCATTCAATAAACTACACGCAGATGTACAGCTCCAGGCTGCAATCCTCGCCATGTGACAGTTGTTGCTTTCGCCCATCATAATTGTCCCTGTGGTGTCTCCCCTGTCATTCTATGGTCACTGTAATACACTGTTGCATTAAATACTCATTATCTCAAACAGCACAATTACCAATGGACATGATGACGCCAGCAGACTCTGATAAAAGTTCAAAGTTACCAGCTGTTTAATTGTTTTGTCTGCAATTAAAGCCATTTAACCTACAATAACAGTTTTTTAACCATATGAGGGTAGCAGAATCAATGCTGTGAGCACAGCATTGATATATTATCTTTTAGATTGATATGCTAATTTACACATTCAGCAGACAGAGTCGTGTTCCTGGCCAACTGATGAATATAAGACCGATAATCATTCTCTGTTTTTCGTCTCCACCAGCTTCTAATCAAAGTATTTGTCTCTTCAGCTCCAAATGCTCCAATATGGTAACCAGCAAGTCTCTACATTTGTGTGTCTGTCATTTGGTGCTAGTCAAGTTTGGGGCACTGGTTGCCTAAAATTAGGAGAAACAACCCCTGACCGTGAGATCAGTGAGCCGAACGGAGATCATGTGTGTGACACCTACAAATGGTCACAATTTTTAAGTTATTTTGTGTAATATCCTGTTTAAAAAGGGTCCAATGTGAATGTATTTTGCATGGGATTTGAGTAGTATTCTTGAGGGTGCAATTGCTTATTGACGCCACAAGAGGGAGTGTCCAATTATGTAAGTGGTAGTAGTGCTGCGCAAAGCTTCTGCTCCTCAGACAGAGAACAGCCTGAAGAACGATCACAAGTAACTTCTCCTGTCTCTGCTTTTCCTGTACAAAACAGGTTAGAAATGTATTGCAGCAAAATATCACAAAGTACTGAGAACTTCATTATGTTGTTCTTACAACGTTTTTATGTGTAAAACCGTGGTTTATTCAGTTGAGAGACTTTGAATTGAGTTGTAGTTTATTGAAAGTTGGTGAAAGTTAATCTAGTCGTTCGTTTGTCAGTCAGTTTACTATAATAATAGCCTACTGATATGTGTAACATGTTGGTAAAGTTAAAGACGCACATGTATTTTGTATAATGTAGGCCTCTGTATTGTTTTTCTATTTTGTATTTGAGAATGTTGTAAAAGTGTGAAACAAGTAGGCTTGTATCATAGCAGTAAGTGTGACTGGGGAAAGGTGAAGTATTTCTGTTGAACTTAACAACAAATTTGTACATGGATATAATTTGTGAAATATGTAATTCCAGCGATTTAATATATTAACCTCCATGCTGTAATTTGAATCTAAAAGTGGTATTTGTTAAAAGAATATTATTGTCAAAGTAGTTTAAATGAAGGAGAAAAAAGAGATATTTTCTGTTTTAATAAAGACTGAACAGCCTGCTGAACGATCACGATCAAGTAACATCTCCTGTCTCTGCTTTTCCTGTACAAAAGAGGGCACAATATCTGTTGACAGGTCACTCATGCTTGAGGCCTGTAACATGTGCTCACAGCATTGTCTGTGTTGGCTGTCTGACCTTTATCATCGGGACTAAACCCAAAATACTCCCAAACAGGGGGAGAGACATTATACAATTATGAATTTTAATATTCAGACAATATTAATCTATAAATCTCTCGTTTCGCGGGGCACCACCGGAGTTGTTATTAACCTAGAGTCTCCGGACCTCTAGGTAGCTTTTAAAAACTATACAATTATTCACCAGTGATCAGTTAGTTAATAATCGCTCAATTATCTTAAATCAATCAGTCAGTCTCATATCTAAAAGGGTAAATTCTCTTAGAAGTAGGCAATACACACAATTCCTTGGTTACAGTGAATTTATTAACTAACTAAGGTGATATAAAAAGGTGGTTAAATACATCAGGGAAATAAATAATGGCTAAACAATGAGAATGGAGGTTCGATTGTGGGAAGCATTTGATTCATACGGCAGAGGAGAACTAATGAAAGTAAGCTATGAGTTTAGGAGTTAAAAAGACAATATTAACACTATGGGACATCCCTGACTACAGAATGCTTTGTTTTGGTCTTACTGCTTGTCGGCGGCCTGCTTTGGCCTGTTGCACGGGTCCCATGCTAGCTGCCCGATCCTGGCTTTTTGCTAGGGATTCTCCAAGGTTCTCTGTGTCTGATTGAAGAAATCCATCAAAGGGTTGGCCGTCCTCCGTCTGGCAATTCGGCTGTTGTCCTTGGTTGCCGCTGGCGAGACCACGTGGCTGGGTCTGACCTCGGTGAAGTTAGCTCGACGAATAAAGCTCAAAAAGAACTTGGCCGTTCTTGAATTAAACTAGTGTAACTTAACGGACTGATAACTTTAACAAAACAAAAGAAAGAAAATAAAACAAGCTGGAACTGAGGGAAACTGAAGTCGCGGCACTTCGCGTGTAGCTTCAAGCGAAACAAAGACTTTATTGCGCTGGTCGAATTCTTAGGGCGTTGCTGGGAGGGGGCACGCCGGGCGCGTGCCGAGCAAGCCCGCGGACAAGAGGCAAGCGTCCAGAGAGCAGAGCGAAGAGGGAAGAGAGAGCGAACGAGGTCGTGTGTCGCTCTTTTGTTGTCTGGGGCGTGGTTCCCTAGAGGGCAGTCCTTCGTTTCCCGCAGGGAGGCCGTTTCCGGTTTCCCGAGGGACTGTCTTTCTAAACTATTAATATGTCTATTAAGAAAAAGAAAATCTATTTGCGTGTATTATAATCAAATATTTCCCACAATCAAACCTCACTGGTCAAACGGTTGTACCGTTCTAAGTTTAAGCATTTGGTAACAGGAAAACAATTGTCAAATTATTGGTCATGATAAATGAGTGACATTTATGCATTAACGGCATTTCCGACGATGGTATGTAATACTTGTTTTGTCCACTTGGGGAGCTCAGGTTACATGAGGAAAGCTTAGATTAATCCAAAAACAATCTTCTCAGGAGCTGGAAAATTTAGTTATTTAGCCTTAAATTCAAGCTGGCAATTAATAGTGTGTAGTATGACATTTATCATAATTTCTAAAGGAATTGTGTGAGAAAGTATTGTGAACAAGCATTGGTTACACATAAAATGAAGGAGTGTCCTTAACCTTGCTGA
>NC_060165.1:10174420-10400133 GCF_021292245.1 Micropterus dolomieu | reverse complement strand
TTTTCAGCAATAATATCAACAACAGATAGCAACAACATGGTAACATAACTACTCAAATAGAGGCAAACGTAATCAAGTAACTAAAAGATTATTTAATTAAACAGGTAATGCTTTGAGTCTTTGGAGACTGCAGTCTTTGTTTATATAAAGTTCAGGGCTGTCCTTGGTGTCCTGGATTTTGTCACACCTGGGTGAGAAGGAGGTAATGAAACACAGAGCAAGGTCAGTTGCCACGGTTACGTTTGTGTGTGTGTGTGTGTGTGTGGGGGGGGGCAGTTTAGGGTTTCCTGCCCCCTTTTAAGGAGAGTTCTGATAGGCTGTTCAGGGAAATGCTAATCGCTGGTTAATGTCCCTTTTGTCAGTTTAACAGTCAGGCACCGCGTTATCAGGCTTCGGAATCAAAGGTGCCAGTTTTAAGATCAGGCTGCTCAGGAATAGCACTTAGGGAAAGCGACCTTTCCACCCTCTTCTGTTGGGGTCTCTTCAGCCGTCTGTTGAAAGTTGATCTCAACCCCCCTCCTCCTTCTCTCAGGAAGAGAAAGGTGGAGTTTGGAGTAGCCCAAATTTATTTAATATAACATGCACAAATCCACACTGTTGGTTCACTACACTACATTTGTTTATAAAAAAAAACCTTTTCACCTGTTCATTCCCTCCCTGTTCATGTGTATTTTAGTATATAGTGTCCTCACTTCTGTTCTGCCCTTGTCATCCGTTATCACTCGCAGTGTGTGTTTGTGTGCAACCTGATCCCATTGTCCTGCACTCTCAGTAACTGTTGATTTGCTCACAGTTTGTCTTTCTGATTCTGGATAAGTGATTATCACGTGCCTAGACTATTGTTTGTTTTAATTGTCATTGCGTTTCCCTTTTGGATTTTCTATTCTTTGTTGGATTTACCTGTTTGCTGGACTGCTCGCTTTAAGTTTGGACTTTACCCACTGTAAGTTGTACTTTGTTTTGTTTAATAATTTGTCAAGAGAAACTGATCTTGCCATGTTAGTGTCTTGCATCTGGGCCCAAAACCTGTTTTGCACTCATCAAATCCTGACGGCTTGTTTCGTCTTTCCTGGTGATGACCTTATTTTTAATTGGTGGATACATTTACTTTCTAATTTCTTTGTGATTAGAAATAGTTAATTTCAGCCGAACTCTCAATATGTTTTACATTATCACAAATAGGCATGTGCCGGTATGAGATTTTCACAGTATGATAACCTTAAGCAAAGCTATCATGGTTCCACAGAATCACGGTATTGTGATTGCAGCTCTAAAATTTGTTATATTTAAATGTCTGGGTAAAAAACAACAACTTTTTCCAACACAATATATTTTATTTTTAAGCAACAACATATACTACTGCTACTAATATATACACATTTACACATAAGGAGAGTTAGCGTGCGCGTGTCTTTCTCACACACACACACACTGTTGTTCGGTCTCTTTACGTACAGACAAACAGTGGAAAAGAGACCAGAGCCAGCTGTTGTTGTGTTCTTCTTTTTTTTTTATAAATGTTGTGATTTTTAACAGTTCACAATGGTGGAAGACTTAAACAAAGTATATACGAGATACCAGCTAAATTTAATTATTGTACTAAATCACAGAAACATAGTACTCTGCTCTTCTCTTAGCTAGATAATTAGCCATGTTATCTGCTTCAGTAGCAAGCCATTATTTCACCAGTGCTCAACACGCTAACTCTCAGCATGTTGCAAATAGTGTTACCTTGAATTTAGCAAAGAGTGACAGGTGGTGCTGCTGTAGATAGGATATCATATTTGTCTTTTGCCTCCGTCTTTTTCAATGGGGGAAAATGTTCAGGGCAAGGGGGGAGGGCTACATAGCCCTTGAAACAGAGATTTTTCAGAGGCACACTCTAAATGGAAGACTACAAGAAAGTTCCCAGCATACAAGCATTTTCTTTGTATAATTTATGATACCCATGGTTATTCTTAGTTTCATTTCAACGTAATAGCATGATAATCTTCAAAACAATCATTATAAAGAATCGCTAGTTCAGCCACTAGCATGTGGTCACATTAGCTAGCTTCGCTAGTAACGTTAGTAACCTGGTCATGAAGCTGTGTTTTTTATTTTTAATTGGTGACTTGTATAATCGCTTGATGATGATATAACATTACCAAACGAGAGAGATTACAACAGCGGAGGACGGCATATTGTAGTTTTCAATCGTCATGGAGAAATCCTGTAAAAACTCGCCTCTATTAAAGTCAGAGCCATCATTGACTACTGATGACGGGTCGGGTTCCTGAAGGGTTGTTCCATTTCGTAGGGGAATATTTTAACACCGTAACTGTAACTCTGCCAAAGCAAACACTCGAAAACAAGGGGTAGGGGCAAGGGGTAAAATGGGATTGAGCCCAAGTGTGTTCAGGACTGCTCACACAAACCAGAGGTGGAGGGGCCGTGTTAAGTGCTCTGTATTTGTATAGTGCCTTTCTAGTCTTCTGTCCAGCCAAAGCGCTGCTTTTACACCACATTGCATTCACCCAGTCATACACTGAGCCTAAGTGCTCAAACAGAAACTAACATTCGCACACATTCATGCACGGATGGAACAGCCATTCCAAGGAAGTATCCAAGGACACTTGGACATGCAGCCTGATTGAACTGACAATCTTCCGATTAGCAGGCAACCCTCATGCCTCCTGAGCCACAGCCGCCCTTGTGTTACTCTACACTGTACATAACCTGTGGGATTCTGTCTTTGACAGTCTCTGTCTATTTTGTTTTGTTTATAGTGTTTGTATATATGTGTTCTCTATACTGTAGCCTGTGTTTGATTTTATTACTGTATTATTGTGTATTATTGTATAAGTAAGCACATCATGAGCAATGTACAATCCAGAGTCAAATTCCTCGTATGTGTACACACACGTGGCAATAAAGCTGATTCTGAGACGTTAAAAGAAACAAACTCTTGACATTTTCATACCGCTGGATACCTTGAAAACGGTAACTGGCCCGTGCCTAATCACAATCGAGTGTGTAGGTCACAAGCAAAATGTTTCATTAAGTACAAAGTGGACATTGAGTGAAATCTATGCTCCATTCCCTCTTTATTCTCTTCATCTTATTAAAAATAACTTAAGGAACCCAAGGCCCTGAGCAACATGGGCTCCAAACCTCTAGGCTAAAGCATCTTGCCCCCAATCCTTATCACCTATCACCTCACCAGCTACTTAAATGGCAAAACCCACCCCTTCCTTCTTTTCCCTTTCCTTTTAGCATCATCCTCCCAACCTCCATCATCTTGGCCCTATAGCCCTCACCTTCAGCCCCCCATTCCCCTGCCTCGACCTCGATTCTTCTATCTGAGATGATCTTTACAGTGATTAATGCAAGAGGGAGGTGGAGACCACTGCTGCTGGCCCATCTCTGAGACCCATCTCAAGTCTCCAGCCTGCTGGAGGCACAGGCTGACTGCTATTTTAGTCTCTCTTTATTGCCGTTTGCATCTGCGTTGCTGCAATCTACGGCTGATAGCATGTCACAGTTCATTGGCCAAGCTCAGTGAAATATTGGAAATCACCTTACAGAGGGACATGTCTTTGTTGTGTTTTCAGTAGTGATAAAATCATCATTGGATATGTGGATAAATTGCTGGGTGTAAATTGTCTGGCAGAGTATCACATTTGGAATGTCTGCTACTTTTGTTCAGTGCTCCATTTACCTAATTTTGCCTATAAAGGGCTGTTTTTATGAGAAGGGTCGGGGCTGTAGACTGTAGCTCAGGGGCCGTGAGCGATGGATCAA
The DNA here is from genome assembly GCF_021292245.1 of Micropterus dolomieu. Taxonomy (NCBI): domain Eukaryota; kingdom Metazoa; phylum Chordata; class Actinopteri; order Centrarchiformes; family Centrarchidae; genus Micropterus; species Micropterus dolomieu. Next base: position 10,396,350 of record NC_060165.1, on the reverse strand, counting down.
GGGGTGTGGTGTGAGCGAGGGTCTTGGTGTAGGTCAAAGTTCATCAGACTAGAAGACGGGATTTGAAGAAGAAGACGATAACAGAAGTTGAACTTATGATGTTATTGGACAAATAATTACAATTATTAAAAAAAAAAAAAAAGTTATTCATACCAACGTTGTTAATCTAAATAATCATAATCTTTAAAAATAAGTATTTTAGTAATGTTAGTCCAAAGTTTTATTTCTATTAAGATCCATACCCACATTTTTTATTGTTCTGTTTTAAAAAAAAAAAAATCTTATTTTATTATATTGTGGCATTTTATTCTGTTTTGTTCATTTTATATGCAACATCTGTGGGCAATAAACAGATGCATCAATCATGCTGGTTGTGTTATTGTCTTTGGTTTTCTGTGTGCCTGCTTACTATGCCAACATACATGGATACTGCTAGCCTTTAATAGCCTTTTATTGCCTTCTGGTACCATCAATTGGCCATGGGCCTAAGAGAGTTCATGTATTTTTAGAAATATGTGAATACAACCTCAATGTTCAGAGTTGTGACAGGCCTTGGTGGCCATTTTACATGTGGTTGCTAGGGTAACAGGTCGACTCAAAGAGGTGGTGTGTGTGAGTGTGTGTATGTGTGTGTGAGATGTCCACCACTTGTCTGCGTGACTATAACTGCATAATTATTTGAGGCTTTCCCAATGGTTCAAAACCCCTTGAAAGGGTATGAGTATAATTTGTTCAAACAGTAAACCAATTGAATAAGAAGGTCAACGACTGAGTGTGTTCGGATTATGTGGATAATGATCACACTGACAGACAAAGGCTTCCAAAAAGCAGCCAAGAACAGCCTGTCTGCACAGAGAGCCGCCTCACATTTTACCTGCAGCAGGACAATCATGCATGTTGTTATGCTCTGATTCCTTCAAGCATTTCGTTCTATTTCTTGAATTCTGCATGCTTATGATCAGGGTTTCAAGACAGAAGAAATAAGGGCTTATATGATTGACATTAAGACACAACCTATTATTTGCACTGAGAAACCCTTTTTATTGCAGTCCATGGTGCATTTCTGAAAGTGCCTTTCAGAGAGGTGCCAGATTTAATTGGCGAGCCAGTGATTTTCTGTTGTTGGACCATTGATTTTTATTTGCATAGTTATTTGTTGATGGATACGAAGCCAGTGGCAGTCTATTGATCAAGCTTACAGATGCAGCATCAAAAAGAGATGGGCCATGGGGAAGAGTAAGAGATTCATCTTGAAATTAGAAATTGTAGAACAATAGGATTTTATAGTGTTACTGTCATATATGTATACTACTTTATATGGAAATTATATATATTATATGGAAATGGGCATGAGGGTTGGTGAAAAACTTGTTCAGTAACATTATTTTATATATAATTCTAGTATTTTTTGTGACTGTGGCCCTTGTGACTTTGGGTCATGCTAACTTTGCACTTGCTACTCTCCATTGGAGGGATTCAGGAAACGTGACTGAGGCAAGAAACTGTACGTTGTGCAAACGATGCAAGTCTCCTGAAGCTTTCCAAATACACACTGAACAGAAGTCATGTTGTCATGGCACAGGTACTGCTGGTAAAATAATATGATATTCTTTGTTTCGGGGATTATTTACCACTGAGGCTAATATTAGATGAGACCTGCTTTGTAGAAACTTGGAAACCAGTCGAAAGTGACAAATGACAACTTGTGACAATTTTAAATGCTTGTCTGATCACAAGTAAAGACAGAAATTAGGCATCTGAAAGAGATAGATATATAGATGACTTTATCTGTCCCAAAGCAGTGACAGAAATTCTCCTTCAGTAAGGCTTATTAAAAACACACATTTAATTTATTCAGTTTATCCCAATGTTACCAACTAGGGATAAATTGATAGGGCACGCAAGCTAACCAAATTAACTATATGCCGGTTTGTTTACATGTGTGAGACTGTGGGTCGCTGTGAGTGCATGCTAGAGAAGATTAGTAAATGACAGATTAGTTTACGTCGATTAATGACTCTTTGTTCAGTATTTTTCATCTACACATTTGAGGCACATAGTTCTTTGTATTTCTGCTATGTTAAAACAACCTAAAACAACACAGTGCCTTTCATTAAAATTCTTTCTGAAGAAGAATACACAAGATCATTAAAAAAAAACTAAATCCACTGTCCTTCTATCTAACTAAAAAGTAACCAAAAAACACAAATAATTTGAGTATTGATTGCCAACACTACAGAAACACAACACTGGAAAGAAATGCAAACATAATAAATCAGCACATTGGGAATTGAATGTAAATGCTAGGGTTGGGCGATGTCTACATTGAAACGAGGGCTGTAGCTAACGATTATTTCAGTATTCGAAGCTTCTATAGATTATTTCAACAGCTGTTGTTTGTTATTATAAAGATGGCAATTATAAAGACGTGAGAAAAAAGGTGCAGCTCCCCAACACCCAGTTAACTCCTGACTGTGAGGTTACAACTCACGGCCCAAAAAGGAAATAAATGCACGTGTGCACATTTTCAGCTGAGGTCTGCGGCTTACTTTGGCTAGCCTTCAACTCAACAATCAATCATGATTTCAGTTAAATGCTAAAGTTGCTGTTACTGTTACCTTGTCTGTGGTCCGCTGGCAGACCACCGGCTGCTTTCTGATCAGGCACCGTCGTGCTGTTGCCGAGGCGACATAAGTTTTTTTTTTTTTTTACGTTGGATGGACGGTAACATTACAGAGTTGTTGTTGTTGTTTTCTTTAGCTTGAAATAATCCCATACTTTGGACACTTTCTTCTTTGTCCCTGCTATTTTCTCTCTCTTCCCCCACTTTACAAACAGCGCCATTATAATCACGTGATATTCACAGCGTAAGCGCGATGTGCGACAGTAATAAACGTCCTTGCGACACAGTGGGCTTGATAGCTGCATGGATTAAACGAAGCATTTTATTAATCTATTTTATCGATTTTAATCGATGAATCGTTTCAGCCCTAATTGAAACATTGGGATGAACGATGACATCGGGGGCACGCATACGTGCATGTGTTCACTCGCACAGACTTCAGTAACCTCAGTTAAAAACTTGGATATTTTTCAAGCACAGACCAGGTAAAGCAGGATTGCACACACAGGGTGCAGATGTTGGTTTCGGTTGTTCGATAGGCTGGATCATTAATAAGCCCACAAGCGGTTCACCATGCTTCCATGATAACAGGATCGCAGGTGGAAAAATACGGAAAAAAGATGACTTCTGTGTCTTTTAGGCAACTTGATAAGATGTACTGTTGATGGAGAAAGTGGAGTAGATGGGGAAAGAGAGACAGAGAGAGGCGGGGCAAGCTGGTGTGTTTACCTGAGGTGTAGGCCTCTTGTCTGTCTGAGTGTGGGGAGAAGAGAATTCCGAGGAAGGTGTGGAGCATATTTAAAATTTATAATGTCCGTGGTGATTAAAACCTGCTTTCTCATGAGGTATTATGTGAAAAATTTTGATTTTATTTTATTTTTTTGCCAAGGGGGGGAGGGGGGGATGCGGGGTTTTACAATCAGGATGCATGCTCAGCCATTGGCAATGGACGATGGCATCGTCTATCGGCCCAACCCTCGTAAACGTGTGCTCATGTGTGTTAATATGTAGTTAAATAAAATACATGCTCATCAGATACAAGTCCAAATAATTTTTGCTTGGCATACACAAACAAACCAAAAAATTAGTAAAGGAGACTCAGTTCTTCTCAGATTGCCTAAATCTAACAAAGATTGTAGGCATTATTTGGAAACTGCCGCCATAAAAGTTATCTGGGAGGAAGGCCTATCATAACAGTGCCAGAGCAGCAGGTGCAAGTTGGAATAGGAACATGTTGGTCATACCATTTTCACATCATGGCACAGGATCTGTTCCCATAGCATATTGTAGGCAGGATGGTATAACAGACACAAGAGTTTCTGTGCATTTTTTTTTAAATCTTGAAGGTCAGACTTGCACTATCATGCTGGTTCAGCAGTAGAAGGTCAGGTCATACCAGTGTTTTAGAGAGTGTTTGTGTTTACTTCTTGCTTTGTGTTGCCTTGCTTGAGATCAATCCGTAGCCAGATTAGCTTTGTTTAACAAGGTTTCTGAGGCTGACTTTGACACATCTCGCCTTCTCCGCCGAGAATTTATCACATTGAGGAGAGCCAGCGCAATCCCACTCAATCCCCCTTCCATGCTAGCACCAATGACAAAAGCTCTAAATGGATTAGTGTAGGTGATTATTGCCATTGTCACCAGTCAATAGCTTTTGGGTGCGTGTTATGTGATGTTGCCCAAGAGTGTAGTGTAGTGTGTGTGTGTGTGTGTGTGTGTGTGAGTGTGTGAGCAGGTGAGTGTGTTTAGCTGTCCATGTTAACACCTAATGAAAACAACATCCTTGGAAGAGATTTGAAGGCATGACAGAATGAGATGTGTGAAAAACAGAGAGCAGCGCATGAGGAAGGGACGGGCGGCGGTGCAGTGACATGGATAAAGAGGAGGGGGAGGGAGGGGTGCAAGGTGAGAGTGATTCACACTACAAACGGCATTAGCGAGACCCTCCCCGCAGAGAGCGAAGGAAATTGCCCAGAATGAAGATGGACCGGTAGGAGGGATGGAGGGTAAGTAAGGTGGCGATGGTGGCAATAAGGGGAAGGGGTGGGGGGGCTGTACTCTGCACAATGCAGGGAGCCCTGGCCACAGATCAGTCAGCCAGAAGGACCGGTGTTGGACAAGACTCGAGTGGGAGCATGGTGAGATAGGTAAAAGATGCAGGCAGGGAGAGAGATGGGGAGAAGGAGAGAGACAGATGGATCGAGGTGTGACGGAGGCAGCAGGATATCGACAGGGGAGGAGTTGTGTGTCAGGAGCTCGCTGCCAGAAATATGTTTCCATCATGCAGATAGAAGGAGTGAAAAAGAGGAAGAGAGAGGCGAGCATCATGGAGCTATGTATTGCGGGAAGGCAGGGGGGTTAGGAAAGGGTTAGAGAGTCAACTATAAATAGTAAGACCCCTAAGGTGATGATTTTCTGTGGGTTTTAGTGCACAGCATTATGTGCAAAACAGGGAGGCGGTGTGTGAGTTTGTGTGTGCGTGTGGTCAGCTGAAGTGCCTGTGAATATGACGGTCAAATAAAAGAGAAACAAACACAGCATGGTGTCTCTGGAATTATTTGTGTAGTTATCTACAGTAGTAAAGCATGTGTTCCCCTAGAATGTGTGCCGGGATGCTGTTAATGGTATTGAAAATGTCAGTCAGGCTCTGATTTCAAAAGAGCAGCAGACACAGGAACCGTATCTCATATCACAGGTTAGGAGATGTAGTATAAGCTATATGTCTCTGTCTCTCTCTCTCTCACACTCACACACACACACACACACACACACACACACACACACACACACACTTACAAACTCCATCTCTCACTTCCTTTTTTTGATTCCAAGCATTGTTTACTTAGCTGTTACTGCTTCCTCGTGCAGCTCTCAGAGGACAGACTGCAGTGAGCATCGGGGGGCACTCCTGTGCTGAGTCCTCCTTTTTAGCATCAGTTTTCAAGCCAGTGTTACCTATCTGTTTAATTATGCCAAGTTGAGAAGTTTACAGAGGACTACAAGTGAAAGCCAAGTCCATTGGGGGTACCAGGCGTCACAGCGGGCGAGATCAAAAGCAACAAAAACACAGCCTCGGCCCACTCCTCCTTTTTTAAATGCAGAAATCTCCAGAGTGGGTGGGCTGTGAGCACAGAGCATAACAATATGTTCTTCCCACCCAAGCTGATATTTAGCCAAGTAGTCATATTATGCTTCAAAGCAGGACTATAAAAAATAAGATTTAAAAGTGTTCTCACACTACAAGGAAGATTATTCATAGTTTAGTCTATCACGTATGCTGTTTCAATTTGGCAGTAGGCCTATGTCATAATATCCCAGTGCTGTTCTATGTTAAACTCCCATTAAAAGGGCAGGTAGCTTCTAAAATGTGATGTATTTCTGAGTGAAACTAAATATGTTGCCTGGGGTATTATTAAGTTTGGGATATGATTTGATCGCTGAAAAGTGAGCCTGATTTAGCAAACACGGAAAATCAAAGCAAATTGGAGCCAAAGAACAGTTTGCCTCCAACCATACCTCCTTCACCATCGTTGTTAGATCAGGCTCAGGTGCCGAGAGAGAAAAAATAAAAAGGATTACACCTCAACCATGCTGTTTTGGAAACAGTACTCACCCATGACAGTGCTCTGCTAGCTAATACGGCCCACAAGCTAGCTAAAATGATCAACAAACTAGCTAATATCAGCTAGCTAGCTATGAGATGGGAGGAGTTAGCTAATTGCCCCAAATCACATGCATATGCCCCCAAGGAGGATGAGTCATCAAAATCATAAATACAGGATTTCATTGTGCCTTTAATTCATACTTTTAACATTAATACTTTTGTTTTCAAGTGGACAAAGTGGACACACTGAGTGAACTCAAACATTAAAGTTGTGGGGCTTAAACCAAAACAACGAGCTAAAAGATGCTAAAACGTGGCATAGAGCCAAAGGGAACTTCATAGTCAGGTGATAATTCTCTGTAACGAGCAACCCCTTTCCCCCAATTTCTATTTTTAGCGGGTTTAAAAGTAAATATTGTTTAGTGCAGCTTTGTGGACCACCACAAATCCAAAAAAGATCAGTTTCTTGGTAGCGTTTTTCTACATTCTGGAGAAACACAGTATGTGTTGCTGCTAGCCAAAGTCCCCTTGTTTCATTTTTTTGATTAAGTGAAGTTGATTGGGGAATCTCTGTCAGCAGCCAACAACGTAAGACCATTAGTGTGTAGCGCTGAAATGTTATGTGTGCATCTAAAAATCAGTAGCTCAAAAAGGTCAGTGTCAAGGTCAGATATTCCATGTTTCGTATTTTTCCACCAGGTCACGGAGAATGATCCCATAAATCGGTTGAGTGCTTTATTGGCTAGTGTAGGACAGGAGCTCCTTCAGCTCCACTCATATCCACTGAACTGTACAAAATACTTGGAACATTTCCTATTTTGATGGAGCACTGAGATGAAGTGAATGTCATTAAAAGTCATAATTTACTGTATTATTGTGTTATCACCCGAGGGTTTAAATTGCTTCCCATTCTTTGGAAATTATGATTTGTTTTAATTATGGTCTGTTGATCATGGCCTCATGTTTTCTAAATCTCATTATGGTTCAGAAATCTTCAAATATGAACTCAAAACAGCTGAGAAAAGATTAAAATATGCCTGGCTAAGCCCTGCAAATGTCATTTTCAAAGGCAGTATCGGTTGTGAGGTTTGAGAAACCATGTGCAATTTAGCATGAAGACAATTTCATACTTCTAGCTATATTTCTCCCTGCTAGCCTGGAGAGGTTGGCTGAAAAGCTCTTGGCACATTCTGTTTCTAATGTGTACACCGGCACAAATGGTTAGTGGGAAAACAATCCTGGCAAAGTTATCTGTTAAAATGTTTTTCATCCTCCTTTTCTTCTAGCTTTGCACCATGTCCTTGTGTCACTGTGCATCTTTCTCTTTCCTGCTCACTCATTCTTCCCTCTTCTCCATCTTGTAGTCACACACAGTTATCAGCTGCACGAGCTCTTTTAAAATTATGTCAACGCTTCAGTGGAGCCTGTTAGAGTTTGTCTGAGTTAAAAACCTTCAGCGGGAGCTCCTTATTGAGGGCAGCACACACAGATTCCCATTCCTTTTCGCCTGTAGTTCCACTTCACAGACATCTACAGTACATGAACCTCCAAAATATAACTTGAACCTTCTTCCAAAAAGGCAACAAACAGTATGAGTTTTGAGAAATCTGTGTCTGTGTGTCTTTACTTTTATTAGTCATGGTTGTGCCTGTTGGTGCTCATGTACCCAGTTATGTAGGAATATTATATGGGTGACGTCCTGTGCATCAGATGTTGACTGTATTTCCTATTGATTTATCAAATAATTATGTACTTTTTTGACTAGTGCACCTGCAATTCGGTGTTTGTTTATCTATTAAATGTGTTTAAATGATTACAGTGATCAGGTTAAAGAGTGACTTTAATTTGAAAACAATTAAAGGGTAACTAACTGTGAAATTTTTGGTTGAGAGTTTCACATCGGTTTCTCCTCTTGATGCTGGGTGCTGTTGGTTGTGAGCGTGCTCTGTTACAACCTGTAACCACAGCAGTGATGTCACAGTGTACTGTCACACCTTGGAGTACAGGTGTACATCACTGCAGCAAGGGGAGGAAAGTTAAACCAATGGAAGTCTACAAAAACATCACTTTCAGCTGATTATAAGTTGCTCCTCAAATGTTTTTATTATTTTGTCTGCCAGATTACATTACAACAACCTCAACTTTCATGTCTTTGCAACCATCTCGTTTTCAAATATTGCACATAAAAATAATCAATTGTTCTTGGGATTCTTAAAAGGCTGGTCTTTTTTTTTTGGCCACAGTAGCGCAAGAAGACATTATTTGAGGATCTGAAATGAAGCCTGACAACCAGTCAGAGTGCTGGGCTGTCTGGCCAGAGGGCCCTCACACCCTGCTGAGCTCAGTGAACGGACAATTGAACACAGTGCTCGCTTGTCCTCACACATTGTACTCACACATAAACACACACACACTCACAGAGTAGGCAGGGGGAAAGAACGCTGTACAAAACCACAGGCAAGGGTGTAGGAGGAGGTAATGATGATACATGTGTGGATACATGAAAGGTTTAATTCTAACATTCTCTTTATATGTTTTTGGATGACCCAAAGTGTTAAAAACACATTTGACACAATTTTGAATATCCCACTAAAAAAACCCCCATCATGTATCATCAATACACAAACACACACACCCTAGCTGGTTGCAGAAGCTGCTGTAGCAGCTCCTCTCTCCTCCTACTCAAAGAGATGAGTCAACCTTAGATTTCTGTCATTGTACAGGAGTCTAGAAATACCTCATTGCTGATGAGATTCTATACTCTTATTAGTGGTTTTATGATATTTGTGCAAAAAGAATGCACGCTAAAGTAGGAATACTTGTTTAGCTTTTTGTCATTTTGAATAAACTGTCATGTCATCGAGTGTATTTGTATGAAATTTGATTAACAAAGTTTGACTTGACGCGACTTGACACGTGACACTGCATGAAAAGTTAGGGACTGTCCTGCCTTCATCCAACGGCTCCCCACCAGCAGGATTCCTGAGCTGTCAGAAGGATAACAACGCGAGGAAGGTCACGCTTTATAATGTTACCTGTCAGCCAGCCAATACAGCATTGCCCCGGAAGAAATTTAATTAGCTTGAAACTGCAGCAGGGAGAGAGGCGACATTAAAGGAATTGAACGATAACCAGCTTTTAATCCCGTCCTGGCGAGAGAATAGAAGAAAAGAGGAAAAATCGTTCTCAATCGAACAGTCGTGACTTTGATGGAGGTGGAATTCTTTTAAGGTGATATGGGTGTAATTAGTAATGCGCATGTGTTTACAAGATAAATAAACCACCCTCACTTGCTTTGAAGTGTAATGGAACCTTCCTTAGAAATCACAGGCTGGCAAAGACTGGGCTCTCTGAGACAGCTATTTACATCATGTCCTATAGCAGCCCAGCAGGAAAAGCTTTTAGTGTTGGTTCCAGCATAGTGGGATGCGATTGTATCCATATTTTAGACTCCTATGATCCAATCAGAGTGTAAAAGAAATCTTTTTAAGCATCTTGCAGCACACAATTTGAATACAATTTTAGATTTTTCATACTGACACGAACACTGGAGATAATGTTATTGTCTGTTACAACATTTGAGCAAGAGTTGTTGATGTATGGTACTTTATTGCTGCTGTTGTAATTAAGGGGATAGCACATCGAGTGAAAGGCCAGAGTTTGAGGATTGTGACAGCAAGCACTAACTGAAATCCTACAATGTCCACATATTGTTCTATAGCAGATCACTGACCCTTCAGCTCAGTCACCTATGATTGCATGATATGTTCTTTTCTATCAGCTTCTAGAGAGAGAGCAATCATAAAAGTTGTTTTGTAAGACAGTCGTCTTTAACAGCTGCGTTTCTATTCAGCATACAGTCCGCATTACCGTCAACCTTTACAATAATGTGGCACAGTTAATTAATCCATAAAATAGCTCAAAAACTTAAATAAATAACATTCAAGAGTCAAAAGAGATTGTTCTCATATTCCTTATGTAATCGACAGCTTGGCCAAGTGGTTTGCACATTGGATACATTGGTGGAAATGTACATTATGTACAAGACCCACCAGTGAAGTCGTTTAGATTAGTGATGATACAGACAGTTTTTGTTAAGCAAGCAAGGTTTGAGATCATAATTATGATAATATTGACCTTGTATTAGCCTAGATCTTCCCAGGATCTTAAAGCGCCATCAGACAGACCAGCTGTGTAAAAATACAGGCATCTCATCAGCCTAAATCACAAAGTGAGATTGCCTCACAAAAAGTGGCCCATTATTTTAATTAAGGCCCTTTAGCGTAGTTATTTCCACAAAATGAATTCCTGGTCTTATATGTTTCTCATCAAATAATAAGCTAAATCTAAACCAATCTGTTTTGTATTAATCTTTGACTATAAGCAGACGTAGCTGTAATGGTTTTCCCTATACTTCCCAGCAATAACCATGCAACAAATTACTGATTGCTGTGAAAATTTACAGATTACAGATTTGTTGATGTCGGAGTTAAAGCTACATTAATAACATTTCTGCCACAGAGTACTGTCTGACACAAAAACACATCAAAACAAACTAAGAAATGCATAGACACTATAGTAGCTAATCCATTTTTTATCGGCAGAATTTAGCAAACAATAAACCTTTTTCACAGCTGACATTTGTACTTGGTCACGGCAGGAAATGCACAGGTGTTACGTTATGACACTAATAATGACAATTATTAATCAATTCAGGGGTCTCAGGAAGCAACAGCAGTGAGCCAGCAAAACCATGCCTAACTTATGTCATGTAATGTGCTTATTTTAGCCCAAACCATGATATTTTCCTAAACCTAACCAAGTAGTTTTGGTGCTTAAACCTAACCAAATTGCGATCGTTTCACAATGTTAACCACATCTTATGAAGGCGTTTTATATGGACACTAAGGGTACCTTGTGCGAAAGGTATTTGGCAGCCTTTGAGGAGAACATGTTGCTAAGGGTGGCTAAGACTCAACTGTACATGTCAGGATGTCAAACCAAAACAAGCTAAAAGTGGTTAAAAGTCACGATTTCAAACCTTGCAGTTTCTTCATTAAAATGAATGGCCACAAACAGTAAATCAGCACAGTGTTCTTGTTTGTTTAAAAGACAATACTTCCAGTGTTTCCCCTATATTCGGTCAGGAGTGGCGGTGCTACTGAAATTTCCCAAAGTCATTAAACAACACGGTACTAATGTTCTCACTTGCAGGTGACAGTTATAAGAGCAGCGTAACTCCTGTAAGTAATCAGGAGGTGTGTAGTGTTTAATTGAGCGGCAGAAAGTGGCGGTAAATGCGAGCGGAGGAAAATAATCTGCCGGTATATGTATGTGTCGGCTAGGGTGAGTCAGTTTATCAAAACCAAGACAAGTCTGTCTGTTTCCCAAAAAGCTGGAAAAGTGAAGCTGATTAGCGCTAGCAAACCCCCTCTACTTCAGACTGCACACCTGAGCAGGAAAGCTGACAGTCTTTTGGCTGCTATGCAGTGTTGGGCAGTAACACGTTACTCAGTAACGCCTAGTAACTAGTTTACTGCCTAGTAACTAGTAGTGTAACAGATTACTTTTCCAAAACAGTAATATAATTACTGTTACTAATCCAAGTAACGCTGTGTTACTGAACATATCATCCTTGACGTGAATGCGTGACTGTGCTGCAGGTCAGTGGCACCGGACTTTGTTGTTCATGTCCGCTGATCGCCGAAAAGCTAAATGTTCCACAGCTGTAAGTAGCAACTGCCATTATTGTGTCACAGTCTAAGATGCAAAGGACATTGTCGTCTATTGTAAACTCTGTGCGACCATCAAAAAGCTTTCAACCACGAACAATTTGTGGCGGCCCACAAATAAATCAATGTATGGGATAATTATCAGTGCTGACCGCTACATATTGATTTTCTGTTTGTTTTTTTTTGTTTGTTTGTTTTTGTTGTTGTTTTTTTACTGGGCTTAGGCCCTATTTAAAATCATACATTATTTGGTTGAGGAGCATATATTCGTCCAGCTCCTCTAACTCTCTCTCTCATGAACACAGCAGCACAAACCTGTACAAAGTTAGAATATAGCTGGGTTGTGGCTGTACATCCTAATAGTTATCTAGTTTTCAGACTGGTTGTTAAGAAAAGAAATTATAGTGGTGACTGTGGAGGAGTTGAGGTTAGTAAAGCAAGTTAGGGATGCAATCTAGTCCCTTTTTAACTAATGAGGAGACGTTTTTTTGGATTTTATTGTGCAAATGAAATGCTTAATTAAGGGAGGTGGTTCCCATGTTTATTTCTACAGATAAATGTCAAAAGCAGTAAATTCAGACACAAAAGGCAACATAAAAAAGGAGAGAGGATGGAAACTAAACTAAATAATTTTTCCAAACTCGAATGGTAATAGTCCCCCACAGACAAATTCTTCAGCAAGTTTAGTCCTTAGCTTTCTGGTTGTTGTTTATTCATTATCTGCTTTAGCTTTTTCCAACTATTTGTTCACAGATATGGTAAGAATAATGGTCCCAAATGATGTGAAATTGCATATTTTTCATTGGACAAAGTCAAATTGTAAGCTATTCTAATGTGCATCGCATGCTCATGGACACAACAGAACTGCTGCTGACACAAATTGTATTGGGGTTTTATATTCAGACACACAGCAGGCGCGCACTATGCGCACAAAATTGTTTTGCTACAACTCCATCCTAGGGGAAACACTGCCTAACCAACAGTTGATGTAAAAGCTGTAGAAACAACTGAAAATACACTACGATAAATCATGCTTGTGTTATATTAATCTCAGGTATTGATTGCTACGATTATGTCAGAGATAATAATTCTATGAATGAAATACAATCTGTCTCATAAACAGAAATGAGTAATCGCTCTGTCCAGAGAAAGCTGGTCTCCCTGGTGGGATATCATTTGCCTCGTCCCCTTTTAATGTTCTAGTCAACATGTGAGCTGGATGCAGTTTACTGACGTTAGATTACATAATTTCTGATGTTCAAACATTTTCCTCCCACTGATCCTTAGACTTTTAAAATGTCTTTTTAAGTATAGCAGTTCATGGTTTATTAATTAAACTATAAGGAAGCAACACTGCTAATTTGAATACTACACAAACCACATCATCCACCCAGCCTCTCTCTGCCTCTCTTCGTCTCTCTGCTTCTCACTATCAGAAGAACATACTTCTGTGTTTTAGCTCCTAATTTTGTGTGTAGCCATTCAGGGCTCCTCTTCTTCTAAAATATTCCCTCTGAAGCACTTAGCCTAATTAGAGATCATTTATTCCCAGAACTAATCAGTCCAAGTGTTTTTGTGTCTTCTAAAATAATAACATGAGAGAAGACTGTTGCGCTAAGTGAGGGTTCAACAGCCCACACTGCTTACTAAATTTGACTCGCGTGTTGCGTTTTCTGTGTGTGTGCGTGTTTTGTGGGGTGGCTGTTTTGCAAACCGTAGCCTAATTTGATTAGGGGCTAGAATATAATTACTTAGCAAAAGAAGGCACATTGTGGGATTCCTCTGATCCATCTTTATAAATGTTATCTTGTGTAAAATGACATGAATTGTTTAGCAAGAAATAACTTAATCTAGTTCAGTTCTGCATTCTCTAGATTAGATGCTGTCAGGAGATTGAGGCAAGCACCCTGATTTCAGAATTTAAGGTTTAATCAGTGTCAATCAATCTGAACTGCCCATTTCTGTTGTGACTTTAGTGTAACACAAAGCTCTGCATGTACATGGCCTATATTGAATGTTTATAGAAATTGTCTACATTGTGTAGTTTTCTGTGTTAAATTGTTTTCTACTGCGATTTATACTCTTCATATATGGATATGCAAAATTACAATTACTGATTGTATAAAATAACTAATAACTATTGCTGTCTATAGAGTTAAAAAGTACAATATTGCCCTCTAAAATGTAGTGGAGTAGAAGTCTAAAGCAGAAGAAAATGGACTTATTCAAGTACAGGTACCTCAGAATTATACTTAAGCACACTACTATAGTAAATATACTTGGTAACATTCCACCACTGCCCTGAACTTGGTTGGCCATTTAGCATGCACTTTTGCGGCCGTCCCTAACTTCAGGGACTCAGAGTAGCAGATCATGCTGACGCTGTATGGCTGTCATGTGTCCATTTTCAATGTTTTTCATACTTCTTTTTTAACTGCTATTGTGGCGACAGGAGGAAACACACACACAATTGTCTGGCGGCAAAGAGTGTGCAAATGAAATTCACATTACTGTAGGTCACTGAATTCATTTCTGAAATGGCAATTGGTATAATCTCTCAAGGGACTTGTTGTGAGTAGTGGGCCACATTTACCCAGTTACCCTTACACCCCAGTGTAGATTAAGAAATACATTTACCCATCAACTCCAGCCCATTTGTTCCCCTCGGACGATATGGATTGAACCGTTTTTGTCTGTAGTTAATTTTAACTGGGATGCGGCGGGCTGTGAAAACTGCATCAGAGGACAGGCCAAAAGCTTTTCCTGGAGAACAAACATCCTCCCTCTTATCTTGGCCTTTTGTTTTATGAAATACTCTCCTCTGGGCTCATTAAGAGAAAATCTGGCTTTTTTTCCCCTGCCTTATCCGCTGTGATCTGAACCAGAGAACTCAGTCATGCAAATCAAAGTCAACCTTGATCTGCAGGCAAGCGCTGCGCAAGACACATCTGAGAAGTTCGTCCAAAAAATTAAGCATTCTGCCGCACGCTGAAGGGCTACAAATCCAATCAGTTCTTTTCAAAACTTTAATATTTCTAGAGAGCAAAAGTCAGCACATTGAAACAAGGCTTTAGGTTCTCTGTGAAGAAGAAGCACAAGATCTGTCTAATTTAATGCATTTATTACTGAAGACACAATATCAAGGCTGCTGCTCCTGCTATTATAAGGATACATAATTCACAGTGCAATATATCTATGGTGCAGTATCAGCACTGCAACACAACCCTAACCACTGCTCTTCAGTGTTAAATTGACTCGCTCGCTCGCTCGCTCGCTCTCGCTCTCTCTCTGGACGACCTTGCAAAGACGATTCTTCGCTTTAACCCAGAGCTGTGTAGCTAGCTCAGCGCTGTCTCACCCACACCTTGTCCCCATTGTTGCTGATCTTATCGTTCAGCCTATCAGAGGACTAATGACCCCGGCAATCGTTGCTGACCTGTCGGAGGAAGTGCAGCTGCCAAAGAGAAGGGGAGAGAGTCCATTAAAAGATTAATGTAAGGAAGTGGACACTGTCCTCCTGGACCTGTGGAGCACTACAGCAGGAATAGGGAATTTGATTTATCTAGGTCCCCCAACCTCACATGCTGAATAGGCAGAGAAGGATGTGCGAGGTGAAACTGCTTGCTTTGTCAAGAACAACTGACTGGCAAGAGTGTTTGTTGTGGATTGAAATTTATCAAAGACTCATACCATGATGCCAGTATATACCTATAGTTTGTGAATCATTAGAGTCTTTAAAGGTTAAATATTTCATTTGGGAATAAAGTGAATGTTTCCTGTTTAGCCTGGCGTTACTCAGCAGAAACCTAGCTTTAGAGCAAAGTCAGCACCGGGGTCTGACAGGCCAATTAACCCATGTTTTTAAGAGAACACACTGCCCTATTTATCATTCAACATGCCGCAATTAAGCATTCTGTTACTTTGGCAACCGTTTTTAATATTTATTTGATCAAAGTCTAGAGTGGCATGGGTCCCGCAACCTGCCTCCATTACTCATATGTATGGCATAATGTTGGCATTTGTGCAGGAGGGGAAAAGTTTCCTATTATATGCTTTTAGTAAAGATTTGCTGTCAAGCTTGAGGAGCCTTGTTTCTCTGTCTCCTTTAGTGAGGGCCTGAACTTTTATAATGGGCATAAACAACGACTACTCTTGCACTGCATGGGTACTGACAGAGAGGGCTTACTGCTGAGAGAGAGACGAAGGGAGGGAAATTATTCTTCGCTTTTGATTGTCAGGTTAGTGTCTCTCTGGGTTGTTGACGTCCGTCCTTAAGTCTGGGTTATGGCAGGACATACCTTTTTGTTTGCTTGCAAGCCTATGTTCTGCAAAAGCCCAGGAAAATATACCTGTTGGTACAATAAATTCATATGCGTCTGTGCATGCATACACAGGACTCCCACACATAGACTCCGGTATTCACTTACACACTGAAAAGCTCTGTTGGGGATCCACAGTGTATCAGGTAAATCGCTATCAAGTTGACATTCACGATAGAAAATATCAGCCTCCAAAAGCTGGTATCTAGAATGAGGGTAATCCACTTCACATTCCTCCCTCATTCCCCACCTCCAGTTGATCGTATCCAGGTAAATGTTAATTGGACACCCAGCTCCCAGACCTCCTTTGTCTTAATGGCTGCACTTCTCATTTTCTCTCTCACCACTGCAATCGTTACATACTGTGGAGCTTTAGGAGAGATAGATGTGAATGAAGTTGCAAGCACAGCTTGGCTTACTCTGAAGTCTCACTGTCCACATTCATCAGGGGATCATAATGGGCTTTCGTACCATTTGCAGTATTTGCACCGTTAGCCAGTGATGACTTTGCATCTTACCCTGACTGAGATGAACAGAGGTGTCAGATGCCAAATGACAATAAATGGGCAGCTGAAGCTAAGTGTTACTGGACGAAAGCAGAACTGGTAGCTGTTGGAATAATACAATATCAGCAAAGTCCAGTGAAACACATGAACACATAGTGTACAACATCTAGTCAGGTGGTGACCCCACACTACAAGACCAGAGGCATGCTAATCATGATTTATCATATGTTGAATATTGAGCTTTAATGTTTTAAATTACCTTGTCAATTTAGGCATCGTGAATACAGTAGTAGTTATGACAGTATCGTTACAAAAATATGTTCCATTACAAAACTGGATAATCAGCATCTGAAAATGATCGCAGCTACTTAAACAAAATCTGGGTTATTTTAAATGTCATTTGTTGCAGTAGATTGAGCACCTCAGTTACAGGAGATGTAATTGTTTCATTTTAGGTGAGTCAGGTGGAAAGTCTCTGAAATGTGTTTCATATGACAGAAAGTGTGACGGGGTCAAACTGATGCAGAATGACACAAATCATTTTGAATCCACATTGCTTACTTTCACTTCCTCTGGCCCCGGAGAGACAGCTTTCACATAATATTAAAATGGAGACAGAGTGGTCAGCTCATTACACAGAAATGAAAATCACCAGCACAAATGTCACTTTCCTTTGTCTTTCATCTCAAACATGATGATGACAGATTGCACAGCCATCACCTCGGGGATGAAGTCACAGTGTCAGGGGAAAATACGAGAAATAATTAAATGGTTTGTCTCCTGCATTTCAGCTAATGTTTAAGTGATATTTTCACACACAATTATGTCTTCAACTACTTTGCAACAACTACTGTAGGTCAGAGTCAAAGACTTAGAGCTTTTTTTGTTACATCATTCCCCACTGCTGTTCACACAGAGCTGTGTTCTTTGGTCTTCGAAGCTCTTCTTTGATGCATCAAGCCACAATGGAGAGTGACAGCAGGAGAGAATGTCAGACATAATGCAATTTGATGTAAACTCTAAAATAGATCTTAAAAATCAAGTCAAAATGACAGTCACAACGCGAACACAAAGTAATCCTCCACCCAAAATTCTATTTTTTGAGTATAAAAGAATCAAAAACATCAAAAGAGGCATACAGATGGACAACAAAGGCTACATAGGAAAAGTTTTCTGTGGTTGTTTTCACCATTTCTGTTTTAAGACCTTGTCACTCCTGCAATCCAACTATTTAATTGCCTCATAAGTCTACATTGTGTGGGCTTTTGTGGAGTGTCACCTTAAACTGAGCTTTGGAGCACAGTGAGGTGTTAATAAAGGCCCACTTCAGTGATTTAGCATTGCACTTTTATTGAGCTGGGGGATTCAGAAGAGACGGATTGAAAAAGGAATGGTCAATACTGAAGCAGCAGAAGCCTAGATATTCTGACTTTTAGTCCCTAATATGGTTAAAGCTCCAAAAAACACCACATCCTACAATTCCCACAATGCAGCTCAATGGCATCAGACCCTCTGTACCTTTAAAAATGCCCATGACTTTCAACCTCCACGCTCCAACTTCTAACACAAGCTCTCTACTTACAAAATATTTGAACTCTCAACCACAATCTCAGATGACCCTTATAGCATCATCAGGGTTATTTTCTCAGACTTCAGAAAGCTCTCGTCAGAGCCACAGAGGACATAAACAAATGTTTTTGTAAGTTGAGTAGTATTCCTTGTGACAAGTGAACTATTGTTCATATGTAGAAGCAGTGGAGTGCCCCTTTTTAAGAAGCTCAAAAAGCAAGGTTATATCAAAAGAGTTATTGTGCATTACAGACACATTTAATATCTCAATAAGGAACAAAAACATTTTTCTGCTGTGAAACCTTAACATCCACCTTTTCAAAATTATAAATCCCAAGGGAAATTACATCATCAGAGTATTTTCACAGACTTTAGAAAACAGCAGAGCCACAGAGGACATATACAACAGGTATATTCCTAATGACAAGTAAACTGATGTCCATGTGTAGAATCAGTGGAGTGTTTTTTTTTATACTAAAGGAGTCCTTAAATGTTAGGAAAACATATGAAAACTCAAGTATAAAAAAAGTTTAGGTACGAGGACAGGCATGGAAAAGGAGGAATGGGTGGAGAGCAGAGAAGAGCCAAGGGGTCAGGGATTCAGACGTTCTGGAGTGTGGTCAAAAGCACTAAAAGCTTTATACTTTAACAGGATTGTTAGGCAAGAAACCTCAAGCATCACTGGCTCATGTTGCTCAGAGCATAATGATTGGTTGGTGGGGTATTTTATATGCAGCATGGGTAATTAAATCGGTGGATACTGTTCCGGAATCGATATGAGCCCAGTGACATAAAGTATTACAGCTGAAGCGCTTTGTGTATGTGTGTCTATACAAGTGTGTAGGGGACAAAGTGAGAGTCAAAGAGAGAGAGGGTGAGGAAAGAGAACATGAGAGGCGGGGAGCGAGGGACAGAGTGGGCAGCGCAAATTGCAAGCTAAATTTTTATTATGACAGATGAGATGGGTTATTGCAATCCAGGCAAGGCTCTTTGACTGTAGATGCCATTACAGGACACGGCTGCTTTAAATCTGGGTCACCTATCGACTTAACCTCGCATTGGGCATCAGCAGGGCCTCATTGCCGTGTAATTATGCCTGGAATAAATAGGGCACTTGGCTTGTGGCACTACACCACATAGCGGCTGGTATAATGAACAGTGTGGAATTCATTTGTTCTCCTCTGTTCTTTCCTAATCCCTCCTCTCAACCTCTATTAACTCTATGCATTTTTCATTCCTTCCTCTGAGCCCCCTTCCACCCTTTGGTTTTCAAGCCATCATTGTTTCTGTCCTCTTTTGTGTCCCGCTTTATATTATTCCCTGCCGTCCTTGAGCGGAGGGAAGAGGGGGTCATATAAGCCTCGGAAGGAATGCACCATTAAGAAGGAGTTGTTAGCAAAACACTGTTGGAACTGTAACGCAGTGGAGATTAAATTAAAGACAATCTGCACAATGTGAATTCAACCACCACAGCCCAATTAGGGAGCATAAATATTCTCTCTACACTGAAACCCCAAACCGTCCTTATCATCTAGCCTACTGTTGATGGGAGTTTTTGAAGATATTTTGGGTGGCCATTTGGCTCCATAATGCCTGTTCAAACCAGATCTGAGCACAGCACATTACTGCCTGCAGAAGGAGTGCTTCTGGCGCTTTGGCCACACAGCAGCGCAAAAAACAACTAAAGGCCCCCTAAGCTACCAGCAGGGTGGGCTCATACTCATGAGTGTGACTGTCCTCCTTTGTGTGTGTGTGTGTGTCTTGCTGTGAGGTGACCGGCTTAGTAATTGGTCCTAGAGGCTTTTACCTGGCGGCGTTGACTGGCCATGTCATTGACTTTTTTTTTCTTCAACTCCAAATGGTTGGTCATTTAGAGCTCATTAGCAATACTTTTTGTAAACCGTTTCGACTGTCATGAAGGGTGGGGGGTAAGAGGGGGCTGTACATTTTTTTTGTGATTAATTAAATGCCAGACTTTTGTTAGTAGAAGTATGCGAGCTATTTTCATGCACATCACAAAGAGAACAGACGCTTGTTCTTTCGTCTTCATTAGAATGAATTCTGTACAACTTGGCTTTTATTAAAAACAACAGGGGGTTCCAGTCCCTGCTTCTGTCTTCATTGTTTTTAATCTTTGCTAATTCATTTGAAGAGGTCCTGATTAAAATAATGGAATTGTCAGGAAAGACATTGTCTTAAGCTTATATGAATTCAGTGCAGCTGTTTGAACAGCACATACAAGGGATGTTCAATAATTAAATTACTTCTATGAGTCACGCTGAGAATGTCTTGTTCCAAAGCATATGCAAGTTTTGTTTTTCTTTTTAATGTTTGTGATTCTGAGTAGCACTCCTTTTCTGTTTTTACTGTGTAAGTTCTTTGGAGTGGGTTAGTTTATGTCTCTATTGGTTTTACCTACTTTACCTCCACCAGTTCACCAGTGATATCAGACTATTGATTATAGGTAAATATAAGGATGTTCCACAAATAGCTCTGTGCATTTCACTGCCTGCTTTTCATAGGTTCTTGTCATCTCTGGGAGTTGTGGTATTGCAGCGGTGACAGCAATTACAAGCTCATCTTCACAAGGATAACATGACATTGCACCTGTGCTAACTGGCCAAACAAAGGCATTGATAGAGCACAGATCTGTCTCTGCGAGTTCAGTTATAACTAGATGGAGTTTTCCTAACAAGTAACCTCTAGGCAAATGTGGCTTCTTTTCAGTGAAATATCTTAATAACTGGACGGATTGCCATTAAATATGGTACAGAAATTCATGGTACCCATCATCCCCTGAATTTTTCAGTTGTCATGAAACTCTTAGAGTTGAACTATAACAACTTTGGTAATCCGTTCATTTTCCATATACAATTGCCATCATCATGTCAAAAATGTTGATTTATTGAATTTAGTTTTTTGTGATAAATGATTGAGAAATTCCCATCAGCCTCTGCAGTTCTTTTACTGTAGTGCTAACTAGAAAATGTTACCATGTTAACACGCTGTTCCAGGAGGTGAACATTATACCTGCCAGTGTGAGTATGTTAGTATGCTGACATCTGCATTTAGCTCAAAGGTAGCATGGCTGTAGACACTTAGCCTTCTTTAACTTTGACCACGTTCTTTCCTTAACCTTAACCTTAACCAATTAGTTTTAGTTGCCTAAACCTAACCAAACTATAACCATATGGTTGAGAGATCAAAAATGCTCAAATAAATTATTTTTGTAATGGTCATATAGGACATTTTGGAAGGCACACTGGCTTTTTATCATGAAATATGACATTTTCCTAGCAGAGCAAGCATATTTTGAGGAGGGAGTAATCATGATTAAAAGAAAAAATCCACAACTTTTTTCCTACATTTTTGAAATATTCATCTGTATCAGGGTCATTACTGTCCAGATTTCTATTCCAGCACTCTCCTCTCCTGCTCAGCGGGCCGTTTTTTGTCAGCTCTAAACAGGGTGTTCTGGTCTGCTCTTTTCTGTTCGACAGGCAGGCAGCTAAAAGCTCATTTTGGGTACAGCGAGTCAGAACACATGGAACCTGTGGTAGAAACTCTCTGAGTGCTCATCTCAGGCTGACAGCAGGCAGTCCCTCAAGCATTACCGTAGTTGGCTGTGACTGATTTCTCTGAGGCAGACAGCCACAGGAGGCTAAATGTTCTGCTTTGGCTCGTCCGTTTTGATTTGCTCTAGATGTACGGCTGTTTGACATTTTGTCTTTTAGATGTGCTGCCTTTGTAATCACGCTGTTCGCAACAGTTGTTTACACTCAATAAACAGAGAAAGCCACGGCAGCACAGGTGACTGTGATGGGGATGTAACTATGAAATCATCTTTAGATGTGTGCTTTTAGATCACCTTGTCCTGGCTATTCACTATAGTACGGTACATTGTAAACATGACCATGACCTCAGAATGTTATAATCTGAAAAAAATCACCAGCATTTAGTTAATCAAAACATTTTTTTGTCTTGAATAACTGTCTCTGATGCTCACTGTGCTCTAAAAGTGCATGGAATACTTTTCCATGTGTACGTAGGTGTCACCTGTTCAGCAGATGGTGGACAGAGGGATAGAATGATCATGTAGTGAACAGCTGCGCACATCAGCCTGAATGTAGCAAAAGTACTTACTATATTTATCCATTCAAAGCCTCGGATATTAATTTTCTGTTTTCTATTTAGAGATTTGCTCAGACATTGAAAGGACAGCAACTTTAAATAGCTTTTGTCATCTTTGAGCACAAACCTAAGAAGGTTGTCAGTTTGAGATTGTCAGTTGAGCTATAGGAGGATGTTTATAGTGAGTCTGCCAATAAGGGGATAGACATTCAGACTTAAGAGTAAGAATAGCTAGCGCTGGAGACCCTTATGGTGTGTGTATGCTGCAGAACAGTTGCCAAGGCGACGTTATCGCCCATTATCCATCACTGGAAACAACAAATCCAGGCTCTGCTATTTATTCTGTTGTTTTCTCAAAAATGGAGGTGACAGATAGCGTGATGGCAGAGAGAGTACATTATTGATCAACATAAGACCCGACTTGTCCCCTTGTTTGTTCTCTGATGGCAATCCCACAGGCCTTCAAGTGTGCAGAGCGGTGGGCTATCTTGTTCGACAGTGGTTTATGGGTCCTGTCATTGAGTTGTGGAGGAGCATGTACCACAAAGAGAAGCCGAGCCAAGAGACTCCCCAGGGAGGGAGGAGATGTGGCTATTGGGGGGTCAGAGGTCGCAGGCTGTGAGTACAGCAATCTAGGGCTAAGATTCCTGGGTGGAAGAAAGAGAGCGGTAGAGTTTGTGCAAGTTGTGCCATTTGTAGGGGGTGTAAAAATCGATACAATGCTTCCTCATACTAAAGCTTTGAGCTGAGGACAAAAAGAAAAAGAGGTATTTTGTCTGTGCCATGAACCTTCATTGTTGTCTGACAACCTGTTCCTACTTTGATGAGCATGGGATCTGTAGTATCTGTCAATACTGATGATAAAGTACTTACTAGCACATTCAAAACTCATTGTCTGACTCAATTATATTGTGTCTATGAAACATGAAAAAACTACAATGTCCTGTTGTTTAGAAAATTACTGTGCCTATTTAAAAAATTGAATTATTTACCTGTGGCTGTTTTTTAAAGATCTACATTTTTAGAATGAACAAATGAGTCACTATGGTACAGTGCACTATTGGTACATGATGACCTGTTGGTGTGTTTATTTGCTGTCAGCACAACTGGACCCCTGAAAAAAAGGCCGCTAAAGCTAGCTACTCATACTAGCTAGACTCGGTCATTTGTGTAATGTGAGTCAAATGCTACACTTGTGTGCAGGAGCATGATAATGAGTTGGCGGGTGATGAAATAACAGTAATGTCTTGTGGGATTTTGTGCCAATAGCAAGCTATGCTAACTAGCTTCCAATTCCAATTGTGGAACAAAAATTATCATTCCCCCTAAATGTAGCATGTTGTAAAGGGAGAATTGTCTTATATGGATAGTTATAGTCAACACTATGTGAGCTTTTTGAAAAATGGGGAAAGGAGTATACAGTACAGGGCTATAACATGCTCCAGTTGGTAGCACACTACTACTACTCAAATGTCAGTGAAACACTGCCGTAGGAAATAGCCACCCAGAGGCTAAAAGCTTAGACATTAGCACTAATATGTTGTCAAAAACGGTTTTATACTCTTTTGAAAAATGTAAAATGTAAAAATGTGTCATGTACCATTATAGTTTATATTTCTTTACATAAAAAGGGAGAAGAATCCTAATTTCAGTTCACTTCCCCATATTTACACCCCAGAGATACACCCTTCCCCTCCAAAATAAGAGCAGTGCGACACACCTTTCTATGACCGGCACAAAGATGGCCTTTCTCTGTTAGGAGCCAAGGCTCTTAATAAAAATCATCCATTTTTGTCAGAGCTGGCCAGGAGAAAATTTGCAGCAGTGTATCAATAGATACTGTAGCTTTTTTCCCCCAGTTCTTTATCTCATCCTATACCGCCATCTCCTATTCTTTCTATCTTTCTCTCTTTCTTTCTTAGCAACAGCATGCATCAGCACACAGAGAAAGAGCGTCACCTCGACTGTCACTGATATCTCCCAAATCATTTTGTCTCCTTCTGAAGGCTGACCTCTCCTCTGTACATTTCTGGGTTATCAAGGGACTGAAAATCACACTAATCATGAGGTAAGGGATGACTAGCAGACTGCCATCTATTTCTCGATTTCGCCGCAATGAGAGTGTGTAGGCGTTATTAAATTATCCCCTCTCCCGCCTCTTGAGCATTTAGCCCCACTGTGGGAGAAGTAAGTTGACTATCTGAAACTGTGCTGTGTACTCCTCAAACTAGATTTTTGTTATTTCCTCACGTCCTGGATGGAGGCTTATAGTCAATATGCTGCTATATGAAGAAAAATGTTGCGGCAGCAGTAGAGCTGCCCCCACGTTTTCAAATAATGCACCACTGTTGTTGATGGTTTTTGAATCAGTCACTGTAAATGTTGAGTAGTCTGTAGTGAGGATACTGAGTGGTAAATATGATAAGAGAATGCGTAAACACATCAGTCATACTGCTGTTGCGGAGGTTGCTGCTATACTCCTGTAGGTGGGATTGTCATGCCTGGGGATGATGGTGCGACTCCTCTCCAGGAGAGCATGAAACAGGATTACTAGCACATCAGCAAACATGCAAACCACAACCTTTATTTTGGGAAAACTACTTGTCAAAATAATATGGTGGCTGACTTTAACCTTTTGTGTGTGATTTACTTTGCTTGCTAAAGCTCTCACTCTTAATATAGAGACATTTATCAAAAAAAGTAACATCATATAAATTAACTTCCTGCAAAAAACAGGATCAGTATTAATAATAAAAATAGTGTATCACACTTACATCTCAAGTGTAGCTTTTTCACACGTTATTTGTGTGATGTCACCTATTTCCTGGTGGTACAAATAAAGTACGTCATTTTGTCACAAGGATGTCAAATGCGATCTTATCAGGGAACCAGAACGTCCAAAGCAATTCAAAGAGAGCTTGTCGTACCAATACTATGTGTGAAAATGGCTCTTCAGCATGACTGACAGCTTCCCAAGAACTTTACCGACAGGTTTCTGTAGGGGGGTGGTTGGCAGGAGGACGCTGTGAAAGTAAATGTTCCTCGCCTGCTTAAAGGAATCTGATTGGACCTTGCCTTTTGCCTGCACGCTGATATGACTGGCTACTCCGGTGTCTCTCCTGACGCTTGGTTACCCACCGTTTGTCAGCCAGCTCCCATCATGCCACACGCCCCCGCAGCTGTGTAGCTGTGGGCAACGCACACCTTGTCACCAGCAGGAGCATGATAACATGCCCATGAGTTAAGTGCACAGGGCCGTCGCATCCTGAACACGTGGAAACACAAGCACACTATTCCCTTTACGCCTGTCAGAACACATAACCAAATGGCACCAACTACACTGTTACTTCCCTACTGTCTCACCTTCTGACCACTTTTTGACTCTAAATGGCACAAAATCCAATCGCTGCACAGGTTGTGGTGTGAAATGAGAGGTAGCAGACACCCACTAATATCATCTTTCACAGTCTGTTGGGGAGAGGAATATGGAGCAGGGGGGATGGCTTCCCTTGTTAAGCAGAGGAGCCTTTCCTGTTTTTATACGACTCAAATATGGATACATACTACAAAGGTGTATCCCCTCCTACCTTCCGCATGTTTTTCAAAGGACCCCCTGCTCCTTTCTTCTCTTCTCCGCCCTCCACTCCAGCTCCTGTTTCCTCCGTCAGTGTCGCC
Organism: Micropterus dolomieu; assembly: GCF_021292245.1. Lineage (NCBI taxonomy): Eukaryota > Metazoa > Chordata > Actinopteri > Centrarchiformes > Centrarchidae > Micropterus > Micropterus dolomieu. Next base: position 10,370,191 of record NC_060165.1, on the reverse strand, counting down.
AATTGCTTCTTTTTTTTCCCCAGCCTGTTTTTAAATGAGTTTGTCTCCCTATCTTCGCCTCTCATGTTATTTTCATAGAAGGCAGCAATCCAAAGTGGAATGCATGTTAATTCAAATGTGGGATAACTGTCCCTCACAAGAGATAGTGGACAGAAAGCAATTGGAGCCCAGGAACAGGGTAGACATGTCTGGCAGACAAGCCCCAAATGTGTCTCCTGCCGGGCCGAGTGACAGGAAATGCAAATAATTTCCGTGGCTGACTTAGCCAGTGTCTAGACACTGCACTCTTTTCTGCACTCTTCTTGACTTTTAAGATACAGTACACTTTATAATAACAATGTGTTTGTTCAGTTATTTGAAAAGCCTCCGATTCTTTTTATAGGTCCATAGGTCACCATCTTCAGACAAACCCCACCCCCACCCCAACTCCTTAGCCATGACATGAATCCACAAGCAGGAAGGTTGTTCCTTAGTTACAACCATATTGATGAACATCTACATCCAATATGTTGCTCCATTGATTCTTCATTACTCCAATTCCCGGGACAATTTCAACGTGGCATGGCAGCAAGATATACACAATTAATTTGTGCTTTCTATTAAAACCAAGTCATTAAAAGCATGCTGCACAACAATTTATAATTAAAATACCAGCACAAGTGAGAGGTGAAAGTCTCATTAGTATTGGTGCCATGTGCTGTTTGTTTCCTTGACTAATTTAAACAGCCAGTTTTAGCTGTGTATGATGTGATTTTATGTACTTGCGTATTTATGTACATGTGTGTTTTAGGTTGCGTGTTTAGAGACAGTGACAATACTTGGAAAATTGGTTTCTTTAATTACAAATGATAGCAGGTGATTAGACATGTGTATATGAAAAGCAAGGCTGCATGAACACAGTTTATCATATGTTAATGTCAATCTTTATAATTTTTTTGTGGCTCCAATACTTTATAACTTTATACTATATGGTTAAAACCAAATCCCTTTAAAACTAATGGCATTCCCATCAAGCTCTGCTAATTAGCAAATGTTAGCATGCAAACACACTAAACTAAGATGGTGAACGTGGCCTGCTAAACGTCAGCATTGTCATTGTGAGCATGTTAGCATGCTGATATTTAGCTCAAAGAACTGTCGAGGCTAGATTTACATTAATGATTAGCTCTGACTAAACATTACTTTTCAATGCCATTGACAGGTGTAGTACTGTAGAGTATTCCAGACTGCTGATGTTCTCCCTCAGCACTGAACTGTTTAAGTATTAGTCTTTTGTCAACCTTAGCAATGAGTGTACAGTGTCACAGACAGATCTATGCAATGATAATGAGACACAATTGATTAGCTTTGCTTCTTGAATGAGCCCTTCACAAGGAAATTGAAATAACACACAGTCAAACCATACGGACATGATTAATGGTGTTTTGAGATTGGGATCTAGTGGTATTTACATAATCAGCAGGGGAGAATTAGCAATTTCCAATGCTGTGTTATGTGGAAACAGCTGCCCTACACATATGTCTGATTTTGTTGCATTGTCTTAAAGTCTTAATTTCTCAAAGGCTTTGATTATGATGATTGGACAGATAATGAAGAGAGTTGTGAATCTGCATCAAAGTGAAAATGTCTTGGGGAAAACATTATGATTAATCATAATTAATATGTGTAGATGGAACCTTAACTATATACAGTTTCTGTTTAAGAACACAAGCAAATACGCATATTTGCGCTAACGCTAATCAATAAAATTAGAGAAAAGATAATTTTAGGTTAGGTTACGTAGGTTTTGAATCACACTGGCATAAACATTTTCAAAATCCCCGAAAACCTGGTTTAAAGTTTTTCTTCATAAGCTTGACTATTCATGACTAAACAAGCAACAATTAAATTTAAAGTTTGGGAAAAGGTATTATTAATTAAACACTCTTTGATCAAATTTTCGTTAACTGTTCGAACTGTTTTTATTATTTTATGTTCATTGCTCATAGTTGAAGGCTCACTATGCAAATAGTGTCTTAAGGTTATCATTATCAGGATTTAAAAAAATTCTTATGTAATACTCTATGTTAATGCACAAGTCACAAGCAAATAACAAATCAAGATCCACATGTTTGAAGAGTCACAGACCGTAGAGAGGTCCTGTATTCCCTGAAGGACCATACAACTGTTTCTAATTATATGTAATGATGAATGTGGGATTTGAAATTGTCAGAGCTGGATGAAATTAATTGCCCTGCACATCTTGGATGGTTAAACAAAGTTAAGCAAAGACTACTGCTGAACAGTGATTTCAGTGTGTTGCCAAAATTTGACATTTGAGATTATAGCAAGTTAAAATCATACAGAAAAGAGATATCTGACGAGAATCAACATCTCTGAGTCAGACAATTTGTTGAACGATCCATCCACTTTAACCTTCTCCTTCTGCAGACATTGTCCATGACTTTGACACTCTATAATAACATCACACTACTTCCTCCTTTGCTCAAGGTGTACTGGAGTCATAATCAGGACAGCTGATCGAGGGATTTATCACTTGAATGTAACCATGCATCGTTTTTGGCCATTTGCTGAAACGAATGATGCTCTCATTGTTCTTGGGGGAATGTAATGTAAAACAGTATTTACAATTTATAAGATATATGTAGATTAAGCAAAATAACAAAACAATAAAACAGCTAAATGAAAACAAGTTTATCATAGGTTGTAAATGTACCTTAAAGCAAGCCTTTGCTGAACAGCAGCCACTGTGGCAAATATGGGTTAATGGTAACTGCAAAAACATATTGTAACATTACTGAAACAGAGAAACTCACAGAATATTTATAAATTCAGAACTTAGCAATGTCAGTCACACTCAGTATCATTTATCTCTTATACGTTGCTAACATTAGCCAACATAAGGTCCTGGTCAAGTATGTACTCTCATTGCCCCCAACAGCAAAACCCCTGAGTGTACTGACTTGAGGAAATTGTGTGCTTTATTGCTAATGAATTTAACTGTCCGTGTGAAAGAGGAAACGTGCAGCTCGCACTGATGTGCCGTCCTGGATGAGCTGCACTACCTGAGCCACTTGTGTGGGTTGTAGACTCCGTCTCATGCTACCACTAGAGTGAAAGCACCGCCAGCATTCAAAAGTGACCAAAACATCAGCCCGGAGGCATAGGAACTGAGAAGTGGTCTGTGGTCACCACCTGCAGAACCACTCCTTTATTGGGGGTGTCTTGCTAATTGCCTATAATTTCCACCTGTTGTCTATTCCATTTGCACAACAGCATGTGAAATTGATTGTCAACCAGTGTTGCTTCCTAAGTGGACAGTTTGATTTCACAGGAGTGTGATTGACATGGAGTTACATTGTGTTGTTTAAGTGTTCCCTTTATTTTTTTGAGCAGTGTAGTTAAAACAAAATTGCGTTCTTCTTTGTAAGCCTAAGTAATGCCTCATTTTGCACATGACTTAATGCAAAACAAGCAGCATCAACATAAAAACACATGCATTTGAACCAATGTAACTTAATACAAAAACTTTTGATGTGGTCCAGTTAGGGCACGTGATCCATGTACATATGCACACACAGTGAAAAGTTACTCCCCGGGACAACTAAAGCTACTGCCTGTCCTCTGCTTGCTCCAACACAAAAAGGTCACTGCATGATTTATGCACCCCGTTTGTGAGTTAGATGGGAACTGTTTGTGCTTCGGGGGGACCTGACTGATCGAAACGTGAAATTTGAAAATAAAAATTCTGTTCATGACTTGATTTACAAGGTTGAGCAGGTATTAGGCTGCCTAATCGAGAGTAGCTGGATAAAGACACACTCTGTGTGTTCCGTGCGGTTGTACCTGTTTGAGGTTGCAGTGTCCCGTTATGTTAGATCAGTGCATAAGCCAGCATTTGCACAAAGTCATGCCATTGCATGTGTTTGTGGTCACTACTAGATAAAGATCATAAAGTGCATGTATACACACTGTTGTGTGGCCGTGTACTCACACTTTACTCCATTTCTCCATCTGATGCTAGCATCTGTCCTGACATGTCAGTGCACTGTGTTGGAGACATGTATTCTTTAACATGGCAGCTCACAGGGGAGAGACGCAGATGGGCTTTGACGTCCTAATGGTTCTGGATGGCCATGGATGATGTTATTCTAGTTGACAAACTGCACCATATCTGCTGTAATGAAATACCACCTGCATACTCTTTTTCGTAAAAAATTTAATTTTCTCGTCAATGATTTATTAAACAATTAATTTAGCGGTGGCCTACATTTAGAGAAGGGAGAAGTAGGTGGGATTCACGAATGAGTTTTTGTTTCCTTGTGAAACAACAGACTTGAACAACAAAACACAGTAGATGAGTACATTTTAAAAACTTAAATAAGATATGAGAAGCATTTTATTTACCGTATCGTCCCCTACGATCTGTTTGGTCATTAAGACTCTTTTAGTGTCTTGTTAGATACATCAAGCGCACTTCAACTCATGCAAACATCATACATTCAATTTTTTTTTCTTCCTGTGCACAATATAATACAAAATCGCATTGCATGTCTCTCTTGTATTTATTAAGTAGCTACATTGCTCAAAATTTAATTTATGAATATATTAGAATTTAATGATATAGAATTGAATAAAACAAACGACTCCTGCACTCCACAGCTTTTAATTGAGAGTGCATTTGAGATTGGAAATTCACGCCAGAGGTAAATAGATGGTACTTGTATGCACAAGCTTGTTTAGCATGGCAGCTGTGTTGGATACATTACTGCATTAAATCAAACCCAATTACTGCCAGCTCATTGCCCCCATGCCCCGGGAGGTGTCTGATGCAAACGCACAAGTACGCAATCCCTCAGCGTTACTGTGTTGAGGGGGGAAATCTTTAAATGTGCAATGTAAAAATGGATTGGGCAGATGTTTGTTTCAAAATGCATGGACACAACACAAACTTAAACATAAGTCTCATTCAATTAAGATCTTCAACGGGCACTGCAACAGCTCCTTTGTTGCTGTTTCTCTTGGGTTTGCTGCGGTAAGGAATTGCTCCGGTGTGGCCCAGAGTGCTGATGTTGTTTTTATGTGCTGCTGGTGCTGGTGCTGCTACTGCTGTGCTTTTTGTCACTTTAGAGGGTCAACCAACACACTGTGATATCCGCTCCAGCACTTAGATGCACTATATTACGGTGATGGAGGAGGCTTTTTGGGGACAGCACTACTGGGATTGGGTCTGAGTGGTAACTTCTGAAATAGAACGATGTATGAGTGTGTGTGTGTGTGTGTGTGTGTGTCTGTGTGTGTGTGTGTTTGTGTGTGTGCGTTGTTTTTGTTTTTTTTAAGTAGAGCTGCACTGAATGACAGATGAATGGACAAGCAAAGGACACAAAGAGAGAAGCAATATTTAGAGAGTGTAAGGGTGCAAAACAAAGAGAGGGATTTAAAAGAGAAAAATGGCTGGGGACTTTAGACCCTCAGACAGCCAAATGACAGAGAGGAGTGCCTCACACACCTCAGCTACACAGAAGTCCATGCCACCAGTTCCCTCCACTGAGACACACTGGAGGTGTCTGTCAGGTCAATTAGTACTACTGTGCTTACATTTTCCACCTGACTTCCTCCATTACTGTTTTTGTCTGCAGCTTTGAGCCTCCTCAGAGTGTCTGCATGTTCAGTCATACTTCAAGCCTTTAACACACACTCTTGGTGTGAACCAGGGCTTACAAAAGTACTGTAGGTTTGCCAAGCACCCAACTTAGAGGAGGTCACAGCTTTTATATTATGGGCTTTCATCCATGCTAGCTGCTTAATTCAAGGGATGGCAATGTCAGCTTGTCAGTTGGATCGGCTTGTCCACCACTTTGTTCCAAATTGAATTATCTCAGCAACATTACCATACCTTTTGGTACGCACATTCATGTTCCCCAGATGATGTATCCTGAAGACTCTGGTGATCCATTGACTTTTTCTCCAGCACTACCAACAGGTTAACCTTTGACTTTGTCAAATTCATCGGCCTCAGCTGTTCTTTGTGTTTGTCGCTAATTAGCAGATGTTAGCATGCTAAACTACAATGGTGACCATGGTAAACATTCCTTGCTAAACCTCAGCATGTTAGCATTGTGATTGTGAGCATGTCAGCATGCTGATGTTAGTATTTAGCTCAACGCTCTGTTGTAGTACAGCCTCATAGAGTCACTAGTGTAGACTTAATCCCCCAACAAGATGACGGTCAGATTCTAACATTCTACATGAGGCTGTCTGTCTCTGAAGCTTTTAAAATGCGTTCACATTTCTACTAAGACACATATTTTAAATTCTATACTGTTATACTGTTTGCCTCTTATTAAACTTGTAGAGAAGAGACTAATAGAGACAGAGTTGGGGATGACATGCATAAAACATTAATACAGTAATATAGTATACTGTACATAATTTATACATATACTTTTGCCAGACCCAAATGAAATACACTGTTTGCTAATGCTCATGGCCTGTGTCTTGACTCATCTAAAAGGACTTTTCTTTTTTATGTAGAGGAAATATAATTATTTAATAAACCCCTCCACTTTGTTTTAACCTTTCGAGGACCACTTAGCTATTTTGTCAATTTCACCTTTGTTTCAGGCTTCTTTGTGCCACTGTGTGTGTTTTTTGTAGGCACTTTGGACAGCACATTTATGTTTTTACATTATGGCGTTTTACCAACACCTTAAGAATTTAACAGAAAGGGACACCAGAAAAAGAAGAGCTAAGGAAAGGGACAGAACTACAGTGGCATCTTTATGATCACTGATGAACAGCAGCTCATGAGGACATGGGTGTATTATAGAAACATCGTGTCACTGAGTGAACTCAATAGAAATCTGTACAGTCAATAGCAGGTCTCGGTGCCCCCATCATTTATAGTTCCTTTCTTTGTGCGAGTTGCTGAATGATCCTGGATGGCAGCAATTATGATCATTCCCAAAGGTCCACTTATGCATGATTCAAATTCTAGCAATGTCCACCAATGACATGTGAGGTGGGAAAGAAGCCAATGTGCATTGAGTTATGTGCATTTGAAACACTTGCCAGTCAGTCAATTATCGGCTCGGTGTAGGCGATTCCACAATATGAAAACTGTGTCTTCAAAGAAATGGACAAACTTGTTGTCAAGCCACAATAATGAATGTGTTGACATTCAACGAGTACAACTCTTGTTATCCCCAAGTTGCAGCGTCTTCCAGTGGGTACTGACACAAAAATATGTGAAAAGCACAGTCGCAGCGTGAAAAGCTTCATTTGAGATTCCTGAAAACTGCACTGTTGAGGCCCGCCTTTTAAGTGCAGCGTTTTGATGTGTCGCACTTTGAGCACACACAGAGCGGCTGTTTTGTGGGGTCCGGGAGATAAGAGACATGGAGGTTTGAATGTGTGATATGGAGGTAGGGCAGCGATTCCCTTTCAGGTTTGTTTCAGACCACCTGCTGGGTCCTCCAAACGGAGGCCCACATGGCAGATCAAAGCACGCCATCAACTCTTTGTTTTGCTGAGGTTTCATATAATTAGCAGATTATTTATGGGCAAGGGATGGATCTGACAGTATTAGCAGATAACTGAGTTAAGCCAGTGACAGAAGTCAGTTGGCTATTTATTTAGCACTGCTTTTGTGGTACAATCTTGGTCATACATTCTACTGATCTTAATATATGAAATGGTCAAAGAACAATCTGTTTAAATACTACAGTAAATATGGAACCAATGTAACATTTGCCCACAATACAATGGTTTACCAAGATCTATGTCCATTTGTCTTCTGGTTCCAGTGGACTGCTTCAAGGCCTTACCAGTCTTCACTGAGCGAATAAATTGCCGTCACACTCCTCAAATGGTGTGATCGCCTGTCACAGCCCTTCACATCAGTTTGCTTTATTGGATGTGGCTCACGCCTCCAGATATTTATATCTTTTTACAGCCATGTATTTTAGTGGCTAACAAAAGGAGAGAAAAAAGAGGGGAAAGAGGAGGCAAGAAAGCTCGGCAGGCAGCTAGACAAGTAATAGTGTGGAATACAGAGGAGGGATGTGTGGAGCTTTGGCTGGGGACACCCTCTAGATCCATCTTCCCCTGCTTAAAGCCCCAGTGCCTGGGTAATGGTCGCACTGCGGGTGCTTTCAGAGGTTACGGCGCAGGAGATGAGGGATCTAGGAGTGGAGAGGCCAAGCTGAGAGGTGATTTCCCCAGCAGAGGCCTCTTCATTTTGCGGGAAGAGGAGGTGTCGGCATTGCCGCTGCTGCTGGAGCCTGGAGGAAAACAAGCAAATTGTTCCCCACAGAAACAGGGCACTGGCATCAAACTGGATCTGACATGATATAGAGTGTTATCTGCTTTACTGCCTTTCTGTTCTTTTTATTTATCTCTGCACACATGAAACGTTAATTTTATATTTTGATCCTTTTATATATCTACTCTTTTCTTTAATTACATATCCATCCATCCATAGGTCTTTATGGTCCATACACACATGCATCCTTGAAACAAAAAATACATCTGCAACTGGAATACAACACAAAAAAGATATATTGTCCCCTCCAAAATCTATTGCAGCTCAGCGCCCACTTATTTTATTGAGGTCACTATAATGAATAGAGTCCCAGGCACATGCTAAATGATACAGCCCAACTAGTAGGGGGAAATATCTCTTCTGGGTTTTGCATGAAAAATCACTGCTTCCTTTGCTTTACATGCAACCGTTTTGAGCAGGAAAAGCCAACCTTTACAAAATGTTTGTGATTCACTGTGACAAAGGCATTGGTTCTACATTAAAGTCAGAGGTAGAATACTGGAAGAAGACAAGGCCCAACATCAAAGCTGTCATCTTGCATTGTGAACAAAGAAGGTAAAGCCTGGTGAGTGGAACAAATCCAACGCTGGGCTCGCTCCTGCTTCCCTGATAGGAGGACGGCTGTTGGTACAAAGCTGTTCTCTGGCCTCTCAAGCTTCATACCATTCAGTGGTAAATTATATCTTCAGCTTTTTAACAGCAAGATATGGTCTTCCTCCTGCTATTCCTTCCCCTTCTAAATACTTGAGTGAGATTCAGTCCATTTACCTGAATCAACCCTAGCCATCTTCAATTTGTTAAAGGCTCTTTGGCACCCCCGAGTACGGAGGAAGATAATTGAATTGAGCTCATTCTTCTTGCTGATTTCTCATGTTACCCAAAGGGACTTGGGGAGGAAAAGCATTCTCAGAAAAGGGCCTTTTTCAATTTATTCCAAAGGCTATTCATGAAAGGGATTTTGAAAGTCATATGAGAGGGGTGAGGGAGAGAAAGGCAGCGAGAGAAACAGATGGCACGCGGAGCTTTTATTTTTTTGTGAGACATTGGTACTATGAGACTGTTGTTTGTGAATTCCATGCTGCCGCTCTGAGGAAGTGTGTATCCTCACAATACAAGCTTTTGAGTGTATTAAAATATTCTATATGAGGACAGATGCAAGATAATTAAATTGGTCTGATTTTTAAACAATTTCTCAACAATTTCAATGTCTTTAAAAAAAAAAAAAAAGTCCAATATATGTCCAATAATTTGTATTATTTTAATATTATTTTGCAGCACTTTACTTTACACAGTATTGTTCATTGCTTCCCTTGGATAGAGCAATGACCTTGTCAAAAAGCTACTGCTGTGCCCTTTTGACCCCCTCCCAAACAATCCTGGCTCAAACACTGTGGGTGTCAGTTTCAGGGTAAAATCTGTATAGCTGACATATAACCCACACACACGGTGCTGAACTTTCAGACATCTTTAATTGATGTATATATCAGAGGAGCATTTTATGATTAAATTAGCCCGCTGAATACTAGCATTAGAATTCTAAACTGTGAATCTCACTGTATGAATCAGTGAAACAGTCGTGAGCCTTGGGCCTCTCTTAAATGTGTGAAATGAATATTATATCAAGGCATAAAATGTCCTTATTAGAGCAATATGAAATTTAATTACTGATAGAAATAGTAATACATTTAAAGAGACAGCATATCCAAAGAGGGTTCCATGTTTTCTGTGACATGTGAAATGCACCGAAACATGGAGCATAAGACTTTAATAGTAAGGTGACAGCTTTGTCACAGAAAAAAGTAAAAGTAAGCTCTCCAAAAGACACCAGCTCACTGTTAATTTCTAAACCGCCGCAGCATTTTGACACGCTTCTGTAAAACTGTTGACACATTCTAAATTAAAATCATCCCTCTCTCTCTTTTCTTTCTTGTGAAGTAATACTTCATTAGTTATGATTGTTCATCCATGCCATGAATACAAAGGATTATTTTCTGAGAAATAACAAAGGACCTCTTTTGCCTCAGAACCACGGACGATAAAAAAAGTAAAGCCTTTGACGAAATAATGAATTAGTATTGATAAAATCAACAGTGGATGTGTTCTCACGCGGAAAATAAAGTTCAATTATCAATATTTTTTATTGTCAGGTTAAAGTTTCAAATGGTCTGATACTTTGAGATCATCAGCATCATCTGTGCTTTGCGTGTAGTGCTAATTAGCTAATTTTAGCATGCTAAACTAAGATGGTTAATATGGTAAATACTATACCTGCTAAACATCAGCATGTTAACATTATCATTGCCAGCTTAGCATGCAGGCATAAACATTTAGCTCAAAACACTGCTGTGCCTAAGTACAACCTTACGGAGCTGCTATCATGGCTGTAGACTGATTCGTTCATGTTAAAGCAGTATGCACATGCATACTGTATGTCTGCGAGTGTGCATGCATGCATGATGGGTATGTGTGTCGTGTCTTCTGTCTCTGTGTTGGTGCACGTGACTTTTTAAAAGGTTTCTGTCTCTTCATTTCCCAGGCATGGCTTGACTGGAGGAAAGGAGATATATGTTTCTTTCTGGAAACGTATATCTCCCAGATTGCCACACTGCTGTGCTGTCAATCAGCTAGTGTGTTTAACTGCACAACAGCAAAGTCTGCTACTTCCCACACACCCAATCACACCAGCTGCTACATTCCTATGACGATAGTCGAATGCCTGATGCATGTCTTTGATGGGAAAGGCAATTGTTGGTGTGAATGGAGTTGACACCTTTCTGAATGGGTCATGGCTATGTTGTTGTATGTCTTCTGCCAGGAGACTTTTAAGGCTTATATTGAAACAGTAAAAAGGACATATTGACTGCAACCGCTGACACTATGCACACAGCGATCGCCTATATTTCACCTGCCTGAGACATTATAGTCGCTGTGTGGCGGAGGTGGTTGTGTCAGCCTTGCTTTGACAGTCTTGAGTGACATTGGCAATGTGTGCTTACACACAGGCCCAGGGCAGATGGACAGACGGACTGACAGAGGGCGAGGGGGAGAGAGAGAGAGAGAGGGAGAGAAGGAGTGAGGGAGGAAAAGCAGCCAAGGGTAAATTCAGCACCATGGACAGCTACCATCAGACATCTCTCCAGGCAGCATTTGTTTGCTTTTATCTGCAGGAGATGAATCACTTATATCCGGCAAAGCCAGTGCCGGATAAGCACACTGGTTTGAAATGTCATTATAATAGGAAGGCTCCTACTCAAACTTTCCTGTTTCTCAGTTCAGCAGCCCCAGTATACTGTAGTACAGTAAAACAAAAAAACTAGTGAATAACTCATTGTATTGATTGTATTTGTGTTTTTTAGCTCTGTACATACCTTGCCAAACCTACAGTGGTGTTGCTTTTATTAAATACAGCTTCCTAGTCTGGGACTGACAACAACTTGCCATCTTCCGCCTACGCTAACGACACACTCCCTGTCATTGCAATGGAAACACTGCAATCTTAATTATGTGTTACAAACTCACTCTATACTGTGAAGTGTAGCTATTTTTTTTTTTTTTTTTTTTTAAACCTGTCCTTCCCAGCAGCCTGGTATAGAGTATGATGACCTGGATACCATATTGTGCCAGACAGATTTTACTTTAACAAGAGAGTATTAAAATGTCTGTCTGTTTTATTATTTATTTAATTATGTATTGATTTGTCACCGGGCAGGGGGGCAGACACGGGAATGGGGGGGAACAAACAGACAGCACAGAGAAAGGACAACACCTGTAAGAGTAGGGGGAAAGGGGGATGGAAGGTGGGGACAACAGGGAAAAGCAGTGGGAAACACCAATTGCAGAAAGCAACGAAACCTGCAATAGAACAGAGAGGGGGGCTTGGGGAGGAGAAAAACAACAACAAACAAAAACAAACAATAAAAATAATAATAATAGTAAAAAGTTAAAAAGCTACAAAGTGTAGCTTTTAATAGTGTGGGTGGTGATACATGTGTGCTCCTCATAGCTTACCATTGACTTAAAAACTCCCTCCATTGTTATAATAATTTTCATTTCTACGGCAAAGTGGATCGGACTTGACTAATGTAATGTTGTTGTTGGACAACAATACTACGATCATTGTAAATGGTAAGACAATTTAATGATTAGTATACTTAGTTTCCAATAATCACAAGGTTGGATTACCAAACTGAAGGCAAGAGTCAAACAGAAGATCCCCACACTGTACTAATAGCTCCCATCACTTTTAATTGAGCAACTCTTCGATCTACCAGAGATCTTTGTCAGGAATTGTTAAATCACCAACACGGAGCAGAAAACAGACAATATATAGGCACAAACCCATTCATCACTGGTGATTGTGATCTGCGTGACCCCGAGGCCTACAGCTCATTGTTGCCCTGAGGCCTTCTAGTGGGTTAATCCAGCCCTGGCTGATGGTAACGTAGGCAATGGAAATGGTAGTGAAATATCTGCAGTCGTACTGAGGCTCCTAGTTTTTACATTCCAACTTCTGATGTGGGCCATGTGTGTGGCTGGCTCTCAATGTTTTGCGATTTTTCTAATAACAAATACTACCATTGCTTAGCTTGGTATTGTGTTTTTGTGGTGCACTGAGGGTTCCTGTTCTCCACTCACTTGATCCAAAACGCTGTGCTTGACATAGTTTACTGCTGACCAAAAGCTATTTTACATGGTCTTAGGCTGCACTTCTTGGAAACAGTGCTATTCTCTCCTCTGCTGCACTCCACTTTGCTTTTGCCCTCCCAACATTTGATCCATAACACCACTCAGTTTTTAATCAGAGCTTTCAAATTTGACCTTGACTTAAATCCATCAAGCTGACATTTCTGGTGAAAATAGGAGGCCCGATGGCAGCCTCAAAAATCCAATGATCAGCTCTCCCATGTGCTCACAAAGGGCATGATTCTCTGTATTTGGAGCATTATAATTACAAGCTAGCTCCATTTGGACGCTTCCAGCACCTACACACACAAAAAAAAAACAACAACTATGGAGCCTTTTAAAAGCTAGCAAGAGGTAATTTTCACAAGTGTGTGTGGAACAGAGCTTTATGCTCAGAAGATTATAGTCCCATCCATCCCTCCCTCTCCCCTCCATCCTTACTCATTCTCTCCCCCCGTGTTTGTGAATCACGTTTGACCTACAATCCAAACAGCTATGACATGGATTATGGAGTTTTGATGAGAGACAGAGTGAGGCTGGGAGAGAGTGAGTTTGGGGTAATGAAGCAGCAATGTCAAGGAATGATTTATGAATGGCTCTTTCCTTCACTTTCCCTTCACTGAGACATAGTCAGTACAAATACGATATTTCAGGAAAATTCAATTCTGACCACGCAAAAAAGTGATCAGCATACCATTTCGAGCTATTGGATAGCATTGTTTGTTTAATATAGTATCCCAAGCCTTCCAATGATATGTCAGCAATATTTCCACATAACAGCCTGAACAATGCACATTCAGGACAATGTTTGAGGGCAACTGTAATGCTTGGTGAAAAAAGCATTTAATAGGATTCGCAAGTTTTCTTTTTTCTTTTTCTTTTCTTCCTGTGGTGAAGCATATCACTGCCTCCGCTAATAGTTTACAGGCAATCTCATTGTTTAAAGCAAATCAGTGCAAAACATCATATACTCAAAAGTAACAAAACACTGCATACCAGATATTAGCTAAAATTGGATAGTATAAATGCTTCAAATTTTTGGCATCAACATTAAAGGTAGCGTGTAGGTTGTTATGACAACTGGTGACACAGCCTTTATTGGATTATTGTGCCGTTTTCCCTCCCACTGCATATTTACATTTTAGACAGTAAGCTGACATATTTATCTAGTGTTGCTTATAATGAGTAAGCAGGTGGGAGTTCAATGTCTTGCTCCGGGACAAGTCAACCGAGATATTGTGTAACTTCCCAGTTAGAAGACCGACTTACAGCTAAATGGTGAGGATTTAGGGTCTGGCAACAACCAGTCAAGATTCTGATATCATGTCACTTCAATTGGAGTCATGAATGATGACAACCAGCTAACCAGCTCACCATAAATCATAGCATAAATATTAACAGTAAATGACAGCTGGTAATAGTTGGGAGGTGATTACCCTAGCTTAGCCTGTCCAAAGTTCTAAAACACACAACTACTAGCACCTCTGAAGTTTATTAATGAACATGCCATATGACGTTTTTTAGGGGATTTAGGACGAGCCAACCCCTGCCTCCAGTCTATATACTGCAGCCAGTTAGCTTAGCTTAAGCACAAAGATTGGAAACCGTAGAAAAAAGCTAGATTGGCTTTCTCCAGCAGAGACTATGGAAAAGTCAGAGTGCCCGGCCAGGAAATTTAACAAACAAATCAGATTTAACAAACAAGAGGTTAGTTGATGAGCGTTAGAAGTGCTGGTAGGTGTATTTTCCCTTATTTCTGGACAGAGTCAAGCTGGCTGTTTATTCTTGCTTCAATGGTAAGCTAAGGTAAATGCCTCCTGGCTCCAGCTCTGTACTTAACAGACATGAGTGGCATTGAGCTTATCTGACTTCTGCAAAGATAACAAATAAGATGACAATTCAACTTGGCAGTATTGTTATCTGCTATGTACATGACACATTTGGTGGAAAATTAGATTTCTCTTTCTTTATTAAAAACATGTCTTTCAGAAAAGTCTGGCTTAAAGTATTGGTGTGTGTTTCTGTGTCAAGACCCTCAAACAACTTGTTATTAAAGTTGTGTATAGTTTCACTGAACATACAGCGGCCATTGGGAAATATTTATACTGACTTCTGCCTGTTGCAGTCAGTGTGCTGCTCTGTGTTAACCGTGACATATTGTGGTTTTCCATTTTTCTTCCTCACCATCAGGGTGCCCCATCTCACCCAGAACCACGAAGACGGCAGTGACTGTTGGAGGCCGCATGTTTGTTTTCCCATACAGATGACATGTTACATCCCTGGCAGCCCTTTGATGTTCCTTATGTCTACCAATCAAAATGGTTCACCTCATTTGACTATATATTGTTATGACTAAGCAACAGAGAACTACATACACATGGCTCTGCCAGTCCCTGACTTTTGCCATCTGTCTTTGTAAAATGACTGTCCTTATTCATAAAGGCCTTGGATGAGTGTCTTGTGTTGTGGGAGGGACAGTGGCAGCTTTTGAATGAAGCCTTGATCATCACAAATGCATATCAACAGACATTTGTTGTGGAGGCACTGCTTTGTATGCAGGATACAACTTCACTGGTAATCAGGAAGAACAAACTTAACCAAGCTTTTAATTGTTGTTTGTGTAACTGTCTGATCCCATTTAAATCACACTGAGGGATCTGCACAACATAAAGGCGTATAAGTGGCATAATAAGAGATTTCGCAGTATATCCTCTCAAAATGGAATTGGAGGTTTCTGTAAGAATAGAGTTAACAAAGCAATTAAGACATAATCATTATAAACGGTCTATAAATTTGGAGTGTTGAGCCAGCAAGAATTCCAAAGCCCAAATGTTTTCTTCTTTCCCTCACTGAGGTACCTTTCTGCAACTTACATAGCCTTCAAGTGTTCCTGATCGTAATGATTAATAGTACAGGTGCAGTTTTTGGACAGTATAATTGGGGGTAAAGACGGCAATCAGTAGAACTCAACCCATGCAATTCAATTTACAAGATATGCCAGTTGACCTTGTTAAATTAATTCAGGGTTTTACCTGCCATTATATGCCTACATTGTCATCTACGCTATCTTCCTCCCTGTCTCACCGTTTCCCAACCAATTAACAACATCTAAGAAAACAAAGGGCCTTATTGTCTATCATTTTAAAATTTGTTAATGTTAGCTATTAAGCTAGCTAGCATAATTCACCACAGGGAAGCAGCCGAGCCCTGTATCTGATTCTTTGTCAACTAGCCAGCCAAAAGTTGGTAGTACACTAGCACGGCAAGTAGAAAGCGGATGAGAGCGAATCATCTACCAGTCATTCAGTTAGAATGAACTGTTTATTAACTAATGCACGATGTTCATCACACTAATTGAGTGCCACATAGCTAGGTAGTTAGCAAATAAGTACAAGTAGACTGTCATACATGTTAATTTCTATACACTGACTCATCTACTGTATGCACCACTGTTATCGGTTTATTGGCCTCGAGTAGTGAAAATACATCAATAACACAGCAACAGTACTTAGTAACATAGCATTATGTTTCAACACACCTGATGCAACTCGCCAGCCCTCGCTGTTGGTTCAGGGGGCTTGGGCATCAGCTGGTTCAGGTATGCTAGAGCAGAGAGAACTGGAAAATGATCAGGTAGGAGTGCCTGGAGGTCTGGAGTTGGGAACCCAGGGTCTAGGCTATTGTTGTTATTAGCAAGCTCCTTTTTGTAAAATCATTAGACTAATTGCTGTGATATGTGTAAATTAGGACTGCACCTTACAATTATTTTTTAATTGATTCATCTAAGGACTAATGCATTGATTATTATGTAGAAATGTTTTATTACTTGATAAAATATGTCTACAATATTTCAATATTCAATATTTTCTTCAATCTTCCTGAAAAAGAGAAAGCACATTAGAATAATGATAATAGTATCATATTTAAAAATTACTCTAATTTCTTACTCACTGCTGTGTTGTGATATTAATAATAATAACAGACCCTATTTATCAGCTGCCGATAGATCCATTTAAACGCCGTATGTCAGCTGTTGTCCTGAACTGGAGAATCAGTATTTTTACTGACTATTTTTTAAGTACTTGAGTTGGAACTTAAAACGATAATATGACATGGATCTATTTCATCAGTGGAGTAGTATTCAGTAATCATCACAGGCAAATGTATTTTTCCATCAGTTTGGGGCTAGGGAAATAACAATTACAATTGACTGTAACAATATTCTGTAATGTTATTATGTGCTTTTTTCTCACTCATAAGTGGCCATTAGAGTAAACAGACATACAAACTGCCAAACGTATGTATGGTGTATGTTACTATAATAGCAGCGGTGCAGAAAATTACTTTTAACATGAGGTGATGAAGAAACGTTTAGAATATCAATTTTGATTGAATACTGAAACAGAAAACAGAAACATGTTCCTCCTGTTGATAATCCTAATATACAATGCTCAGTCTATAATCAGTAGATGTCACAGCCCTAGAGTACAACAGCAAGTTCTGTCTTTAATATTTTTGGGTTTTATCTACAATAATAATAATAATGGTCCAAAATGATGTGAAATTGCATAATTTAAAGTCAAAAACCTTCATATTTTCTTGGGGTAGGCATCCCAAATCCCCAAACTGATTTCTACCAAAATATCTGGGTCTTTAGCTGCTAAATGCTCCACTATGTTCACCAGCTAGTCGCTAATTTTGTCTGTCTGCCATTTGGTGCTGAACAGATAGTGTGCACTGTTTTTTTTTTGTTTGTTTGTTTTCTTTAGAGCTTTTTTTGTTTTTGCTGAAAACAGCTGTCTGCTGCTGCCAAAAACAACACTATGAAAGTGATGAGAGAGAACAAAAACAGTAACGTTTCGGGCTGGCTACTCGAAACTCGCTACAATGTTCTGGAAAACCGAGGGGAGATGCAGATTCGTGTGATAATTCTCTGTAGGTTCATAGTAGCGACTTCTCTCAGGTTGTCACATTGTTTTCACATGGTCACCTGATACATTGTGGATAAAAACATATTGATTATAGATGCTTTTAAAATGTATTATAAACATATAAATTTTCAGGTCATCTGATGTCCTATTCCATTTAAAATAACTATACTTAACGTTACAATTCTGCTTTAGTACTGCGTTGACACACATAAAAATTACATTTGACCACAGTTTCATTACTGAATTATGTCTGTCACAAAGCCAGACCTCTACTCAAAACCCACTGACAGCCATGGAAGAAACCCGATGTGAGCTTTACAGTACATGAATTATAGCCTAAGTAGAAACAATTATAGTTCAGAATTCCTTCTAGGCATCTGAGTGACAGATCAGCGGCTCACTTTATTGCTGTTAAAGGAGACATTGCCCATTACATGAAAAGGGGATTCTGTACTTTTTCCCTCAAGTGGTGCAGTTGAATCCTTTTTTGCCTACTAAGTGTTAACAGAATCTTCTATAATTCAAGTAAAGGGAGCATTTTCTCTGAGCAAATTTATATTTTAAAGGTCCTATATTATGCTCATTTTTAGTTTCATACTTTTTTGGGGGAGGGGTGTCTACTAGAAAATGTCTACATGCCTCAATGTTAAAAAAAAAACACATTATTTTTCTCACTGTCCATTGAGGCAGCACCTCTATTCACTCTGTCTGAACAGTGACTTATGCCTGCGTGTAATAGTGTATGTAGTATTACTGGGTGTGTAGTTTACTGTTTAATAGACCACAAATCAGACAAGAATTAACACTTTTTGCGAGACATACTGAACAACCTCCAGCTCTAACTTGGCGACGGAATGACTGCTTGATGCTGTTTTGAGCTGACTCTGCCCTGACCGAGAGGTTGGAGCGCTCCCAGTGGTCTAAAGCTGTTGTAGTAGAGGTGTAAACACCAACATACTTCCAGTTCGTGCAGTCAGGCTATTAGCTGCACGGCTAACTGAGCTAATGACAGTGTTATATATTATGTCAAGTGTGGATGGAAAGACAGGTTCTGGACCCAAAATGACGGACCCCCAAGCTTAGCAGGTGCAGTTAGTTATAATTTTAATGAACTCAAGAACTTACTACAAAACTGAGAGAGGCAGTTCAGGAAATAGTAATCCACAAATCTAGGAACAAACAGGTATCCAAGGGAACAATATAAAACAGAAAATCCACAAGCCAACAAGGTAATCCATAAGACAAGGAAGACTTTTGACTACAAGTAGTATACAATCCATCGAAGACAAAGGGAACATGCAGACCTAAATAACCAAGAGGGAGGTGACAAGACGAGGCCCAGGTGAAGACAATCAGGGGAGAATTAACACTGGCAGGAAGAAAAACAAGACCACCAGGGAGAGAAAATAAAACACAAAGTAAAACAGGAAGTAAAGTGCACAAAACGCATGAGAATGGATTCAACAGAATAAAACATTGAATGAATGCATAATTGACAAAACACAAGTACAAAAAACGAGAACACAGACAGGGAGTGATGAACAACTACATCATACTGGAAAGGACATGAATATGAATAAAACAGGAAAATATAGAACACCAAAACCATAACAGGCAGCTACAGTTACCAGTAGCTAGCAACTAAAGGGACAGCTAACAATTTGTCCATCAAGAAACTCTTTAAAACTCTTAACGTTGAGGCAGAGCAGCCAGGGGACATCAGAAAATATTTAAATTTCCTTTAAATAGCACTTTTTGCAAGACAGACTGAACAACCTCCTGCGCTGGCTGAGACAGTTTGGATGGTGGACTGGGTGGCGACTGTAGTTGTGCCATCACAACCTTAGGGAAGTCCTGATGGCTAACTAAAATAATGCAGGCTGTATGAATTTCTCCGTGGACTGAGCGTTTTTGATTATTTCACCTAAGTACTTACACCTGCTTTATAATAAAACAAGACATGGGACCTTTTAACACTGTCAATTTGACAGTAAAATATTTTGATGGAAAGAGCTAAATGAGAACTGGGTTTGGCAGTGGGTCCACGTACATTCCTGTGTCTCTATGGATTAATCCAGTATTCTACTTCATGTTTATCTTTTTTGGCTTTTGCAGTTCCTTTGAGATGTGGTAAAAAATACATTTGAGAGTTGATTGATAGAGAAGTGTATTTTATTTACGAGCAGATTCCAGTTTCGAGTTTGCAAATCACCGTGTCAAAAAAATGTCCTGGTTAAAACCGGACTACGAGGCCACTGTTAGAAGACATTAGGCATAGATACAGTGTGAGATTACAGATTCATGCACAAATTTGCATAGATCATACACGAGAACACAAACAGACACACACTCCGAGAGACCGGATCCCACTGAGAGACCTCCTAAAGAGGTACACCACACTGAGCCAGAAGGCTGGCAGCCTTTTTTTTTTCCAAAAGGCCCCCCAGCAGACTCCAAAACCCACTCTCCTGCTCCTGTACATGAAATATGGAACAAAGATGAATTATACACAACACCTGCTCATTTGACATGCCAAATATACGCTCCTTATGCAGCGGGACAGGAGCTTCTGCGGCGTCACACCTGTTCCCAAATGTGACATGGCAGTGACGCCTCATTTATGTGCCCCTACTGAATCATTCTGCCTGAATGTATTATTGATACATTTAATCTTTCATGTCGCACAATGTTTGACCTCTCACTGCAGGCTTTGTAGGCAGGGTGTACCATAGAATGTATTCTTTGATTTGCCAGTGTTTAATTGCTTTTTACAGAGATGAATGTGTTTCAAGAGGTAAGGGTATTGATTCAAGGTTGAGCGAGCAGTAATTCTGTGTTATAATTATACTTACAAGACTGTCAGTCACATGAGCTCACA
The DNA here is from genome assembly GCF_021292245.1 of Micropterus dolomieu. Taxonomy (NCBI): domain Eukaryota; kingdom Metazoa; phylum Chordata; class Actinopteri; order Centrarchiformes; family Centrarchidae; genus Micropterus; species Micropterus dolomieu. The sequence goes on along the minus strand of NC_060165.1, from coordinate 10,349,376 downwards.
GGTGCACTTTAATGATCTAAGAGCAATGAATGGGTCTGACACTGAAGACATAAGAGGAGAGAACTGCAGATTCAGACAGCTCACATGGAATGCATTGAACAGAATAATGGCCTATTTGCCAAGAATTTCTATACACGTATTTCAGCCTCATGGATGGCTTTGTTCAGTCTGTCATCACACATACTGTAGATGTGTGTAGAACTTCCTTCTGGATTTCAACTTGTTGCTACTGATATGCAATACTTAAGTGAAAGACAACTTTTTTTAAAGCACTGGTCACTCTTTAAAAGCACAGAGGACAGTTGAGTAAAACCCTCCCTGTCAAGCACTGTTAGCCATTGTATGAAGAACACTCTGTCGATAACTGGATGAAGCTGAATTAGGCGGTAGTACTTTAAAGTACCTCATGCTGACAGTTATATTTAACCAGCTATTCTGTCTCTGTGTACTTGCATTTGTGCTGTTAAAGCATGCTGTTCCTCTCTTCTCCTGCCCCTCCCCTTATTCGCATCGCTCTGTAATATATACCCACCGTCTGCCTCTGCCTCCTCGCATTCATGATAGCAGTCATTATCACCCACACAAGGAGGCATGGCACCCCCCAAGATGGAGAGCGCAAAGGTACACTACTGAAAGGTCACACAGGAGGGGAGATAGAGGGAGGCAGACAGGACGAGGAAGTGTAACACTGAATCACGGTGCTGGTGCCCAAAAGCAGACGGGGGGGCAGGTGAAAACACCCTTTATAGGTCAAACCGCACAATTGCAAGTGCAAATGAGAAAGTAGCCAGACCAGGAAATGAATCCAGAGGGCTATGGGTGACAGATGGTCCGCAAAACATCTGTCCTCTATATATACTGAGGGTGATTGCGCACAAGGAGCAGCTGGTTTAGCAGGTGACGAGCCGAGATGAGTGGGAAACTCGGTAGTGATGGCTAGTGGACAGGTGAGGAATGGCAGGTGAGGTTAGTAAGCGCTAGAGAGGGGATGTAAACAAATACGAAATGAAAAGGATCTGAATGTTTGCAAATTTGCCAAAATGTTAAAATGGGCTAAAATACAGAGGTGCAGATAGTTTTATGTCATCCTCAGTAACTTTTCACCAGTCCTCACCAGATTTGTAGTGCAGTGCAGGATAAAGCCTGTCACATCAGTATTATATTTCCCTCAACTGCCACCAGCCCTACATTTGATATTGAACTTTGAGAGTTGTTTAAATTTGAGTAGCCATGGAGATTAAATTATATGATCATCAAATACAGTTTATGACCATTTAGCGCATTGATTTTCTTTATGAAAAGCACTAAACAAGACTCATGTGAGTGGGTGTCTGCTGCTCTGCATACATTCCCACACTGCTGTTGTAGAAGTAAAGACATTAGGGAGGCATAATGATTTACCTTTTACTGTGAAATGAATGACGGTCTAACTCATTACACGGAAAATGTGCAAATGCTGTTGCTAGCTGCTAAATGGCTGGGTTCAGAGAGTTTACAGCGCTCCCTCAGAGGCCATTCCAAGGATTGTTTAAGTGTCAGCATTTGCTAGTCAATATGATACATGTTAAACTAGCTTAAATAGAAGTCAGTGTTGAAAGCACACAATGTGACAGAGTTTTACAAAGTGACAGAGGTGCATTACAGGAACGATTCAATAAAGTGAGAACAAAAAAAAACATTCAATCCATTTACGCTTGTACAGATCTGCTTCCACTTTGCTAAATGCAATTAGGACCATCCACTCTGTCCAATGACACCCCGAAGGCCTTTTAAGAAGTCAGCACAAATAGATCTCTGGGCTGAAAGACACAAGAGAAGGAGGGAGGGGTAAGTTATAGACAGACAGGGGCTCTCTTCTCCCACTGTGTTTCTGTGCATGAGAGAGATAGGCAGAATGAAAGACCGACTACACACACATTCCCTCAGAGGAATTGACATTGTTTACCCCCCCCCCCCCCCCCCCCCCCCCCCCCAACAGGGAACCAGGGAGAGTGAAAACAGGATCAAGAGAAGTGTTCATAAATCATACTTTACCATTTGCTCACCCTCTCTCCATCCTCATCTCCCTCGTGCTCATTTTTATCAGCCTCTCTCGCTCTCATATATCTGAGAGGAGAGAAGGAAGCATGGTGGTTGTGGAAGAGTGGAGAGCCCCACTGAGATGTGTTGTGGAGTTATCATCCCCATGTGAAGTTCTTCATAAGATCAAACGCAACGCCTGTCCCTTGGAGCAGTGAGCTGGCCTCATAAACCAGCCAAGCATTTCTTACTTTCTTTCTACACCTCCTTTTCTACTGTTTGTTTCTGCTTGGTTTGCCAATTCTCTTTCTCCTACATCTTGCTTGTGGATGCCCCCCCCCCCCCCCCCCCCCCCCCCCCCCACACACACACACACTTCCTACGAACTGTACTCTCACTTTGTCAGTGTGCCTTGGCTTCGTTGACCAGAGTGTATGAAACTGTCCTTCCTGATGTTTTTTGAGACTTCATAGCAATGGTGTTTACACATTCCAACAGTACCTCCAGCACTGCATTATACACATCAAACCTGTGTGTGTGTGTGTGTGTGTGTGTGTGTGTGGCTGGAAGTCTTCTGTGTGAAACCATAGAACAAGTTTTGAAAAATGTTACTCCCTCTTGAGTGACTACCACCCTTCATCCATGTCAACACCGCACATTCGATTTGATTCTGTCTGTAGCACAGCTGTCTGTCATGGTAGTGAGCTCAGCACTGTGACTGTAAGAAAACTCTAGAGAGGGAGTTATAGTTGCTGGTAGCCCGTCTGCGTGACACCTGCAACACTGATGCTGTGATCCAGATCACATGGTGGTGTCGGCTCCAGCTGGACGATTTTTGGAGTTGGTTGAAGTCACGAGGAAATGACAGTTTGAAGGTGTCTTGCTTCTATAATTGGACATATTTGGAGATAAACCAGGATGTGCCAGCACATGACGAAAGTCTAGCTGTGGCCACATTCAGTTAAAAGAGCAGTTATGTCATGGGTATATGTATTTCTTAATCCAATCAGAATTATCCAGTAAAGGTGCAAGACTCTGCTAAGCTTTCCAATGCACTTGCAGAATATTGCTTGGGGAATATTTTAGTATATTTTACTGGTTTATGATATTTTAATGTAATAACACATTTTTGAAGCAAACCTGGATGTGTTTTTTTTTTTTTTTTGTATCTTTGGTTTTATTGGAGAAATAGACCAGATCAGCAGTCAAAGTTTCAATTTGTCCAATGCTTTGATTCATTTCTAAAAACTTGCAAAACTATTAGCATCAGCATGTATTTTGGGTTTTGTATTTTGGCTAATTAGCAAATATTTGCATGTTACATGTTAAACTTAGATGGTGAACTTGGTAAAAATCAAACCTGCTTACTATTAGCACATAAGCATCGTCATTGTGAGCATGTTAGCATGTTGATGTTAGCATTTAGCCTCATGGATGTAGACTCTTGAAGAGAATAAATATTCACCCTGTTAACCTCTGACTTGAATTTTGCTACAATATGTGCTAATGAAATAAAATAAATAAAACAAAACACAGTAGCGTAATGTTTTAGGTTATGACAAACTGGCTGTTCGCAGTTTGTCATTAGTAGCCGTCTATCTAACTTTTTTTTTATTAGCATTTTTTGGTACAGTGATCAAGTTGCATGTCCTTGGACCCACTGGAAGGTGTAATTCCCTTAAAGAAAACCTGCTGACATGAGCCGGGCCTCCCAGGCAGCACTTCCTCCCAGCCTCCCACCAAGATTGGCAGACCCAAAAGCCCCCACATTGGCCGTAATTCTAACCTGTGAGTAAGCGCTGCCTGAGAGGTTCAAATCCCTTTACTGAGCTGGTCCCTTAACAGGGCTCTGCTCCTGCTCAAATTTTACTGCCAGAACTCCTTTGGGGCGAGTCCCGACCCATTTCCACCCCTGCTTGTGGAGACAATAGAGACGGATTTTGAAAAAGGAAGTATGGAGAGCGGAAAGGGACTGCAGGAAGAAGCAAAATACAGTATTTTGCCAATATATTCATAGTCCACATCTTCTGTTTTAGGCAGGAATTAACACATGGGGCTGTTCCAATGACAGAACTGCATGCGAATAAAAGGGAGGTAAGCAGTTGTTGGAGGATGTTGGGGATGCATATTCCAGATGTTTTAAATAATAATTTCTATCTATTGGCATGTTCTTTCCCCCAAGGGAATACTGAACATCCATGGACTGGGTGTATTTAAAAAGATCCACTTCTGTTTACTAATCCCAATAAATCCATTTATACTGGTGTGTGCAATCAGCTGTATGTGTCTGCAAAGAAGCTTACGCATTCATGTGTCCACAACTTTCTGTGTGTAGATGCTACACATGGGTATCCAAATATCAATACCTATGTGAATCATATGTGTTCAGCTATCTGCCAGATGCAAGACATTGTATCTCACATGCCTAATCTGGAGTGGTTAGGCACGTGCCAGCCTAATAAACTTAATGGACTCGTAGCTAAGCCAGGATGAGTTCATCGGGTGTCTTCATTTCACACTGGCATTTTAAACTCCTCATACTTATGCAAATTGAGAAAGCAGGCAAGGGCCAAGGCCAAGTAGTGCCAGTGAGAAAGCATCTAACACAATGACAAGTTTGTTATATGCATTATTCTTGCTAAAATGGCTATTACCACTTGAACACAATATTCATATTTGAATGATATTTGAGGTTTAGTTAATAGTTTATGAAGTTGACAAGCTCCTGTGACAGTAATGTGTAATGTGTTCAGTCTGAAAGTGTGTGTCGTGTTATCTATTATTTTCCATTCACATCAACATTTTGCATTTAGGAACATGCCATCACACCAGATCTGCAGTGTTTGTGGGTGATTAAAAGCCCAGAAGTGTCTACATCTAGCATTCCTAAGACTAAACTTTTCTGTCTTATATAGGTTATGCCGGTGCACTGTTTTTGTCTTCAGGAGTTCTTCCCCACACTGTGTTTCTCTTTGTGTGGGTGCTGTCTGTGTGCAGGGGTTCTACCTTTTTTTTTTTTGTATTCCCCCCCCCCTGCTTTCTCACAGAGTCACGTATGAGTCATGGCATTGACAGCCAGATTCTCAAGATTCTCCCTTGCATGCTTTTGTCTTTGTGTATCCTATTTACTTTTCTTCACCTCTATTTTTTTTTTTAAAGAATGTTGATATATCAGCAACACTGAAACTATAGCTACTTCTACACGCTTTGCTCTGTTTTTCACACACAAAAAGGAACCAGCCTTTTTGTTAAAGTCCTTTTAGAGTCCTAATCCTATAATGTATTCAAACCCTCCTTCACAAGTCACCAGTTCTCTGAAAAAATACATCAGAAGGAATGTAAATGATCTTTCATGATGTAAACACAAATGCAACTGCAGTTCTTTCATTGAAATCACAGTGTTGTTTTTTTTTTTGACATACAGCTCAGATGAGCTTATCAGAGGGACACTTGTGGTAGAGGGCTAGCAAATCTGCAGCAGACTAAAGGGCACAGCGGCAGAGACAGATGTTGCTGCTGCTGATGATGCTGCTGCTGCGTCTGCTCACAGATGCTACAGCTGTTGAGACTGCTCTGCCAAGATGATCATATCCCCCGCTCACCACAGCAACACACAGTCTTACAGTGTGCTATGCTGATCGCTTGCACCATACATTGTTTTCAGCTCATTATTTTGCTCTTTGTTCCTCCAGCTTCGTGCTGTTTATGCCTCTGTTGAGGTCTTATATACTGTTGATTCTCTAAGTATTCTGCTTCCCAATGCATGTCTTTGGCCCTTTTGCAGGCTGTCAGTTTAAATTATGATTAACCCCCCCGACTTGTGTAAAGTTAAATCAAGTAAATAAATGAGAAAAAATCTGTCTCCGTTCGATCTCTCTCCTCCTCTTCCTCACACTTCCCTCGCTTATCTTAAATTCCTCCATCCAACAGCTTCATTTCTCTGCAGGATGGATCCTCTCTGCCTGCTGGAAAATAAATTGCTCCACAAAAGCCCAAGCAGCTCATGAAAAACCCACCTCTGCCCAGCTTAATCAATAGCAAAGCCTCCAATTAAACACTCCTTCAGTTTCATGTGCTCATACACTTCAACCTGTAATTTTCTTTACATTTCATGCGCTCTAGCTAATCTTTATCTGCTTTCTTCAGCAAGTCAAAATTAGTTTTCAACCCCCACCCCATCCACACTTATCTACCACACCACAGGAGGTGGACCTCCATGAATCCATGCGTCACTGTGGGTTTTGGGCTCGCACAAGCTGATCATAGATTAGGAGCTCACAATTATGTCAAAGTGCTGGAAAAATTAATGAAATGCCATGTCTCATAGGACCATAAACCTTATCTTCACCTATCATTTACATAAATTAATTTCACTCAATATATTTTTTATGGACAGCTCCATATTGGCCCAGTCACATTTCATAGCTCTTTCACACAAGGCTGAAACCCTTGTAAACCCACAAATACTGAGCGGTGGATATTTATTCCCATATGTCAGTTTTTCATGTTTTTTACAGTGGTATCACTACAAACCATGCAGTTAGCGGGCTGTGCTACCTGCCCATATCAGTCAATCACTGTATTCAGCTAAATTGGCCTTCTTGGCATAAATCCCCACTGGGTTTTTGTTATGTCTGTGCACACCACAGAGGTAATTGGCCGCTTTTTGGGTACCTTCAAGAGGAATGGGTGGAAAAATTAATAAGAGGAATACCTCAAAGGTCAAAACAGGAGGTGGACTTTAAACTGACAGCTTGCCCCAGTGTGGTGACAGAGGAGGCGCAGAGAACATGGAGAGTGTCATGATAAATTGCGTTACTGAAAAGTTGGCAAATGGCATTTCTGGCAGACATGAAGCAGGACAGCCCAGGGATGATGGAGGAGTTGATGACAGCAGAGGGTGGGTGCAAGACGTCACCTGATATCCCTTCTTTATGTAACATACTCATGCAGTCGAAATGTTTGTTTTTATTATAGTAAAGGGTGATTTGCATGTTAAAGTGATGGAATATCATTACCTATTGGTCCACCTCTTCTAATCTGGCCGTGTTAGTGGTTGTAGATCTTTTGCCTTTGCCGAGAAGATAAAAGCTGATGAATGTTGGAGTGACTGCTTTGGCCCCAGCTGATTAATAACTGTTTAATCAGGGTTTAGTCTGTAACAGATGTGGACATCCTGCTCCTCATTTATTTAACTTAGACACGTCAGTCACTTTCTCCTTGTATTTCACCCTTTTTTTTTGGGTCCCTTTCACCTTCAGTCTCTTTCTTCCCCACTCATGCTCTTTTTTGAACCCTCTTTACCTTCAAGCTATCTTGGATCCATCTTGTTTTCTAGCAACACCCTGCCATATATTCATACATAGCAAAAATGCATGCAAAGTATTCAAGAAATAGTTTGACAATTTGAGAACTATCATTATTTGCTTTCTTGCCAGGAGTTAGATGAGAAGATTGATATCGAACATGTCTGTAGGTTAAACATGGAGCTGGAGCAGAGAGGCGATTAGCTTAGTTTAGCGATGGGAAACAGGGTGAAACAGCTAGCCTGACTCTAAAGCTCAAAAATTATGTAGGCCAGCACTGCTACAGCTCACTTGTACACACACACTGTATGTTGTTTGCTGAAGTCATACTAGAGGGAGTCATATTTCACAAAGAAATGGTTACAGCAAGTAACTTCCCGTAAAATTGTTGTTTTATATTTGTGTTTCTTAGATTAAACACAAGAGATATGTTTTATTTAGTGAGCTTTATAGGTGTTAGTAACTATACTTTTTAAACTAGAGAGATTCAGGTTTCTAGCAGCTTTCAATCGCTAAGCTAAGCCAATTGCGACCCAGCTCCATCTACACACAGACATGAGAGGGGCATCAATCTTGTCATCTAACTCTCCGCATGCTCAAGTTATGTTGTGTTGTGAAGTCGTTGCACCCGTGAATAGTTTTCTTAATGAAGGGTTAGCCAAAGGTAGGTCTACATGCTGCTTCCTTACAATGCCCTACCCTATGTGCAAAACATGAGGGGCATGTTCAAAGTTGAGTTGCAGCATTTTTTGTTTTAAAGCTTCACCTCTTAAATGTACCGCTGCAGCTGATTTGCCTCTCTTTTATCTATATATCTTTGTGACTGGTAGTTAAAACAATAAGGAATAATTGCTTTTACCTTGATTCACCTCATCAGTAGTGTGTAAACACAGGTTGTGTCTCTGATCTTTTAAGCATTTGGTTTATATACAGTCACATCTGTGACTTTACAGCCAGTATTTTACTAACGGCTATTAAACATCTTAGGTGGGGTTAAGCAATATACTCAAGGGTACTTTGACAGTACCTCCTGAAAAATGGGAAGATACACTTTAACAGTTTTCACATTGGCTACTACCATGGTATGATGTGACTCCAAAAGATTCCGATGTCACTTAAAGCTGCACCAAGAGTGTTTTTCCTGTTATCCAACTGCCACTTACTCACTATGCCAAAAGGACAAATCAATCTGCATCAGAGGGTCAAAACCACCAAAACTCTCTTAAAGCTGCGTCCCCCCCCCCCCCCGTCTTTCTTCTCATCCTCTGTGATAAATCACACCACCTGGATATGGGGCCCACCATTTAAAGAAGATTTCTTCTTCTTTCTTTGCCCATAGAATCTAAAATCCCATAGACTTTAAAAATAAGTTTCAGATGACAAAATAGTGGATTAAAAAGAAAACTAAAGTAATTTTAGTCATTTCAACCTGAGTCAGATTGGAATAAGCTAAGTCCCCGGTCGCAGCTGTTGCTTTTTGTTGTATGTGTGTGTGTGTGTTTTGTTTTTTTCCTCTGGCAATCTGCGCTCTGCAGGGACGCAAGGAGAGCTAGCTCTGAAAGGTTTTGCCCGAAGATAAATTGGGTAACCTTCTTCTGTCATTAGTAATACCTTTTCCTCTGGTGAACAGCAAGACGGAGCAGGCAGAGGGGGTGACGGAGGGAAGAGAAAGGAAAGGGGTGTTGGGGAGAGGATGAGAGCCAGGAGTCAGCGGTAATTAGCCATGAAACAAAAGCCTGCTCGGCTCAGTTATGGCTTGAGTTTCACACCTTGAGCCCTCTCTCTGTGCCTCCGGGGCTCAGAGCTCAGTGAGGGCTGCGACTGCTGCGAGGTGTCCAGCTGAAACACAGGGCAGACCTGCAGCAGCCCTGTCCTGTCTCTGTCTTCTATCCATTATATCACCCCCATACTTCTGTCTAATTCTGGTCGGCTGGCAGGGAGGTGCTTTATCTAGCAGACTTATCATGTCTGTCTGGGGCACATGATTATGGATCCCACTAGAGGCATGGATAGCAGCAACTTCACAAGTGAAAAAACTTCACCAATGCAACATGCCCTTAATATTTGCGGTATTTTACTAGTTAGATAGGAAGGATTGACGCCGTTCTCATCTCCGTGTGATAAGTATGAAGCTACTTAGAGTAATAAAGCACTTGGCATAGTTTAACTTAATGCTAAAGTTCGCTAAGTAATAGTTACAGCACACAGTTCCCCCAAAGGCCGACTTGTTTTCACATTCTTGTTTGTGTACTGACAAAACAATGGAGATACAACATCTCCATTAAAGCTGCAAGCAACGTTGGATGGGCCCTCGTGCCGTGCCGCGTGCCCGGGCATGTTGCGGCTCAGCGGCCTGAGGTTGCCAGGCGCTGCGCTGAATAATCACGCATTTTGGTGGCCACATCCTGAAAATGTCAGAAATGGCTTACTTCCTGTTGCAAGTAGGTGGCCCTATGACATTGAGTGAATATTGGCATGTAGATGTGTTCAGGGCAGGAATCTTATCAAACATGAAAAATTCAGTGTGTACACTGAAATGTATAACAACTTCCTGTTTCACGGCGAATTATCCATTTTTGACGACATGCATGACACGCTCATCGACGAAAAGTTAAAGATGGCATGAAAATAGTGTTAATCAAAAAAATGTGTTCTCTTAAATCTTGTTTCAATAATTTGTCTGCAGTAATACATTTGTCTATAATGGCGTACAGTATTTGATGGTAAAATTGCATTTTGGGATGACTCTTGAGCCTTTATGTTCTTTGTGTAGTTGCAAGCTAGCATATGGAGAGTAGGTAAAAATAAATATATATTGTTTTTAGGGCTGGGCATGTTAACACGTTATTATCGCGTGTAAAGGGAATAGTGCTGGTAAAAAGCACCCTATTTGTGGCTTTTTACCAGCATACTAACATGTGGTTAGCAAACACCCTATTAGTGTTTGCTAACCACATGTTATTGCACTTGTGTATATAGCAGTACATTTAAATTAAAAGTGCACAATACACTACTTTAGAATTCATTATTCAATTTTGCACATAACAATGCGATTATTCGCAGAAAATCATGCGATTAATCGCATTTAAAAATTTTAATCATTGCCCAGAACTAATTGTTTTATTCTAAAGATATGCGTGATATTGAGTAAATCCAGTTTTATGATAATCAAAAATGCTCTAGTCTTGAGTTGGATTCTGCAGTTGAATTGTTATTAAGAAAGTGCTGTTCAAGCAGAGCTGGTTCTCCTCATTGTATCACCAACTTTTGATGTAGTAAAATTGCACAATTTGAACAAGTCATGTTGAACTGCCTCTCGTGGTGGTGTCAACAGGAAAGAATAATGATATTCCCTATTTAACTTTTGAGTTTGAATGCAGTTTGAAAACTGCTACATAAGCTATAGCCTTTACATTTGCATGTTATGAAAAGGGAAGTCATCTTCCTATATACCGTAAAACTTCAATTAATAGCCGAGTCCCAAATAGCTGCCTACCCCGTTTACTGGCCTGGTGTGGGAACACATTTTGACAAATAAACGCTGGTCTCAATTAAATGCCTGGTCTGGTTTTTATATAAGTTCTTTGGATGAATAAAACCACTTTAACCCCGCCAGGCTGCCTGCTTTAGCTGCTTCTAAGCTGCTTAGATTGTTAATACAAATAATGTTTAAACTTATGATCAATATGGGCATGCAACACATCGTTAGATAGGTTAGATTCTTCACAATTAAATCGTTCAGTTCATTTAACAGAAACAACAAGGCCCAAAGTCTAATTTGTATAGATTTACTGGTGTAACTGGCATGGTACAGGAGATGAAAAGAAAAAGAAGAGTGCTGACGCCTGTGTCCGTTCATTGATTACTTATATTCCTTTAGTCTGTAAGGGTCCACCGATCAAAAGGGTCAAAACAGATTTTCATAAAAATTAATCCAAGTTGTGAATCCTGTCATTTGAAGTCCATTGCTCTCTGTCTGCTAACTTCTGCCACACTTTTCTCATCCTGCACCGTGTTGTTGTTTTCATTACGTTGTTGCCTATAAAATAAAAGCGCATAAGCCGTCTGTGCTAGATCAAATGAATGAAGTGTACTTGATATTACTTGATCATTTATATACAAGTAATATTCATACTGTTTGAAATAAATAAACTGTTTCATAGTAGCCTATTTCAGTTTCGTGTGAAAGGAATTAAAGGCCTCTCCCATATGGATGCCTGTCCCAAATATAGGCAGGGTCAATTCAGTGATTTTAGAAAATAAAAACTCTGGCTATTAATGAAAGTTTTACGGTAACTTGCTAGCTCCCTAGCCACAATCATGAAACATGTCAGTAAGCAAAAAACTGCTCTTATTAACCGCTACTGCATCTTCCGTGTCAACTGAAAACTATCACAGAATAGCATTTTGTGAAAACTTTTATGAAACAAAATCACTAATTTGTTACAAAATTAGAAAAGTACCCCCCCCCCCCCCCTTCATATATGACAGTGAATGAGTGCATTTCCAGGTGTGCACTGTGCAAGCATTATCACAATGCAGGTGCTGAAAATGCGGTTGAACTGTTTTCGCTTTCCTCTTCAAAACCAGATCCAAGTGGGGGTCTCAGCACACACATCCCTCCCACCTCCATGACTGCACTGTTTTCTGAGAAAGGCCTGTGTTGACAGGCCCTTCATTAGAGTCTTTGTCCTGGAAGAGCCTTGTACATAATTAATGTCTCCATGATGGATTACATGGGTGGGTTGCAAACAGCGAAGAGGTCGGCAGAAAATGGGAGAATTGATGCAAGGCTATTTTCCCTATTGAACACGCCTACTGTGTGCCCCTTCTGCAGTGGCACCAAAATTGCTGATTGGAAAGTCACAATATTTATAACAGTGTTGACTAAAGTACAGGTGCAAGTGAAAATTAATCCCCTGTGCCTTTTACTTTCCTGTTTATTCTGTGTCTACATGTGGGATTGGAAGGTGGGTGTGGCCCGACAAATTATCATCTTTATTGCGATTCTCACAGGTGGGGATTTGGGTGGATGTAAACCATTAATCAAAGCCATCGTTAATGATGCAGAAAGCGCTGTGGAAATTAAACCCCTTCTGTTCCCCTTTCCATAATGTTGAGGTGCTCTGAGTTTGAGCTGGTATAATGAAGACTGTGGCTCCGTCTAGAGTAAGGTATCTTGTTGTACTTGTTCTTTTTCTTCATTTTACTTCATTCAAAACATTCATAAATGTTTTTCCTTTTCACTGATTTCAGTTCTGTAACTATTAGCCACAAGGTAGCCGCTACTTTCAGGCTATTGAGTAGTAATGAGCTGGAGGTATCTTCCTTTATGTCAAATTGCAGCTCAAGGGTTCAGTTTAATGATTTTAACATTCGAGTACCAGGATGAACATCAGTGCTGCTGACTTTCCTCAGAACCTCCAGGCTATGTTTTAATAAAACAAACTAAATCAGAGCTAATTGCAACACATGGCGTTTTACATAAGAGATCAAGTGGGCTCAAGTGGAATGGCATGTAATTGAAAGTGCAGGGAATATTTGATCTCAGTGTTTTCATTTAATACAATCCCTGGGGAGGCCAAGTGCAATATTCTCCACCATTTCCAGGGTTTTTGGAAATGTAGTTTCAGTTTAAATCTGAGGAACCGCTTTGCAGTACTCACCCAAAAAATCCTGCATGTCTTAACATTGTAAGAATCCCAGTATCCTGAGCCTCCCTGATGCCCGTCAGTCATCTCCCTGGCAGTTTTTGAGATTTCTGCTCAAATAAATTAATCTGCGTTTTGCCAGTAAAAGCAGTACAGTCTAGCGCACCAGTGGATAAAGTGACTAGCTCGATTATACATTTACTTAGACAAGTAATAAAGCGCTGCCACTCTCTGCCAAAACTGGGGCTGATTATACCCGCTGTACAAGCTGTTTTCCCAGCCTCCTGTTCCTCCCCTCTGACTGATCAAGACATTCACCCCAAAGAGAGGCACACTTATTGGAGTGACTGCAACTCCCAGTCACTCCCACCCCCACCCCCATGTAAAAGTGCATGTTTTTTTCCCTCACATGGGGATCTAATCTTCAAATACAGTATATAAGCTTACTTTACCAACTCTTACCAACATCCTCATATGATGACACTATCAGTCCAACCTCTAAGCGTGCCTCATGTCTACAGACATGATAAGCTTTATCAGGAGAATGCGCTTTGGTTTTTATGCTCACCAGTCCCAGGGTTATGAAAACAATCTGGCCATAATTCTCTCAAAGGATGTGCTGAAATGTTTTTATTTTTATTTTACAGTCATCCACATCAAAATAACTTCAAAAGAGATGATGCAATTACATTTCCATGGTGGAAAAGTAAACATTTTTCCTTTGCGCATTGTTTGTGTCTGCCCTTTGATGAAAGCATGTTAAAGCTAACACACAGCTAGGGTGTTTGATGCTGTGAAATCCTGCTGTTTAGAAAGTGATAGAATGTCCATTTGTTTGCAAAGGGTAGCTGCATTAAAGGGCATCCCATATGAGCTATAGTACGAGAAGGCACCGGAAAATACTGAATGCATGATGCCTGAACATTTTCGGATTTTAATTGAAATGGCTGTTTGGTTATGCATTTATTCATACGGGCTGGATCGGAACTTCTGTACCTCCATTCTACATTTACTTCTATCTTTCAAAGAACTCTTAAACTACCAACCACCATAAGGTATAAGATTCCCCAGGAGGCCATTTCTCCTGCCTTACTGCAAGAATGAGACAGACAGACAAAGAGTTTCTGATTCAGTCGACAGCCGCATTTGGCAAACGGCGACAGGAAGAGGCTGAATCCTGAAGGTAGCGCTCCACTAATTGGACATGCACGCATGAGAGAGAGAGGACTTCATTTAAAACCATTCAGCAATCTAAATAGCCCTAAATTAACCTGTGCTAGCTTCAAGACGTACTTATTTGCATTCCCTGTAACCTCACGCTTTCTCTCACAACCATACACTCACTCACTTTGACTCATGCCCTGCCTTAGCTAATAATTTAGCAACTACGACTTGATGAAACACAGTTCCTGAAAGGTGATGGTATTGACACGTTTTTGTTCTTACTGCAGAGTTAAGACTGCAGGATAACAACAGCTCTTCCAATTAACACTGGCGTGCATTTGGGTGCAAATGATTGTGTGTCACATCACCATAATGTGTCTTTATGAAAATGGAGACCTGAAAACTCTGCACATGCTGTAAAAGTCATCTGCATAGCCGCGCAGTGCGAAGATAACATCTGTGGAAGCGCTCTTATGATAGACTTGCTAATCCACAAAAGAAATTGCCCCAGCTGTTAGGAATGAACTGCTTTAAGAGTCACGCAAGGTTTTTCAAAAATGTTAATATCTGTTTTACGTTTTCACTTAAATAACAATGTTTTGGATAAAAACTCCACCAAGAGCAGAGAGATTCAATATGCGGTCAAATGGTCATATGCGCTCAATACAAGTCCTTTCCTGGCCTCTGGTTGCCAGGGAAACCACTCAGCTGTGTGTGTGTGTGTGTGTGTGTGTGTGTTTTGTCCATTTGTACTTAGACACGCAATTACACACATGCAGCTGGCAGCATCTGTGTGAGAGGCTTATTTTTAATGCAGCCATGGATGTATGGTTGTGACTATTGAATTAATACACCTGCTACCCTATTTTAGTGTGAGGCAGGGTTGAGGGTTATTGGAATGGGGGTCTAGTAGATGGAAAACATAAAGCAGACCTGAAATGACCACAACCTGTGTGTGTGTGTGTGTGTGTGTGTGTGTCTAGAAAGAATGTTTAGTCCTCATATGTTTAGAAACATATTTAGTCCTATTAATACTAATCCTTTTTATAGATTTTGACATGTCACAGTAGGACAAGCACGGGTGTAAATAATAAAAAGGAAATGATGGCTGAATTCCATGTAGCTGCTTTCATTTCAGTGTCCAGATATTATGCAGGCTTTGAATAGAACAGAGCCATAATTAATGTTATTAGTAACACCTGTGTCTTTTCCTACTTTGACAAGTCAAAATGGCTGCTGTGAAAAAGGCTAGATCTAGATAAATGTTGAAATTACTTTTTTATTTTATTATTTTTTTCAAAATTAGCAAAATATTATAGTAGTTTCTCTTTTCCCTCAGAAATGATGATGAAATGCTTCCTGTCCTTCCACTGGCAGCAAGGTTACATGGTTGACTCATCCTTTGCACCTAGGTTGCAGGTACAGTCCCAATTAAATCACATACAGTGCTTTCGTTTTACTCTCATGCCTTGCTATTTAAATAACAAATCTCACTCCATGTTAAAGAAAAATTGTTCCCCTTTGTGATGGCGCTTATTGTTTCTAAACCTCCTCATTGTTAAGGAGCTTATTCAGTGGATTCAGACTGTTTCTTCAGAATAAAAGCTTTGTTAAGAATTCAGTGGATTCCTAATGTTAAAAGTTTGAAAGTTCAGTGCTAGGATAAATGTTTACACATTTCTGCAGCAGCATATGTTAATAAATCTTTTACATAATTAGATGTCTGGCATCTAATTATGTAAAAGATTTATTAACATTGGTGTTTGGTCCATTTCAATCAATTCAGATAGTAGAGTTTGGAACTTGGTGGTAATACAAAAACTATGGTCAAAACTATGAAAATAACACCCAGGTTGTGATAAAGTTTAACATAACACCACCAACAGGTATACAGGTATCTTATCCTTTTTATCATCGTTATCATCATCTTCGTCATATTAATATAGCTAATTAGTATGAACTACAAGGATACAAACAAGGTTGACAGCATGGAAAGATTAGGTGCTAAAACAATAAGTTGACACCCAGAGGAAATGTACTCTGCATTAATTTTGTGACAGCGAAGCTGCAGAACTTGGCCAGACTTCAGACGGTGAACTCTTTTTCTTTATCTTCTCCGTTCACACAAGGTGATGCTGACGTGCGTGCCCAATCGGATCAAGCGAATGCGCTGATTTTGACTTGAGGGAAGAGCTACACTTGCGGATGGACTGATGCCATACTGAGAGAGCTGACTGGTGGAGGTAGGATATGAGTCTCTCTGTCAGCGGCAGGGGAGGTGGGGGGGTCAGGTCTAATGAGGAGAGACATTTCTGCTTTACCCTCTCCTCTCCTCAGTCTCATATCGCAGGGTTGAAAGCTGTGATGAATCCACACCTTACATATCTTTAGTACACGCACTACTGCATGTGCACTATAGCTGACACAGTAGAAACATGCCGTCTGCTATTAGAGCGACTGTCACATCCTCACTATGTAGGTAAATATTCGGCATCCTGCTTTTTGTTCCAAAAATTCACTCAATATGTACAGTATGTTGGATGGATGAGCTGACTGGTATGAAAATTAGATTATAATGCTTAACATTTCATCCTGGTTGATTTGGTGACGTTTTACTGTTACCGCAGTTACTGTGGTCCTTGACCAGCTACTTGCCAATATTAATGACTAGCTGCCAAAAAATGCCCAAATTACCATAGTGTTGTTTAGGAGATGCATTTTTGATGGACAGTTGTGGTCAGGGCAAACCTTTGTAACAAATACAATGCATTTCCTGGCACTGCTTCACAATAAGTGCTACCTTTTGTGTTTCATTGACTGAATGGTTTTAACTTTATAAACCTCTGATACGACTTTAGGAAAGTGAACAGTAAACGGTGAGGCAGTAACAACACTAACAATAGATTACATACATAATTTCCTGTGAATCCCCTGTGCATAGGTAGGAAATTGGTATCCAGTGGGTATGGCGGACTCCGCCGCTAACAATGAAAGCTGCTACACACTGTAGAAGTAATTTCGGAGTGTAAATACATTGAATAGCTATTGCTGAAAATAACAACCATAAGTAGCATATAAAGCAGGGTTTCATCAAAATCTTAAGGATTACAACTTTAACTAGAAACTTTACCTTACACAGTACTAGGGCTGCAACAAATGATTTGTTTCATTGTTGATCCATTTGGTGACTTTTTCTGATTAATCAGGGAATTGTTTATTACATAAAATCTCTTATTTTAGTGAATGTAGTGACTTCCCAAAATGCTCAATGTACTATCATATTTAAAAATAGAAACACATCAGATTTGAGAAGCAGGGGGCTTGAATAACTTAAACGACTAATCTGTTTTCAAAATATTTGTCTATTTTCACATCATCAATGAAACATTAATGTACTATACAGAACCCTCCTCTCTCTGTATGCTTTAGATTAAATGACAACATGTGTGTTTGTGTGTGTGTGTGTGTGTGTGTGTGTGTGTGTGTTGGAGGAGGAGAATATGCACATTTCCTTGAGTGTATGTTTGTGTGAGAGAGAGAGATCTGTAGCACTTTAAGGTTGTTGTTTTGTCATATCCCTTCCCCTCTCTCTGTGTGGCATTCTGTCATAGCCAGCCCAGTGACATTTTCAGGCAGCTGAACTCCGGGACCTTTCAGTGTCACCCTCTGTTGTCATTTCTGACTGCTACAGCCCAGACAATGATGCACTCGCACCGTGGGGGGAAAATGATATACAGCCAACCTCAAGGTCTGCCTGCCTCAAAGTTGTTATTCCACTGCTCCATCAAACTGGCTTTTGCTAGCACTGAATACCACTCAATGCTGTGATGAAAAACAAAAAAATTAGTTTTCAGCGATGTAATATGTACTCAAGAAGTGAGAAGAAAGACAAAACTTTAGTGTTTGATATGAGCTGTTCATTGAAGCTGATGCAAATATGATGAATAAGTGCAATACTTACATTCCTTACAAAACATAATTCCCATTCGGAGCTTCTTTTTTTTTTTTTTTTTTTTTCCAAAATCAAGAATTACCATGCCTAGAAAAAATTTAAATCATCATTGCTCTCTCCTCATAGTTCATCATGTTACAGTTTGCAAGCCCCATCATGGAATATTTAATTGCCCCTGACAAAATCAAATGGGCTTGGCCCCTGAGGGAGTGTATAACCGCACGCATCTTATCCATAAATCAGGAACGCAGGGAAGATGCAGGGTGGCAGTGGCAGTTATATAGGAGCCTCGGCTGAATCACATGCCTGCTGTGAGGAAATGGACCTGTCGGAAGGACCGTGAAATAGTGCTGCAGCCGTGTCACTCACAGCACTGCTCCTTTATTTCATTATCATACTGGAGCTGTGTGTGTGTATGTAACACAACATACAGGCAACAGGTGCAGGTGAAAGAATTCAGTTTGTGCTCTTCTAAGATTTAAACACATGTTCAAGCAGTCACACGCACCTGTTTGCCTCTGATTACCACTTTACTGAGAATTATCTAATTGCCTATGAGGGTTCAAACTCTTTCTCAGAAGACAACCTGGGGACTATTCAGTCTAGCTAAAATACACATCTACTACCAACAGAAAACACTCTCTCTCTGCATTATACTACACCCAATCGACATACACCCATCTCTAAGCTCTGGAGCAGCACTGTGTGTGGGGGGGTTCAGTACAGCTGCCTTTAAGCATGTTCTCCTTATTGATTTGAGTCTGGCTGTAACATCGTATCAGGGCCTTGCAAAGTTCTCGGCTGCATTAAGTCCTGGTCCTAATTGAAGCCTCCCAGAGGCTAACTGGCTCGATCGCTCCGACATGTCAAAAAGCATCAGTCAGTTAAATGGGGCTGGGAGATGGAGGGCCATTATTGCTGCTACTGCTGCTGCCTGCAGGCTGTGACCTTGCGGTGAGACCGAGCTTGAAGTGTCTCCTCACTGCTCACTGCTTCCCAGGATATTCCAAGTTGTATTCTTGACTAGATATCCACCAATGAGTAAGTGTGTGTTTGAATGTATGTTCAGTCGCATGACATAGGCGCGTGTGAGCATGTACACAGATTTCCGAGGCCAGAGGCTCTGGAGTAAAATGAATGACAGTTGGTCTGAGTGGCTGGTGATCCTGCAGCAGTGATCATCTCTAGTTTCATCCTGGGCTGCTGGGAATGGACAGTTACATCGCTGGATCTACCAGGAGATACAGTGCTGTATGTAAGGCATGGCCACAGAGTGTTGCCATAGTAACGCAGAGGCAATAACAAGTTGTGATAAGCAACATACAGTTTGTGTTCACTGTAGATATCAAGTTACTTCACAGCTAATGTACTGTGAGCCATGAATGTGTCTAACAAATGTAATGTTTGTGACATTGAAGCTGTTAAGAAGCACCACTGCAAGGTGTTCACTGCTCTAATAAGGAGGCCAAGACGATGTTGATTTGAGTAAGGTGGGGAACTTTGTCTGTTTTTGAGCTCTCACATTGGTGCAACATCTTTTGATGCTGCTTTCTGTGGCTCAGTGTCAGCAAGGTGAAGGCACTGGTAGATGACTTCATAAAGAAGAAGCTACAAACACCTCTCAGCACTGAGACGTAGAGGTAGACACAGTGCAGTCTCAAGTTGCCATTCATACGTACCAGCGACTATCTCACATGCCTCTATTAAATCAGTGGCGTCCAATGTGCTGTTTTTCACTCTTGAGTGTAGAGGAGGCAGTGCTGAGATGAGGGAGGAAAGCAGAATAAACAAACTGGTTTTTCAAAAAATAGTCTGACTGTTACAGCCTGAAGGCAGTAGCAGGGCGGAGGGCGAGGACCAAACTGAAATATGTCCTACACAAAACCATCCACCCCATCTCTGGTGAGCTGATGTCGTGGAAAAACACCTCCAGCCTCTGGCTTTTACCCCCAAAGTGCAACATAAAGTGCTTCAGGCGCTCTGTTGTGCCAACAGCTATCAGATTGTACAATACCTGTTTTGCGAATAGCCCCACTCACAGCCACCAAGGATGGTGCTGGAGCAGGGCACCTCTATCCACTGTATGAACTAACCTGGAACACCTATGCTGTTTGTCCACATTGGTTGGGGAGCTCATATATAACTGTTGATATAATGAGAGCACATCACTTTTTCCAGATAGTGCCAATGCACGATTTGTGCATCTTCTTAAAGGGATACTCTGGAAATGTAATATTTCATTCCATAAAGTATTGGGATTTCCAAGAAACACATTAAAAAAAATCGTGAAAATTGAATCGGCAGTGGCCAAGATATCCTGACCTCTAGTCTCTTGTAAAGTTGATGCGATACCTCCCATAATGCTCAACTCAATAGCATCTTACTTTAGAACTCTCTCCTGAATGTCTACATCTTTCAAACTCCACACCTTCAGTGTGACTTTCTTTTACTGTACAGAGTGTTACTGTGTAGTGCTGTCTAGGTCGTGGATACTAATGTGAATAAGGCTATGCTGACCTTAAAAAAGTCCACCTGTTGCCGCCAAAGTGCTGTGTTAGCGCAGTGAATGTTACTCATAAAAATATATAATTTATGCGCCAACTTAGCCACTGCAGAAAATCCAGTCAGCTTCACCCTAAAATGTGGAATGCAGTACACTAACATTTTTTCCCAAAGTTGGCTCTTTAACTTCTGCCATCATATAAATGCACAACAGCTTTCTCTAATCCAGGTAAAAAAGAAACTGGGTATAGTGTAGTTCTCCTAAAGAGTGTTTAGTGCAGGGCATTACAGATGGCTAAATATGAAACACAATGCACATTCTGTTCCCAGGCATCTAATAACAGTTGTTTGCTCAGTTCCTTAAAGTCATTCAGTAATAATAAACCTTCTTCTATGTCTGTGCTAAAAAGCCCTGCAGTTTCTTACTGAAATCTGATCAACCTAATGTATTAATTAGTGCTATGTTTTAAATTCAGTTCAACAGAAGAACAATTGTGAATGATACCTGTCAGTAGTCTGCTACAGCAGCTGCTGATTGCAACGTACACCTTTTGTCTTTGTTAGTTATTTGTCATAAATTAACCAAGCTTTGCTATTAAAATAATTAACATAAACACTGAACATATATTATATTGACATCTAAACACCTACTTGTACTCCCCTAGCTGTCAATATGTTTCCATCCTTGTAACATTTATCTGCAAACATTACCATAAACCTGGACTCAAAAATGCCAGTTACGGCCCCAAACTGGGCATCATTCAGTGACATTCTGATTCTCTAATGTGCGTCTAATCTAGTCTAGGCTGTTCTAGCTGACGCTTTTGGGTTAGTATATAGATATCACTAGGTTTTGGATTGAAGTTTAGCAGTAGGTGCTTGAGTGGCAGCATCTCCCAGGTAGACTTTCTCCTTGATTGATGCTGAAAGATTATAGCTTCGTAGTCTTTCCCTGTCACCCATTGTACTAGAATGGTGGATAGAGATGCCGGAAGGGCCTTTGCTTACACAGCGCTGTTTTTCTGGAACTGACTATCGACACGGGCCATAAATCACACTCTAATATTTTTATGCACCCAGTCCATCCAACTGCTGCTAATGTTTCCTCACCCTGCCTCCTTTGTAACTCATTTGAGCTGAGCAGCGACGCATGACAATGTGTGCGTAATGGGGACTGCTAGAATCGGCTTGGCAGAGACAGGGTCTCTGTTTGGATTTGCTTAAAAGTGCAACTCCCATGACCTTTGCTGCAATGTGTGACATCAAGATTACAACAAAAGGGCAATTGAAGACAAATCAAATGCAGCCTTTAATTGTAAGAACTTGGCCCCAATGTCATTAAAGAATCGTCTAATCCTACATAAATGCCAGTATTTAAATGGCTTCCACAGTTTTTAAATGGTAAAATCTGTCACTTTATATTAAGAAATATGTATCTCAAATGCATGTTTACTTTTTCATCCCCTGCACATTTGTACAGTTGAAACAGATTTGCCTCTGAAGCGGTAAGTGACCTAAAGCAACTACATCTTCTACCTTGATTGTCCACTTCCTATTTAACCTGGACCCCCAACAATCTCCCTCCCCAGCACACTGACTGTTGTGGCTGTTGTTGCCCTCATTGCCATCATGTCCTGACCTTCGCTGCCTTTGCTTGTCACACTCTTATCAAATGCCATCTGATGGCACCGCAGGGCCCGAAGCAAGCAAACACTCTGATATGATCTGTCTGGCTGGTAAAAAAGAAGCCACTCCCCTCCCCTCTCCCCCACTTCTTCTCTGTCAACACCTGTGGTGGCTTAAGGGAAGTTTCTGTCTGTTTCTTTCATCTCTGTGTTTTTGTTTGTGCAAGTTTACATATTTGGATGTCTAATTTTCATTGTGTTTATATGTGTGTTTCCTGGTCTGTGTGTGCATGAGCAAGCTCATTGTATTTCTTGCATGGAGTGATATGAGAAGATTGATTTCTGTGGGATTTGATTAGAAAAAATGTCCCCTTCATAATAGCACATTCACTGTGTAGTATTTCTTCACTATATGAAAGCCATTCCCTACTATATCAGAGTGTAGGGAAATGCTAGTGGATCCTTCCTGCTCTTTATTGGATTTGAGGAAGTTTACACTCCAGCAACCCTGGCCAAACTCGTTGTAATAGGGAAAAATGTATGATCAGACTCATACACCATATTTAACTAGTTCTACACTGCAATACAAGATACTTCCATGACTCTAGCATGACTTCATGTATGTAACCTATGATTTGCATTTTAACCATGAAGCAAATGTTTAAGCAAAGGATTAATTAGCTAGTTAGCTGCAGCTGATAAAATCTGCTTAAGATAGTGGCACTGGCAAGATGAATAGTTGGCGGCTGGAAATGAAAAGCCTGTTTTTGTCCACCTGTCTGAAATCAAGGACCCTTTGTTTAAAAAATTACTATAATTACCACCATTGTTGTTAAACTGTACATGTGCCATGCAAGGACGAAAAACTTGACAGGCGTAGCAACAGTAACTAAGGTGGGTGGGGTTTAAAGAACAGTCAGTTGTGGGTTGGGGGGGGTATTCGAGGCTAGTTATTTCGCACTTTCAAACCAGATGCTTGTTGTAAATTGTACCCAATGGGAAAATGGATTTTAGAAAAGCCTAATGCTGAAAGATTTTAAGTCTATAAGACTTTTGTCTGTTGTAAGATTCTGTTTACATTAAACATTTAAAAAATGCATTAAGACACTAAAAAGGAAAAGAAAGGATAGCATTTTATCAGTTACCAGGGACAAGATTTGTCCTGTTGAATGCATAGATATCAACCAAACTAACATAATCCCCTTTACAGCTTTAGGAAAACCTTGCCATATGTTGGATTTTGTGTGGGCAGGAACCTGACTTACAGTACAAAACATTCACTTGTATTTCAATTCACGCAAATGTTTGCAGGGAAATATAAAGCAAAATGAGGACCCAGCTAATGCATTATCCCATACATATCACTTACTCTTTCAAACACAAAAACACACATAGACATAGCAAAATTAATGTGTATTCATATCTCCTTTCGTCCCAGGTGTGATATAATGAGCCTGCATTATTTCACTGCTTTGATTTGAATGTGGTAACATTCGGCGAGCATTCAACAGTCAACACAACTGCTGTTTTCTCCTGTAAATGCCTCGAAATAAACTGCTCACTTTCCGTGCTGATGTGTAGTGACAATGAGTCAAATGAGAAACCGTGCAGTAATTTGATTTTACAATTCATTCTGGTTTCAAAACGGTGCACATTTTGCACACATCAGGGCTTAACAATGCTCATATTGGTAACTGAATGCATCATCAAAAAACAAATCCCTTGCAAAGCCCCTGAAATGAAAATAAGGCACGAAAAACAGAGCTGCCAGTTGTCATCTGATGAACAAATGATGTATTTAAAATGCAAGTCAGACTCTCACAATGATGGGCTTTATTCAATAGCTGCTGAAGTTAAAAAAGAGTAAATAAATAAACTAACTCGTCCTTCTATTTACCAGTGAAGTGGCATTCCAGTTTGCAGTGGTCATCAGCATGTGAGTCACTTTTGAAAGGTGATGGCCCTAGAAGCACTCATTATAATAGCAGACTATGAGAGCTGGATGAGGTGGCAAACTGAAGAGATTTGTTATGCAGGCTCGTGATTTTCTGCATGTAGGGGCGTTGAGCCTCTCAGCTCTATAAAACAGTAATCTCCACATCCCTCTCCATTTGTATTCTCCTTCTTTTTTTCTGCAAATATCTATTGAGATTTGTTTTATTTTTTTCATTATTTACCACAGAGGATGGTAGTCCCCATTTGGCTTAGCAAACAAGCAAATAGACGCGCAAGCACTTAATTGATTGTGATGGCCACACCAGGTCACTTTTTAAAACACTAAGCCGGGGCGGCACGACACAACAGGACAATTCAATAAGACTCCGGTTTGTGTTTTGATTTGCCAAACGGCCTCCGATGCCATGGCCTGCTGATTGCTTTTTTTTTTCTTGTACAGTGAACTCATTTGACAGCAGCGCACAAATAACAGGCTGTGAAAGTCCACAACATTCTCCCTCATTCACACATACACACACATATTGTCTTTTTCTTTCTCACAAGCCCCAACACACCTGCAAGCGCACACACACACACACACACACACACACACATTTATTTTGCTCTTCTCTCTCGACCGCCAAAATTTGGCAGGTGGCACAGTGCTGGGTTCCATTAGGAAAAAAAAAGAAAGCGAGAGAGAGCGATAGAAAAAAATCTATAAAGGCAAATAAACAAGAGTGGGAGCTGCTCCCAGCTTTCTTGCATTCTCCACCAGATAATAGAAATGGAAATACGATGAGGTTCTTGTATAATCTCCCACGTAGAGGTGTACCTGAGTTCCCTTTCCTGCATTTGGATTCTGGCTAGTTAATGCTATATAATTTGGTCATATGCACATACTGTACATTCAAAAGTATGCTGCACAGTTAGCTTGTGGCACAGGTATCTAAAGTAAATCCAAAGCAGTGCTTATTGTCATGAGGTAATTACACGTGCCGAATAACTGGCTTTGTCACGGATGTGTCAGTTTAAGCTAGACTCGATTAAACATCTGTATCCAGCAGACGCAGGTGCTGTTAAGTGAGGAGCAACAATAAAATGATGTTAAAGCGCTTCCGATTAGTGTAGGATCATCAGCAAGCCGCATCGCTGACTTTGGATTCTCCATCAAAGTACGTGTGAAAACTGTCCCAGACGCACATCTACTTTTGCAGACAGATCCGACAAAGTCTACCAATTTACTAACCTTCTTGTACCTTGTCAAGCATTGCTGAAGGCCTCCGGTTTTATGCATATTACAGGGGCATCTTGGCTTTTATGTTCTGTGGAATGGGATGTAACAGTGCTGGGCTGGGACTAGCTCCCTTCCTCATACTAAATATCCTTATCCTTGGGAAAGCTATTGGGCAAAAAGACGGAGCCTCTTCAAAGCAAGTCTTGTCCTCTAAAGGAATATGCAAGGCACTCTCTTCCCCTGCTGTGAGCGAGGGATGGCTAATAGAGTCAATGGAAAATACAACACGGGCAGTAAGAAAGTATTCAGCTGAGCGTTTCAGAGCAATATTGCCTTTCTTCATATCCTGTGTCATATAGAAAAGATTTGTATGCTGTTGGTATTTCTCAAGTGTTGGCAGCAGTAGAAGGGTTCTTGGAAAGGCAGCATTTGGAAATATCTTTTCTTTCTTTCTCTAATTTTGTTTCTTTTTATGATGAACACTAAAGCTAAAATTGTTCAGAAACAATGTAATTAAAAGATTTTTTTCAAAGTTGCTCATTCACTTTATTGCCAAAAGCTAGATGTAAAGATCGATGCCACTCTCATAACTGTTCATTAAATATGAAGCCACAGCCAGGAGTACGCCTGTGTATATATTAAAAAAAAGAAAAGAAAAAAACCTTATTAACACTTCTAAAGCTCAGTAATAAAACATGTTATATCCTGTTTGTTTAATCTGTATAAAAACCGATGTGTTAATTTGTGATCTTAAGATGTGCTACTCCTTTTACCCTGTGACAGGGCCTGGCGAGCTGTTTTCCCCCTCTTTACAGCCTGTATGCTAAGCTAAACTAACTATCTCCTGTTTGTAGCTTCATATTTAATGGACAGGGAGTGATATCAACCATCTCATCTCCCTCACAGGAAGAAACAAAATAAGACATTTCCCTAAATGTCAAATTATTTCTTTAACAATTTGTAGTGCAACAACACGCTAGCAAAGCAAACACTAGCCACAGTACATGAATCGATCCACAAGTTCACTGGTGAAACAAACAGCGCTGATGTTTGGCAGCTTTCATTAGCAAGCATGTTCAGCACTGCAAGAGCTCAGCCTTTTAAGGTATGAATATGAAGCACTGACATAAATTGTATAAAACTCAAAGACATGATGTGGTGGACAACATTAGCCTCCTGTCTTCTCAAGTACTCTGCAGCTCTGCAGTCCTCCAAGGCGTGGGATGATGCATGGCCCACTCCGAGCGCTGTAGACCAGCTCTGCTGAAAAGGGCTTTTTCTGGAAGAGACCAGCCCTCGGGTAAATTGCCTGTGACTTTCCAAGTGCTCATAAAGCATCCTATGGACGGTACACACAAAAGCATTCCCTTTGTGTTCTCTCAATATTCTATTTAGCCTAATTAGGACCACTGGGGTCCGTAAATGTTTGAGTCGTTTTGGGATCACGGAGGCCCGCCGGTGAAGATGGAGATGAAAGGCTTCAGAGAAAGAGAAGAAAGTAGCTCTAGTGTTACATGCACGGTACAACACAGGGTTGATGGCATGGCGAAGGAAGTGTGATGAGGCAGAAAGAGGAACAAACAAAGGAGAAAGAGACAGAGATATGGATAGGAAAAGGCACTGTGGGAAAGATGGACAGAGACTAAGCTTTTAAGGCTCTGAGAGAGCAAAGATGATGCCCAAAAGATGCTCACTTGTCCTGTGGCCGCAAAACCTGAGGATAGAGATGCTCTAATGAGCAAGAAGAACACTTCTGTATTGTGTGTGTGTGTGTGCGCGTCTGCGTGAATACAGCTCATACTGCGAGCAGTGGGGATGTTAAGTTCTTTCATTAATCTCGCAGGATGTCACGTGTGCCAGATGCATGTAGCAGCACTCCTCACTTGATGCGGTTTTCCTTCGGTGAGAAAATACTTGTATTGTGTAGCAGTATGTATGTTCTTCACCATTTGCATCGATCGTCTATAATTGTAGCCTGCCATGCCTGCAAGAATAGTCATTTTAAGTTTGAGCATTATAATGTTAAACCAAACGTTATAGATTTCCCAACGCTGAAAGAAACACGAACAAGAACAATGGGGGGTTGGGGGATTCTTAGCAGCTGAAATTTAGCTGAAAATGAGGAAAAGGAGGCGTCCTTGTGTTTTTGTTTGTCTCTGTATCACTCAGAGCAAAATTTTGCATAGAGAGGAAGTTGCATATAAATCCCTCATTATTCCTGTTTTTTGATTTGAGGTGTGTGTGTGTGTGTGTGGGGGGGGGGGGGTTGTGTGTGTTTGTGCTTCTTGTCAGGAGCACATGTTCTCAAAGAGCCTCCACTACATACCCCAGCCAGTGGGCTGATGAGCATTGATTGGATGAATTAAATTATCAGATGCTGCTGAAGGCCAGCCAGTACTCTCTACAAGGAGACAGGTGTTTCTGTTTATTTTTGTTCTTTCTAAATTACTTGTTAGTCTATTTTTTATTTATTTATTTTTTTACACAAAATCTCTCAATGGGTTTGTGTACATACAGTAGATGTATTGTTGTCCAGTGTAGCTGAAAGGCCACCCAACGCCTGTGTGTGTGTGTGTGTGTGTGTTTGCATATGTGCCTGCACGTATGCTGGCGACGATGCCCTTGTAGATTACATGGGGAGCACAATCTGTGTTTAGCACACTCACCCTTAGAGGACGGATTATGGGATAAACAGAGTGGCAGGCTCCAGTCACCATACACACACAACAAACACATATTAACTCTCGCACACACACACATTTTAGGTACTCCGGGTACAACCGGGTACTATAGGACAGATGCAAGGTTGTGATCAGCTGAGAGCGAGCAGTGGAAGTTGCGCACATACACTGATGCTCATTTATCTGCATTTGCACATGTGCTGACTGCCTGATTACTTAGTTGCTTACAGTATTTACACCCTGAGGGCTTGTCGTGGTGGAGTGTGTGTGTGAGAGCGAGCACAAGGAAGCATTTTAGTATTTGCTGTATTATTCACATTTGAACTTTATTGTTTTCTGTGCAAACACTAATTATGTGCTTCAACTACGCTGCTTACAGTGACGTACATTGAGTGTTTTCATCCACAGGGGCTTACTGAATGCGTGATGCTGAGCTGAAAGAGAAATTACATTTAATACATAAATCTACTTATATTTCTGAGACTATTTTCAATTTAAATGTTGATTAATTAACTGAGACATTTAAAGACGACGCAAGAAAGGTCTCATGTTGAAAGTTGGGCCTCTCGTGTAGACATGGTCTTTTGTTTTATCCTGCATTTGTAGAAGACAAAAGTGTGACTCTGTAAAGCTATAAAGCCGTATTACATAATCACACAGTCTTTGGCCACTTATCCCTCTTTGGCCTGTCATTTTCACACTTGGATTCATGTTCCTGCTCACCAGCGTTCGCACATCCACCCACATAATGAGCCTCGCATGCACGCAAATGCACATTTTGACTTATGGATGCACACATGAGCTCACACGCAGACTCTTATGAACACGCACAGATGCGCACTCCGCTCCCTTCCACCGTGATCTCAAGGACACTCAGTCAACATTTACTGGAGCTTTGATGGCTTTACAGCCATTATTACTGTCTCCCTCCCTTCTCCCCACCTCCTCCTCCTTCTGTCCCTCCTCCTCATCGTGCCATCAGTAGGTCTCAGTCTTTTGTGTCATGGTGTAATTAAACACGCAACAGGGAGTAGGTCAGCGTCCAACTTTCAGCTCTGATTTGCAAGAGCAGGTCTCGAGCTTCCAGTCAAAACCATCTGCTCCTTTTTTTTTATTTAGGAGAAACTACATGTAATTTAAAACATAATGCTGGCTCTCAGTTTGTTGCAACAGCTGCAGATTTCAGTTTGTATTGACATTTTCAAACTGAGGGTTGCAATGAATGCGCATTGCAAATATAGCTTGTGTGTATTTTATTTGATCAGTGGAAGAAAAAGAACTGGAGGCTAAATACAGTAGCCAATGTATCTGCAGTATAATTGGTACTATTGCTCTAAAATAGCTTTTTGGCAATGGTAGTGACAAAGTGACTCTATGTTGCATTATACAATAAAAGCATCATTAACAAATGAAGGGATTCTGTCCACAGAATCTGAAACACATACAGGAGGTATTAAAAATATTATTTTTATATATATATTTATATATATATATATATATGAATGAGAGAGAGAGAGGGATAGTGGTTCAACCAGTCAAGCGACGTACAGACCTTTTTCTACACGTCTTCTTTTCTTCTTGTTTTTTTTTTTATGGTATTTTAGCAAAGAAGAAGTTATATCAGAACTTTACCATGCCCTTAGGAAATGTTGCATTTCTCCCTTTTGATTTTTGACATTCTTCTATTGTACCTTTGATCTTTCTAATGCGCGCAACTGGGAGAGGATGATTCGATCAGGACTGAAGTGGAGAAGAATCCTTTTAAGCACAAATTATAAAATGTTTTTCTGTACCGAAGTGCTCATCTTACATGGGAGGAAACAAGCATAACAGAAACCTATTTTTCCATCATCTTTATTGTTGAGCCTCCACAAATAAAGCAGGTTACGCTATAGGCAAATGCTGGCAGCATTAAAGACATTTCTGACAGAGGTGAGGGGTTAGTATAGAATCACAAGATGTGTGATCAAAGCAGCATACTGAAGTATGTTTGGTGAAATCTCACCCCGTGGCAAAAATCCAGATTCAGTCAAACCAGAGTTGGCCAGTAACGCGCACATCTGATCGCATGGTCCCGTTCAAACCTTTGCCCCAGCATCTACACTGCACTGCAGGGAGCCCCTGTGAGCCCCTTCTTACTGGTGGCGAAGACGTAGAGGAAGAAGGGTGACAATTCATTTAATCCCTTCTTGAATGCTCGTCTCTCTCTGGGTGATATTGAAATGATGCTCCAGGCTTTACACCAGCAAAGTGCCAAGCAGGGAGGCCCCTGGGAAATATTTTATTCAAACGACACCAAATTTTGTACTGTGCTCACACAAAGACGCGCACATACAAACTGCAGTTTTTATGAAAGAGGCATCTTTGTCCTATATTTCAGTCTTGTAGCTGCTGCACACATTTTCATATTAAGTAGGATGATATTTTTCTAGAATACTGTAAAGCACTGTTTGAAAATGAAAGCTGAAGGTTGGTTTAGACCACTTGAGCCCTAATGTTCCCCTTGTTCCACTTAAGTTTACGCTTAAGTAGCTTTGAAGATAGATAAAACACTTGTGACAAAATCACACTTACGTTCCCTATCTTCCTGTTCCAGCAATTCACTGAAGCTATACCATGCATTTGTTGAGAGAAATATCAGCAAGGACATGTGTGTGGCACTCTAAACACACATGCAAAAACAAACCTCACGCACACCATCAGTCGCTCTCACCCTCACATGTTTCTGCCATTACCCGGGGACCGGTGATTATGTTGCAAACAAACACACATAACTCTTCACACTTTCTCTATCCTGCCGTCTCGCCTCATTAGGTGCAGGCACACTTTGGAGCACCTCGTCCTCCTACAAACCACCCAAACAGAGGCCCTTACTAAAGCTAATGAAGTGGAAGTCTCCTGGTAATGCGTGGCCCTTGAACATGTGGAATGTGTCTCGAGTTCTGAGCGTGGGTGTTTCAGTATTTTGTATTGTTTGCGGTGCTCTTAGTAATCACTGTACAAGAGGTGTGAATGTAATATTTCACGTTATAATGTGCTTATGGCAGTATAATGGCAGTGCAGTTTAAAAACAATACTGCTTTATGTAAACTATTTAAAAAAGAGGGGGGGATACATTCCGCTAATTCTCCGTTCTGGATCTGTAACTTGGCTTATTGGCAATGATTTTGCAGGAAAATGGAACCGGAGCAAACTGCAACCTCAGGGCTGAAAACTGCCAACAGCAAGTTGCCAAAAGCTGCAGTTCCTCGAATGGCCACTTGACGCTGACTACAAACGTAAGCCAATATCCATAGATCCCCATGTTAAAATGCCAAACTTTACAGCAGATATAAATATGTTCACAGCCTGGTACGAAAAAAACCCACTTTTGATCTGTTAAGCTAATTTCCCCGTTCATGCCAACTGTACTAGGGAGAAAAGTTATGCATAATTAAGGGGATGGCCACTTTGAGTAACAGGTAAGTTGCCGCAGCAAACAGGGTTCATTGGCCCGCATCAGCTCCTCCGATGCTCCACCTCTTTGCCCATTTTTGGATTAGCCGGGACTTAGGCGATTCGGGCAATGCCAAGATGGCGACGGCTGGAGCCACCCACAATGAGCTTCACAATCGCTCTGCAGAAACCTATGGGTGACGTCACAGAAAGTACATCTGCGTTTTATACAGTCTATAAGCCTGAGATGTAGATGTGTGCGTTTCCACCAAGTTGAAAGAAAAGGTCTGATTTTCTTTTTTTATTCAGTAGACAGGGTCTAGGGTTGGGTTTCGAAGAAGAAACAAAAAGAAGCTACAAAGTTAAGGCCCAAACTCAAAGGAGGTAAATTATGCCTAGTGCAACATAACCAAACAGACCTACCCTTCCAAATGACACATAAGGACGTTATTCACACCCATGGACTAGCCCTAGACAGACATAAGGGGAAACCTGACTGACAACATTAAACATCTAACAAACTAATTAGCTTCCAGTAAAATATAACAAATCCAAAGAAAGTCCATCTTTCCCAGGCTGCAGTAAGATTATAAAAACACAGCTATGTGTTCCTTGCAAATTAAAAAAAACATGTTAACTAAATTATGTGCACCCAAACTAGAAAACAACTGTCAACAACTGTTGGATAAAGTGTGAATACGCTAACACTGGTGGGCAGCAGCTGATGCAGTTTCTGTGCTCTCATCTAGCTCTCATCATAAGATGCGGCTGCTGGCTGAACCCATTTACTACACAGATTCCAAAACAAGATTTTGTACCTACTAGTCAATGGAACCCCCCAGGTTTAAAAATACACAAATTATCCTTAATGTCAACATTTCATATGTTACGTCACTCATCGCATTTTCAGGTTAAAGCTACAGGTTACGAACATTAAAAAGTCATGTTTCTGGCTTCTACAGTAAGGCAGCAAAAGGTGATTATTTTGAATCTTTCAGTTTTTATAACTTTAGTCACTTGCAATTGATGAAAGCTACTCCTAATCAGATTTGGATTCAATGAGCAGATTCTATACTGGATTTGGATTGATAAAATGTGATTAAACCATTTTGTACTTTTCTACAGCAGTCAGTTTTAAGTGGTTATTATTCTAATTTTTTTGAAAATGTTTTTTAAAAAATTGTATTGATATTATGAATCAAACTCAGAGACAAACTTTATCAGATGATTACTGTCCTTAGCGGGTAAGGAGAGTAAGCATCTGATTAAGTTTGCTATTAGGGACTGCTGTAGCATCATGGTAGCTTGACTGTGAAACATCTGTTTGGACTGTTTTGTCCTTTATCTGATTTTATCTGAAGACTAGATGGAAACCTGGTGCTGCAGGTCCAGTGTGAAGAAAAGGCTGGATGAAGCCCGTCTTTGCACAACTATGAGTTGTGAGTATAAAACAGAGGTGGCCTTCCTAAATTCCATAGTATTCCTTTAAGTGCTATTGTTTTAGGTGACATGAAGCAATCTGACCTGTTGATTGGCAAGGAAGCTGAGAGAAACGATTTCCTGAAGGGTTGAACTGTCCCATCTACTAATAATTGTAAAATCACAGAGCAATCAGTGGTGAGGGGTGACCGGGCACAAAAACAAGGGCCTTTCTATCGAGAAACTCATCTCTCCTGGTGTGAGCGATGAGGAGGAGAGGAGGGAGGAACAGAAGGAGAGGAAAAGAAGGACATAGTGTGGTTGGGCTCGAAAGCTGTTTTTCTTTCTGTCCAGACATTTTTACTCAAAAACATCCCTCAGGTGCAGTACTTATTATGGAGCACAAAATTGCCTAATGTGCTTATTTCTACTGCTAATGCAGCAGGCAAGCAGGAAGACAGGGTATAGCTCTCCAAGGGAAAGTGTGCACTACAATAAGACCTGTAAGCACAATTTAAGTAATTAGATGGTGAGGCTGGAATTAAGGCCCCACGTGTGCACAAAAAATTACACACACCAACACCCACACATGGCGTGCAAATACACACAACTGGACAGAGAAAAATGAAGTACACACACACAATTTGTGGTCATTTCCCCTAAATAATTCCAGTATCTCTGACTATGATGAAAAGCTGCAATAAAAAGCACATTCTAGTTATTCATCCTTTCCCCACTCGTCTCTATCCTTCTGTCTCGCCTTTTGACCTCTCTGCCTCAGTCTTATTAACAGTGAATAATAATTTTAAGTATAATTTTAACACCCATGCTGTACACGGCAGGTGGCTACTCATCCGCTCGCAGTTTGAAACAAAGGATGGTGTGATGTAAATTTGGAGGAAGAGGCGGGAGACAGAAAGAGAGAGACACACACACACAAAGGGAGGAGGAGGAGAGACAACAGTGGAAACTAAGTAGGAGAAAGAAACAGAGAAAAATAGACAAATGTTAAGTAGGAGAAAGAGGCAGGATGAGCAATAAGAAGGGAGTTGGGGCAGTGCGATGAAAACAGGAATAGAACTAGGCCAGAGGAGCGAGCAAAGGAGGGGGGGGGGGTTGGGCAGCGAGAGGGAAACTGGGGGGATGGAGAAAAAGAGAAAGGATACAGAAAGGGGAGTCGGGATGGAAAATAGTGTGGGTGTGTGATTTATGCCTGGGGAGCTCTCTGTCTCCTGGTGAGGCTGCCTACTGATTCCCTAACCTGAGAGGCGGGGAGGGAGTGTGTGTGTGTGTGTGTGTCTGTGTGTCCGGAGGGGGCACACACACAATGTGTGTTTATCACCAGATCAACGCACATCGTGTTAGTGTTGAACCCACTGCAGTGTTTCTGTGATCTGAAATACTATGAAGTCTAAATGATGTACACCACGGAAATAACATGGTCCCCTCTTAATTTCCTTTTTTATATACCTGTAAAGTATAAGCGGTTGACGATGGATGGATGGATGGATATACCTGTAAAGTTAGTTTTACTGACCCATCTTTATGTTTTTGTTTTTTTTATTTTGCAGCTCAAAGGCAACTTAATATGAAATTGTCTCTTTCATTGGATATTCAAAAAAGAAGACGTGTCTAATGATCTCATATCTGTATGGTAAATATGAAGCTATAGCCAGCAGCCGGTTATCTTAGATTAGCATAAAGACTTTAAACGGGGGGAAAAAGCCTGGCTCACACAAAAAATGACATCTGAAACAATGAAAGTTGTGGTTTTTAACAGGGGGGGTGTCTTTGGCGATAGCCAGGCTAGCTGCTTTCCCTCCAGCTTTTATGCTAAGCTAAACAAATATCCTCTGTTCAAAGGTTTAAAAAAAATCAGCCTACCAGCACCTCTAAAGCTCACTAATTAACACGTTATATCACACTTGTTTAATCTGTTGAAAAACCAGTACCTCCGCACATAGCCAGGTTAGTTGCTAAGCTAAGTGGCTGCTGGCTGATGCTTCATATCTTTTATTTAAATATTGGTTAGAGATGGCTGCCCACTGCAAGATTTAAGCCTAGTAAGATATAGCTGCACACATTGCACCACAGCAGACACAGTTATATTACGGCAAAGACATAGTTTTGTTGTCGTAGATGGATAAAGGGCTGTTTATCTTGCTTAAATCAAATATATCAAAGTAAAGAAGACATCTATTCTTGCTTCATAGTTCTTTTCTTCTGTGTATTTGCCCTTGCATAAATGCTATGCATCAAGCTGGCTAAATTGCCTTGCGTACCTGGATAGAACACATGCTCACACTGAGATGGCACACTGGTACTGCATGCAGAGAGGCAACACACACATACATGCAAAGGTACATACAGAGGTAAACACACCTGCTGTGCAGAATCTGATTTCACACTTCCCTGCTAATTTCTATTGACTAACGTGATCTATCGATCTCACACTGATCACAGCTGATGATGTTATGCGTACACGCTTGACTAACAGAATGTGTGTTTACTGAGGGGCCACAATAAGTAATACACACCTCCATTACCTGCTGAGTGTTTACATTCATGGGAGTCGTGTGTGTATGTCCCTGTATTTATAGTGTGTGTGTGTCTGCTTCTACATCATACTGGCACATCTATATTAATCAGGGGGTTGCAAGTCAGTGTAGTAGCCCCTTTACTGTTTATGTGACTGTGCTCCTCTGTCATCCTACATTACCCATAATTACCCACAAGAAAGAGACAGCACGGATCCCCTGGGACAGATGGGCTCACACATACAGCACACAGACAAAATAACAAAGAGAGGAGTCTCATGCAGTATCCTCTTAATTACCTCCTCTTCAGATGCATCATATGTACTGTAGGAAAACACAAATTGATATAGCTGGCGGCCATCCCACTGCAAGCATTACTGCTTGGTGTACTAGTTGGTATGCTTATCTCCAATTCGTAGTCAAAGAAATGATATATGATGTGGCATGCCAGCGTTTAAGTATGCTAGCATGCTCAGCACAACCCGTGTGGGGCAGAATTTTCGATCGCAATTTGCATTCATTTAATCTCAGACCACTTTTTAGGCTGTCTTCACAGTAACATATGCAATTAATGAGATGTAGTTCACATACAGGAAGACCAAAAGAAACACAAGTGATCTGTTAAAATGATGGCTTGCTGGCTTTCACGCACACAATATGTCTCAATTACTGTTTCCCTTCTGACTTTTGCAGGATCATTACAGACACAATGTAATAATAGACGCATGGCACACAACACTAAAGGCAATGCAGGTTGTTACACTTACCTTGATGGCCTGACTATAAGATGAATCTGAATTGCTTTGGCTGTTAGCCAGTTTTATTTTGTTGTTATCCCTCCTGGTGTGTCTTACGTGAATTTTACTTTCTTTCTTGTGATTAATTCTTTGCAAAGATATATATGTTTGCTTGTTCTCTTTTTCTTGTCAGTTCGTTAGTTCACGTTGCCAAGTGGCTCCCCTGTTTATGGATTACCCTGTTGTATTGTAGATTTCATACTTTGGTTCTTGCCTACCTTTTTTGTTTGTACTATTGCTTTTCGTCAGACTGCCCCCTTTGCTTGGATTGTAAGTTTATCCTGTTTGTTAATAAATGCTGAGAAACAGTTCCTGCTATGCAAGTGTCTGCATCTGGGCCCAAATCCCTGCTTCCTGTGTCCGAGCTTGACAACCCTGTAACAGTGGCAGCAAAAGTACACAGTACACAAGCCACCAGAATCTCCCGTAGGTCAAACAGTACTTTCTAACAAACACTTAGGGCTAAAAGACTCACTACAGACTCTGTAGCCTAGCAACATTAAGGCTGCAAACAATCAATAATGCTACCTGCTCTTTAGGAGCCAGTGTTGAGATATTGTGAATACGTAATTGTCTCTTCTTAGCCACAAGGAGAGACGACAGTTCTCTAATTTCTCTAATTTTAATAAAAAGTAGTTTAGCTTCTGTAGCTTGCAAATGTCAGTCTATAGAGCCAAAATATGCCTCTTATTATTAAAATTATAAAATTATTTCCATGATCAAGGTGCAGCATTTAGCTTCACTTCCTACTCTCTCCTAAATGGCTTTAATCATATACTCAGAAATGTCATGTGTAAGAACATTATATTCTTTTATTTAATGGCAATATGACTCTCTTTAATCACAAAGAATATTATGCAAATGTTACTAAGTGGCTGCCAGCATGACTGCTGTAGAAATTGAACATGACGGTTACCTGAAAGGCTCCAACTAACGATTATTTCAATTATTGATTAATCTGTCGTTTATTTTTTTATTTTTTTACTTTCAATCAATTGTTGTTTTGAAATATTGATAAAATGTCAGAGGATATTTGTCATTTTTGCTGATTAAAGGACTAAATACGATGAATCGATTAAAATTGTAGCCATTAATATTCTGTTGATTGACTAACTAACTATTTGTTTCAGCACTACTATCATTTCAAACTGGAGGAGCATTTACCGATTGCTGTCTACACCAGGCTATAGTGTCTTGATTTGTTGCAGCATAGTAACAACATGGTACAGGATAGATAATTTTTTTTTTTTATTCTTTCTTTCCTTCTGAATGTTGAAGCAAATGATTGCATAGCCACAACTTGAGAGCACCTCTACTATGCTCTGTAAATGTTTGCAATAGATTGCTGCAGAACTGACAAATGCCAGAAACACATATCCCTGGCACCTGTTTATTTTTACCCCGCAGTATTTAGGCACACAATTTCATAGTGGGATCCAAAAGGATTTTATCGCATGTGTGCGGTAGGTTTAAAGCCATTAAAGTCAAGATCCAGCAGTTCATGCAGCAGCTGATAAGTGGGGCAGCTTAGCATCATGCAAATGTGGTGTAGAGTTTGTGCCAGTTGAGAAAACTTTTACTTTAAATCAGGACAGGTCACTGACCATAGGATGGGAATATTCAGTGTTTGAGTGCTGACTCACAGAAGAGTTTATTTTGAAATAGCTGAACGTTGAATAGCAATGGGTAAACAGGCTTTCCACAAACTTTTTGGAATTTCAGATCAGTGATAGTCCACGTCTGATGACGGCAACTCATTTCAACCGATCAAATTGCCACACATTGCCCACCATTTTGTCATCCTTTGATGTGGGGTTCAAAGGTTTGCAAAGCTGTCAGCGGTTGTCTTCAGATACATCACCCGCAATAAACTGTGAGCTGAAAGCCAGCCAGACCCCTTGACGCTCTTGCTCGCTCCGTTTCTCTTTTACACAAGACCAAACAGACATTTTAGAGCAAAAGATCTCAGCCACTGCAGACAGCGAGCAGAAGCGTTTTCAAGGCCTGTTGGAAGGGAAACGTGGATGCTTTTGGGCTGGAAAATGCAGCGCTGCCATGCAGCCCAATACACACACACACCCACACACAAACAGACACGCTCACGATGATGGAGGGAGATGGCAGAAGATGGATGGTCAGGTCAGGGTGATATGACTGCAGAGTGGTTAGGAAGATAAGCAAGAGACAGACGAGCTTCCCCTCTACCGGCCGATTGATGAACATGGGGTCTTGGGGTAGGGACGGGATAAGGGGGGTGGGGATGGGGGCAAGGTAAAAAAAAGTGGTGAAATATCATTCATTAATGTCTGTCTGGGAAGATAGGAAAGGTGGGAGAGCTGAGAGATTTGATAAGAAATTCACAGAAGAAAACAGACGTTTCATTAGCTAACAGCTAATTTGTTTGTTAGCTTGAGCGTAGCTTTCTCTGATGCTACAAATTAGAACTTGGGAAAATATTTGCGATACCAATTACAGTTGCTCCACTTCTAACTCCAAAGCAGCTGTAATCATTCAAGTTTACACCATATCCTTCCTAATTTACACCATCAAAACCCGTCCAACCGGTGCTGCGGATCTGCCAATACTGCTCAGCATGTTTCATTACACTGATTTTGTGTCATACATGACAAGAAACAATGCAAAGGAAAACAAACACCTCCTTCCTCATCTTGTCACTCCTTAATAGTCTTCTCATCACCAGCAATTTTTCTCTTCATCAAGTATGATTCTGGGTCTTTCCGTACACAACTGATAAACGAGGAAAAGGCGTCAATCTTTAATTTAAGGTTTTGCACATAATGTATGCATACAAGCTGTTCTGCATTGACTGTGCCAAACTGTAGGCTTTGAATTATTCTGCTTTTTTTCCTCCAGACTCTTGGAGTTCACCGTTCACTGAAACGATTGTGCACACAGAACACACACGTACTCTCCCTCACAACTTTGACTGACTGAAACTTCCTTTCCACAGGCAGGTGGCACATCTGTTTTAAAGCCAACTCTACTCCAGCAGAATACTGAAAACATATGCAAAGGCAGCAGCTATTTCCTAAATATGTAGCTTAATACACCGCAGCAGTCAGTACCATCACCTGTGAGACTCTATACAGTGCATGTTTTGCAAGCTCTCATCATTGCCGGAGACGTGCGAGGCGTTTTCTTTATCTGATTGTCAAATCATCATAATTCCATTATTTAATATTTTCTTGTTGGTGAAGACGGGCTTGGGGCTAACATGGGTGCTGACATCAGTTAGGGTGTTCTCATTGTGCTGGGAAGCTAACCAAGCATTTTTTTTCCCTCTGCAAATAAGTTTCTAATGGAAGGTAAATTCCGAAGTCAGCAAAAGTGTAAAACATTTTTAGAAAAATGGTCTGTTTACTGTACAGCTTTAACACCCAGCACAGTTCAAATCTCAGGTCCATTGTGATTCAAAAGAAACTGCATTTAACAAGGTTTAACTTTCACACACACATTCTTCAATAAAGTGACACATTGTCAAATCAATGGATGCAAACTCAACAAGTAGATTAATAAAAGTGATCCTACCCTTGGTGCCATTACTCACTTTTGTCTTTGGTCCAATTTACAGGCTCAACTATAATGTTCACTTTGGCGCTTTTGGGTGTTTAAAAGCAGCATGTATACTATTGTTTACTGAAATTGTGAGAATACTTGAACAAGACATTATAGCAGCAAATATTTTTTAATTAGCCGTGGAAGTACTATGTATAATGTGAAAGAGTTGCTCATAGGGATGAACACACAGAGAACTATTACCCAAATCTGTGTTACCCTCAACTGTACAGAATTCATTTTTACATCTACTTAAAATCCGACTTTTGTTTCCTACAGTAACTCTGGGAATGGTGTATAACGCAAAATGCACAAATATTTTCATCTTGTTGCATGTAAAAATACTTAAGTAAAATATTTTCATATTTAAAATCAAGACAGTAATTAGATTATTGTATTATGTTTCTTTTGTATGTCTGACATCTTATCCCATTTTATTGGTTACACACCCATGTGAAGGTTATTACATTATTGATTACCACAGTATTTAACCACTACCAGTTTCCAAGAGCCCAAACTCCATTGATTTTCAAGTCTGTTTTTAGACAACAGTGATGAACATGGCGGAACTTCAGTTTCCAGCTTTTAAGGTAAATGATAGTTTTAATTATTTGCTTCTCTCTCACCCACCCTTTTTCTCTCTTTCCTCTTTGGAACATGTTAGTTGTCTTTTGACTGCTGCCATCACACAGAGCCTTAAGGACAATTTGTCTCTGCTTCGAAAGTGTCCTTTATGAGGAGATTGTACTGTGACATCCTGCTCCTCTGAAAGTCTCTGCTGGCAATTCCTGTACTGTGTTTACCCCCTTTTATCTCAGTTAACTTTTTCTTCTTTCTTACAGTAAAGTTAATTTCAAGCTACTTCAGTCTCTGAAATCTTTTTACACCATGGAGAAAAGACAACAACAGTGTTTTCTTCGGACTTGAGGGTGGGCCACTACATGATTTTCCTTTCCATGGGGCATCGGATGGCACACTAAGCGGAGCCTCAAAGAGTGGACGCCAACACAAGATAGGAAATAATAATAGCAAAACAACAAACCACAATGCTTTAAGCTTGCCTGGTGAATCAAACTAATTAGCAGCGAAGCGCCTGGGACCTTTACTTAGTCATCTGAGAAGCCCATTAAAGCCCCCCCCCCCCCCCCCCCCCCCCCCCCCCCCCCCCCCCCCCCCCCCCCCCCCAACCTCCTCTCCCGCTACTCTCTTGCTGTCTTGCTCTCACAGTAAATTTATTTCAGGAGACACCACTTTGAACATTGTATTCTCCAACATTTAGCCTAATTTCTGGCCTCCTTGTTTTTGCAGATTTCCTTGTGTCATTGGGATGTTGAATCACAGTTGTACAGTACGTCTCAGCGTTTAATAGTAATGTCTTTTTTAGCACTATCGCTGACCGTGAAAACTAACAGCATAA
Organism: Micropterus dolomieu; assembly: GCF_021292245.1. Classification (NCBI taxonomy): domain Eukaryota; kingdom Metazoa; phylum Chordata; class Actinopteri; order Centrarchiformes; family Centrarchidae; genus Micropterus; species Micropterus dolomieu. The sequence goes on along the minus strand of NC_060165.1, from coordinate 10,308,123 downwards.
TCACAGAACAGTGAAGTAGCAGTGTAATGGGCTTTATTGACTCTTAATTTGCAGTGAAATGTTTCTTGGTTGTCTCACGAGGCTCTTTCATTTTCCTTAAATTGTCATTATGGCTTGTGTATCTCGTTGCATTGAGTTGTCCATGGAGTGTAAGATGGATGGATGGATCGATAGACGGGTACATGATAAGGTAAGTAGGAAGGATACTTGGATGGTTGGATACTTTGATTGGTATTAAATAGGTGGAGGGATGGATTGATGGATGGATGGATATTTGGGTGAATGGATAGATGATTAAAGGATAGTTGAATAGGTACTTGGATCAATGATTGGATCGATGGAATGACTGAAAAGATGGATGGATGAATGGGTACTTGAAATGGATTCTTGGATGGATGAATACATAAATACTTGGATGGATAGATAAGGGACAAAGAGACGGAAAGCTGCCACCTAGTGTAGCATGTGCTTTGGGAACGGAAATGGTATTTTCTTAGCAGAAAACGCACAATTCTCTGTAGCATGGGCAACTTGCCAGTAAAGGCTGTGCTGTAATGCACAACATACGTACAGTACAGTATAGGTAAATTGTGTTTCCTGCTGTCACTGTTTACAGTTGGTGGGAAAATGGGAGCAGCTCTGACCAGCTCTTGTTGTCAGAGCGCACCCTAATTGGGGCAATATGGCTATCTTTGTATTTCAGTATCACATGAAGACACATACTAAGACACATACCAAGCTGAGCTGGTCCTAGAGCAACCCCAGCCAAAATCAATAACAAAGGTCATTGCTATTCCAATCATAGCCAAGCCTATGCTCTCTGTTTCCTGTATTTGTCTCAAGAAAACGTGCGCATGATAAACTCTCCCTCTGTGGCATTATATCAATAAAACAAGGACACAGTTCTGTCAGGGCTAATGTCATGCAAATATTTATTTATCTTATTTTGCTGCATTAAATGATAGAGCGAGTGTGAGAGCAGAATAATGGTTTTGTGTTTATTAGGTGGGTTTCTGCCAGTCTGAAAGATCCCTGCTGAGAGTGAGCGCCGCTATGTTGAGACCCAGATTTCAAAGGAGCTCTATCTAGATCAAGCCTTTGTCTGATTCACACAATCACAGACTAGCTGTAGTCCAACTTTTCTCTGCAGTCGATTTTGGTCATCTTGGGTTTGGCTGTCAGTGATGAAGGAGGTGAGAACATCTGTTCTGTTAATCTGTGGGGCCAGAGCTTTTTTCCTCACTCTCCTTTTCCCTCTGTACCCGCGGTTCCTGAGAACGCAGCATGGATGTCAGGCTTCGGCTCAAAATCTAACACGCTGCAGTGAGCCAGTGAAATCGCTAGGTGTCCACCATCTGTGTGCGTGACCTGCCAAATGCCATGTCATCATCATCACTATCAGTCAAAGCTGCATCAATCTCTGTGTGAATCTGCATATTTGTGCCTGACAATAGGGCAAAGCTTTTTGTTCTAGGTTCACATGCATGCTTGCACTTCAGGTCATTTGTCAAGTTATTCTTTATTTATCCCCATGAAGAAATTCGTCCTCTGCTTTTTGACCCATCCTAAAGGAGCAGTGGCAGTGCCCGGGGACCAGCTTATTTTATGAGGCCAGTGCATTGGTCAAGGGCAATGGCAGGAGAACTACCTCATACCTAGGCTGCTGGGATTGCATGTTTGTGTCCTGTGCCCCAGGTGTGGCTAGGGTTTGACTACTAAAACATTTAAGTTTTTCTTAGTTATCCAGGTTTTTTCATGTGTTAAGGTGTTTGCATAATTAGTTCTATATGAATGCCATTTTTAATAGACAAGGTTGTTGTACATGTATGAGTTTGCAAGTGCACACATTAGTGCTTGTATGTATCTGCAGTACAGTCTTGATGGAATGTAACAAAGTACATTCAGTAAGTACTTTGGTACAATTGTGAGGCAATTTAATGCTAGTTTTACTGCTACTATATGCTTCTAAATCACTATATCAGCGGCAAATATTGTACCTTTGACTCACTAAATTCCTTTGCAGAGCACATAAAATCCAATGCATATTTTATTTTACTTTAACAGTATAAAAAGTTAGCAAACTCCATCTAGACCATAGATACTGTACATGCAATAGTTAAAAAAAGTACTTTTACTTGTGATGGAGTATGTTTATGCTGTTTGTAGTGCTTAATTTAAGCAAAGGATCTGCATACCTATTACAACCCAGATCTGCCGTGTTTGTGTCCGTCTGTGAAGAGGTGTTGGTTGCTTGTGTGAGGAAGTCTGTGTGTGTGCGTGACACCCGACCACCATTCATCTGTCCATCTGTTGTGGAGACTCTTAACAGGCTCGGGCCGCCTCTGTTGTCAGATGGCGGATCGGATGCAGAGCTCATTTCCTGCCGTCTTACAGCTGCAGTGCATACTGTTCTCTTTTCTCTTACCTGAGAGGAGTTGGTTAAAATTACACTTAGGTTCTTCTTTACTTCCCACTTTGTGAGTGCACAATTGCGTTACATATGGAAGGAATCATACAGTACATAATGCTGTCTGTTGTACACTATATTACTTTCCAAAGTTGAATATGTATAATAAAAAAAATTTAAAATCTAGATAAAATCTAGTTTTATATATTTATTTTGTGGGTTTTGGGGTTTTTGTCTTCCTTGTCAATTTTGTGCTGACTAATGCATGGCCATTTTGATTATATTCCTCTACTTTATTTGTGATCTGTACATTTGTAACCCCACCCCTATATAACTGACACTTTGCTAAGCCCCGCCCCCCTTAGTTACTGTTGCGAAGTCCGACAAATTGTCTGCACTGCCACTGCCTATTACTGCACTCCCTGGAGAAATATTGACAAATTTGTTGGAAAAAGCGATCTCAGAAAGAAGCAGACAGTTTTGCAGTTGCATTATACATTTGAAGGTTGTATTCAGGCTGTCAGACTGACTCAAACGGACGTGAAAAAAATGAAAGATAGAAGCTAAAGCCTACCGATCACACAGTACAAGTGAACCACCGCATCCCCCAATGATTGAGAAAAAAAGACAACGATATTAAGGATCAACACGTTTTTTAATGCGCATTTTGAAGTATCGCATTAGAAAAGGTTGATGGAAACGGCAGAATTCTAAAAATTTCTCAAACGTTTTTACGCTTGCTTGAGGTGGTTTTTACCTTTGTCGAAAAAGAGTAAATGCGCTTAATGGGAGATGGAAACACTTTTTCCAAATAAGTTCTGATGTAGTGAACTTGTAACTCACCACTGATCAGCTGTTTCTGCTGTCGGTGTCTTGCCCTGTTGTGCAGAGTTCTGCATGCCTGCTGAGAATTTCATGCACCTCGCAGCTGGGAACGCTCATTTGTGCTGAGAAAAGAGGTGGATGCAAATCTCGGCAGGTAGCCTTCATCTCTTCAGCCGAATTATGCATTCTCCTCTTAAAAGTACTTTTCAGATCCTTTGCTCTGCACGCTTTTCAAACGGGCTAATCACCGCATATTTTGGCTGAATCTCAATGAATGCTACTTCTAGTGAGTGTAATAAAATATTAACGACTCAAAACGATTATAAAATAGGCCTATTCATTTCAATCATTTATCACCATTGATGAACCCCACAAAGGATATTATAGCGTTTAAAAGCATTATTTGGAGGTACGTGCAATTCTCGGCAGGCATGCAAAACTCTGCATAACAATGGATATTCCCATAACGTGCGGAGACATGGCTTGAAACACATTTCTGAGGACCTCTCTCCATTTTTCTAAGATCAATGGCCATCAGGTCCATGCAACCGGTTTTGTTTTTGGTTTGAAACCCATACGTCGTGTTTATCACAGCCATCTGTAACGTCAACTACTGACGTAACTACACTCACCGTAGCCTGGTTTATTCGCTCCAAACCAGCTGATGGAAACGCACATATTTCACAATTTCTTTTTTTATTCTTTTTTGCGACATTTCAAAAGTACGCTTAAAATTCACATGACAATTAGATGGAAACATGGCTACTGTTCCTGTAAAGCTGGGTAGGCCACTAATAATTATTACAATCGTTAAAAGTAGGAAGTTAGCTAGTGTTACCTAACTAACATCACATTAGGAACAACCCACAGCCTACATTTTTCTGGATTTATTTTAGGTTTTGGAAAGAGAATAAATTATACTTCTCCTTTCAACCTCTCTGGGTAGCTGCTGTAACTACTACAAGTGCCCCAGGAACAGCATTTGACCATATCTTGGAAAAATACAGCAGAAGAAAGCTAGAGAACGACTCATTTTGCATTAGAGTGAATGGAGCGCAGCAATGAAAGTGTCGGACTTCAGTTAGAACAAGTCCTATATTGCGCTGTGATTGGCCAGCTGTGTATTGGGGGCGTGGCTTAGCGAAGGGTCAATTATCGTTAAATACCATTTAAAAAAAACGATCACCAAAAAAATCTGGTTTTATATTGTTTACTTTTTATTCATCTTCTAGGCCAGAGGCACAATATACTGACTGAAATGTTAAAACTTTAATGAACTGTATGTGAGGTGAATCAATATTGTGTTATATCAGTGGTGCAATTAATGCTACAAACAGATCTTTATTTATATGAAAATGTTTTTGATGTGAAGTTATGTATCATTCGGCAAATGAATCATATTGGGTTTTATTGACATTCTTTTCTCTTTTCTCTGTACCCAAACCCATACACTATCAGTTCTTCCAGCATCTGGCCAAAAATGATATTTGTTTAGATTTAAGTGACAAAGCCCTCTGGCGGCCATAGGAATCATGACTCTTGTCTGTTGGGAGGAAATAGAATGACAATATACAGCCACAAGTGGATACATGGGTAAACAGACTATGATATGGTAGACCGCTAGGTAGCATTTTATAATAACTACACACCATAAAACATTAGTTAAGCATTAGTAAATAAGGAATTCATCATTTATAAAGCATTATTCATACATTAGTAAGTCATTCATAAACAGTTATAAATGTTTTATTCTTTGTTATCTACACACTATGAAGCAGTTGTTAAGTATTAGTACATTTTTAATTCATCATTTATAAACCATTGTTCTTACATTAATACACATTAGTAAGTCATTTACAAACATACTTACACATGTTGTATTCTTTATTAATAAGCTCATCTATAATATGCTTAATAATTGGATTTTCTTACTTCATACATGATTGGTTCACTATTTATAAATGAAGTATTATTTTAATGACAAACCATTTATGTATGAGTTGTTAATGGTTCATAAGATCATTTGGAAAGTTTAAGAAAATTATAAACATAACTGCCTGTTTTTTGATACTTTCCCGAGAAATAATATAAACAATCTTAGCATAACTCATAAATCTACCAGTGGCAAAGCCCAAAGGATGCTACTAAAACTACTCGAAAGATGCCAGCTTTACTGGGTAAAAGCCTCACCGTTACTCTGAACGTTTCTCTGAACTCCTCATCAAAACTCCAAGATCTGCGCTTCCAGAGATCTGCTGTGATGGGACCAGCAAAGGTTTGCTTGGATGGTCTGTTGAAAGACACCAATCTTACCCCCCGCTAACTGCTAACTTACCAACCTAGGTTCTGAGAAGTAACGTTAGTGTTGGGGTAAGAAATAGACTGTGTATGATTAAAGAACAGTGGGCAGGTTTATTCCAGCGCCTTTAACACTCATAGTGCACCAACTATATTTGAAACAATTCCCAGAATAAGCTCTTTCATAAAAATTCCATTTTAAAGTGTCCAGTGTCTTTCAGTTATTTGTATCTCTACATGGGCAGGATAATGAACGTATGGTGGATCTTTCTTATCTACCAGTGTCCTGTAATCTGATGCGTCAGTCCTGTTGAATGGGATCCAAAGCAGCTGGCCACACCGTGGTCCGATCTCACCATACAAAGTGCATCATCCCTGGGACTGGCTCACCATCTGCATCCAGCGAAGAGTTGGCCTCTAAGCTACAATCCAGGGTCTCAAAAACCAGTCTGAACATATAGTGCAGAATAAATCAGAGAAATCATCACAGTCAATCTTCTTCAAATAAGATCTCATCCCGTTTGTCAAAACTCAATATCTTTTTACATTGTTATAACGTTTCCAAAGATTTATAACTTTACCAGGTAGTATTTAAGAAAGACATCACTACTATGAATTAATTAAATTTCTCCATCTCTTAAAATTACATTAACGTTACATTAAATTACAACCAAAAAATACTGAACAGAGTTTACACATTTTGTCAAGGAAATTATCTTTAACACGTAATATCATAAATACTGTAAATAGAAATACCTCTGAAGGTACTACATGTACTTAAAATCCAAAAGTACCTCCAGAGATTAGTTTGAAACCACGACACAACACTGTTGAACAGTTCAAGTTTTAACCCACCCAATTAAGCTAGCATCACGCTGCACTTTTAGCGCTCTCCTAAAGGTTACAAACTTTACTCACCGGAGTTTCCAGGGAGGAAAACCTCCTTCGGCAAATGAGGACATTCAAAAATCCGGAGTGATGTTGTTTTTACACTTAAGACCATAGACCGTATATAAAAAGCTTAAGACCCTCTCCTGGGACCGTGTGATCTCCTTTTCCAGCAGCGTCTAGCCCGCTTATCTCTGTTCTTCCTCGGTGCGGGCGCTAAAGTGAGCGCACACGGCAGAGACTACTGGATGCGCCAAGGGTCAAAATAGCGCTGCTTTAAGGCCCTATTTTTTATGTGGGCTACAGTCTATGGTAAGGAGGAGACATGGTTGAGAAGGGCGGCTTGACCAGAAACCATACTTTCACTTTTTTCATGTGTTAAACACAAAGTAAATATTGAGGTTTTTTACTTCGGTTGCGTATGGAACGCAAGTAACGTTCTGTTTCAAAACGTTGGTCACTAGTCTTATTGTGAAAGCGTAACCGGACGTTGCGTATTTATTGTTGCTACCTTGACTGAAAGTTACATGTTTATTGTTGCTACCTTGACCGGAAGTTGCATGTTTATTGTTGCTAACTTAACCGCCGAGACGTCCAAAACGTGTTAACCCAGGCCGTAGAAAAGCTGAGACTTAAGAAGCCTAACTGAGACTTTTTTCAATCTCATTTGTAATGTTCTGTATGGCCTAGATAGTCTTTACTTTACAGAGAAAATACTTATTAAATAATTTCCTTAAATGTTCTACATGATCGTATGAACCATAGGCGCATAACTGTGTTTTTGTAATTCTATCTTGTGATCTCGTTCTTGTCATAAATTTTAAAAAGTAACCCAACATTTGATATATTTCTGAATTCCTCAAGATGTCTGCTTTCTTTATGGGAAGAAAATAAGTGTGTACATTATTTTGACAAAGCTTGGTTCACCATTTTGTTGTAGTTGACACAAAACTCATTTTCAGGAACATGTTTGGTAATTTGGGACACAGTTTTATTAGTGTATAACCTAGCCATTAACCCTATTGACATATTTCAAAAAGTATTTTAAACTTATTTCTTAACCATAAATAAAATAAAAATAAAATAATATACGTCTCAAGTTACACAATATTATGTATGAGCCTATCATTTGTTGTGATAGCTTAATTCATTTTGATTAAGATGTTAAAATCATTAAAGACTCCAACATGTTGTCAAACATGTTTATTTTATTTATTTATCTGTTTCTTGGTGCCATTCTATTCTGCAACAGACCTTAAATTCAACATAAGAATAAATCCACAGATTAAACAAAGTGAGTGGCAAAACGTCTGCATGCATCAGCATTGCTTCTTGATTAGACTTAATTATATGTTACAGAACTACCACATTAAACATAGTAAACATTTGCTTTATTGTTTACCATTGTCAGAGGATTGTTGGAATAGGCTAATTTAACCAAATGATGGGGTCTTCTACAGACAATGTGGGGGATTAGCATCATTAGCAATAGCATTTTACTCCCTCTACTTAAAAGTTGCCTGTAGGTTACATCTCTGTGGTTCTGTGTTGACATACATGTGTGGTCCCTCTGTATATCTGGTTTTATGAATCCACACTATTGATAAACTTCATTTTAATAGCCTTTTAACACTGTCCCAATATACCTGAAACATGCTGTCCAAATTACCAAAACATTTGGTTTTTTGGTAATTTGGGACAGCAAGAAAAAGTCCTAATTTAAAAAATGTAAACATCATTTCCAATAACAATATTTTGTATTTTGGTACACTATTACACCATACATGTTTTGTATATCATTTAAATCTACAGTATATTAGTCATCAAATGTTTTACCCATATATCAAAATCAAGCTGAAGCCTATGTCATTTCTGTTAACTCTTGTTTTTTGGGATCAACTTCTTGTTTGACCACACACCTCCATGTGATGACACATAAATTATGTCATGTGACTTTAGTTATGCACATTCACAGCAAGGTCTTAGCACCAATAAGTTTGACTAAACCTTTCAGGAGAGAAGAAAAAGGCTTTTTTCTTATGCTGTCCCAAATTACCTGATGTCCCAATATACCTGAAATCACAGTTTTTCATTGCAATAACACTTTTTATCAAATACAATCATTAAGCACATCACTGATGAGCTGGTAGTGATATCTGTCTCAGAGAAACGGTACCAGGCCTGTAACGGTGAGGCTTTTACCCAGTAAAGTTAGCTGGGGCATTTTCGGGTGGTCTTAGTAGCATCCTTTGGGCTTTGCCACTGGTAGATTAGGCATTATGCTGAGATTGTTTATATTCTTTCTCGGGAAAGTATCACTTTCATATACTCATATACATGTACTCATATATAAATGGTTTGTCATTAACATAATACTTCATTTATAAATAGTGATCCAATCATGTATAAAGTATGAAATACAACTATTAAGCACATTATAGGTGAGCTTATTAATAAAGAATACAACATGTATAACTATGTTTATAAATGACTTACTAATCTGTATTAACGTAAGAACAATGGTTTATAGACAATGAATTAAAAATGTATTAATACTTAACAACTGCTGCAGAGTGTGTAGATAATAAAAATAAAACATTTATAACTGTGAATGAATGACTTACAAGTGTGTATTAATGTATGAACAATGCTTTATAAATGATGAATTCCATATTTACTAATACTTAACTAATGCTTTATAGTGTGTAGTTATTATAAAGTCCTACCGATATGGAATTTAGAAAAGTAGTAATTTTAATATTGATGTTCCCCTCATCTTGGCAAAGTTGTTTTTGTGCCTAAACCTAACCACACCTTACCCAGGAGGCTGTGGCTCAGGAGGCAGAGCGCATCGGCCACTAATCGGATGATTGGCGGCTCCTCCAGTCTGCATGTCAAAGTGTCTTTGGGAAAGATACTGAACCTCAAAATGCCCCTGGTGTATGAACTTTAAATTCTCTTTTTAATGAGCGGTTGGCACCTCTGCCATCAGTGTATGAATGAGGGAATGTGACGTAGTGTAAAAGCACATTGAGCGGTCGGAAGACTTGAAAGGCGTGTTATACCATAGAGTTGTCAGATTAGAGGATTAAATGAAGGTAAATGAATAATGAAATTTTGTCATTTCACTTGTTGGTTTTATTTGTGCGAGAATTTGAAAGAGCGATATCTTGCTTTAATACAAAAAACATGATGCCAAGAAAGGTGCAGGAAACAGTATTTTACTGTTATTCACACCAAAAAAGACAAACCCTTATATTTCTCTAAACATGTTTTATGCAAATCAAACCCTCCTTGAAGCGAAATTAGGTTTTTTTTCTCATTCTAATTTCCATTTTTAATTGACATTGTTATATTTTATGACTAAATTTCAAGTGAGTTACAGCTGAGCACAGTCTGCCAGCCGGCATAGGCAGTATTCAAAATTCATCTTCAAACAGCTCGATCACCTCAATCTATGGAGTCCCCGGTGATGAGGGACCTGGCCTTCTGGCTGTGTTATTCTATTATAGAGCAGCTCATGAAAAAAACAGCTTCCTCTCTGCTCATCCCCAAAATAAGATTTCGATTGATTAAATGCCACTGTTGGAAGGGAGCATCATCAGATTTGACCAAAGTCTCTCAGCGTGTTGCCACGGCTCCAAATGGGTGGAGTTCGGAGGAAGTCTGGGAGTGGGAAGATAAATGTATAGAGAGGGAGAGAAGGAAGGGGAGGAGGAGGATGAATGTATAGCGGAGTGGAGAAAGATGGAAAGGATGGGAATTTAGAGGGGAGAGAGAGAAGCAGCCGCGTGATGGATGGTGGGAGGGGTTTGGTGGCGGCAGAGGGGTGTAGGAAGAAAAAGCGAGACTGAGAGATTTCTGCCCGATCTGCAGCATAATCATCCAGTGTGTCTCCGTCTGGCTTGGCAAAGACATCATTAAGGAAACCCGAGGTCGTCTGGGTTCACGGAGCCTGCTGAGGCTCCCTTCCCTCCTGCCACTCAATTTGTATAATTTACCTCCGTTCCGAGTCTCTTTTGAAAAGAGCCTGTTTGACCCCTAATGTGGAGGAGTCAAAAAGTTGCGTCTAAATGAAATGGATGGCTGAGAGACTCCCTGCGAGTGTGTGGCCAGTCAATAGCCTGGCAGGGAGATGCTGATGATGATTCTAGGAGATGGCTGCGCTTCGGAGGAGTTGTTTAGGTATGCAGGGCAGAGCACGAGAGAGAGAGAGAGAGAGAGAGAGACAGAGAGATGGTGATGGTGATGGGAGGAAAATGAAAAGTTGAAGTGTGCCCTTCCCTGAGGTGATTTGTACAAGTGACCCCAGATTGAAGGGATGCTCAGTGGCATTCGTACTCCTCCGACTCCCCTGCAAACGGGCGTACGTTCCGTTTATGTTTCATACTCCGTCATGATGAGGCTGCACTCCGAGGGATGGAGGAACAGAGGGGGTGAGAGTGTATGGTGCAGTGAAGGAGTGATTACCCGGCGTGGAGCTGAGGAATGAGAGCCGAACGGGTATTTTATTTTGTCAATTGGAGTGTGCAAATGGAAATGTCAGAGCAGCCGGAAAACTAATGAATCTGATAGGAGAGATGCCACCTCTCTTGCCGAATGCCTGATCAATTGCCATTGTCTTTTCTCGGCGCTGATGTTTTTTCGTTGTTATTTTTTTGATTGTTTTCTCCTCCTGGCCTGGCTGTTTTGCGGTTAAGAGTTTGATGGTGAACTTTGAGTTAAGGAAATAAAGGAATCGATCTCAGACGGGAATCAATGCTTTCATCTGTTACTTACACGTCTGGGCCTGTGGAAAATGTGATCTTTGATGAGAGTTCTCTAACTCGGTTAGCAAAGTAAACATAAACAAAAGAGGCGGGTGCCAGCCCCTGAACAATTTAGTTGCCTCTGCCTGGGTCACAGTTTAAAAAAAATAAAAATAATAATTGTCAATTTAGTCTCATTTCTTTCCACGTTTCCTTTTAGTGACAGATACACGCTGATACTGAAATTCCCTTATGGCAATAACAGAAAACAAGTTGTCTCACTTCAATTAAGCAAGTAACTTCCATAACCTTGGAGCATTTTTGTGCATCCGTGAAACAAAGTGACAGATGTGCTTAGTTTAAATTTAGACTGACAATGATCCAGTGTGTCGGGGCTTTGTGCTTGTTCAGTCACAATTTCTGGTTACTTGATGATTGTTGCAAAGACTGTGAGGGCTGCGCGGGATGAAAAGAAAACCCTGCATTTGCACTATTCTATTTTGACAAGCAGGCTAATTTCTGCCCAGGGTCATCAATATTTCTGACACTTCCGCGGTGGCATAAATATAGAATGAATGTCCCTTTGTTGTGCTTGGGGAGCTACGTGTCTCCGAGCATCAACAAAAATCACTTGGATCTGTTTGTTAGCTTGTTCAGTCAGTTGACGAAACTGTCGTTGGTCCCGCAGGAGTCTGTCTACTTTCAATATCATGCATCATAAACAATATCCAATTTGGACTACTGAGCTATGAAAATACACTGGGAGGGAGATGACAAAAAATCGACCAGCTGTGTGAGTGATGAGTAAATGCACTGGTTTGCTGTAAAACAATTCCAATTTATGGTGGGCAAAGCAACATGATGGTTTAATCTAAAGAAAAGAAAAGTCTATCAGTACAATCAGTGTCATTGAGTCTTACCGTAAAAAAAAGAAGCTATGCATTCATTTGGCTGCCTACCTGTATCACACACTAATGTGGCTTTGGTTGAGTTAAATCAGAGTATCCCTATCTGTCTCCTGACCGCCGTGGGCTTAAGACCTCTTTGTTCAAAGAGCGGTCTCATTCCTTTGATTGAATCCCGCTCATTACCGCAGTTGCCTTTCTGATTCTGATCAGGCTCAAACAACGCCTCTCACATTTTCTCACCTTGCTAATCCTTCACCAGAGTCGCGAAAGATGGCACTTGCTCAGTCTTTACGGCCTCTGTTTGAGGGTACCGGGGATGGACCTGGCAGACCAGCTTCTCCCGGCTCCAAAGCGAAAGCCCATACAGACAAAAACAGGCATGTCTTAGAATCGAGATCCAGAGAAGAGCCTTTCCCTCTAATGACCTGCAGGACTAAGAGAGAGGAGCCAGGCCCTCGTTATCACCCATGTTCTTTTGGACACACTTCAGAGGATGGAGGAAAAGCTTTCTCTTTTGACAGAACTGAGACAGGGCTTACAAATGGCATAAATCTCTACAGCTAGTTGCACAGAGAGTACATAAATAGAAGGATTTTAGTCATATTTATTTATTTTTTAACCTTTTTTGCGACACGTTTTTCTGATCTTAACATATTCAGCAGTAGGCCTTTAGCTTCACAAAAACTATCTAGTAGCCTTTCATTTCCCCAGTGAGAGATAAATGTTTTAACATGTCCTCAAGAGAGAATAATTTGTTATTGGGACAATAATGAATGTGATGGTATTCCACAGTCTGGTGCTAATTCCACCATTAACATAATACAATTTAATAGGTCGCTCAGTTTCTTTTATTTCATAGATGAACAGCTTTCAGTCAGTAGAAACATCATTCTGGATGCGTACATTATGGAGGAGAGCAGATTGCCAGACTGTTAACTACCCCGCTCCCTTCATTTCAATTGCAAATAATCTAGATAGATAATTTATGTAAAACACAATTATCATCAATATGAAACGGTCATTCAGTTTCGCTGTGATCTAATCTAAACTGGTGGATTTGTCTTATCTGGAGATGAGAGGAAGCGGAAGATGCTGGAGAGAAGAGACAAGTGCAAATATAGAGAGAATAGAAAATCTATCAAAAACATAATAAAGATCAAGCACAGAGCTTTGGTTATTGTTTTTCTAGTTTCCAGGGAAGCGTGTAATGAACTGTAGGAATATGGTTGTTTTGTATAACCTTACCGGGAGTCACACACTGCTCCGCAGTGGATGGAACCACACAGAGCTGCCATCCACAAATACTGTGAGGGGTGGGGCGGGATGATTGATGGTAGACTGCCACCATTTGTGAGTTCATTTTGGGAGCATGTTTAAAATGTCAGCAGGGAGACGCACACAAAGACATCCTTTCCTTACTTTAGCTTGATTAGCGCAAAGGCCTGAGCAAGGGACAAAACTGATGAGTGTGGTCTGTATAAATGTGCTCAGAGTGCAGCCAGTGTGCACAGGTATTGAGAGCAGTACAGCACTTTATGTTGTGCTGATTCCTCCGCTGAATGGCCCTCATGAGCCTTGACCCCCATCATCCATCCCTCTCTCTCCACCCAACGCTGCCATCATTACATCAAAGACCCTCCGTTATGATGAAAGAGACATACAGGGCCATTTTATTTAGGCCATAGTCCCCATTGCTGCCGCATTCATGTAGAACACAAATTCTCTGGAGCAGAATGAAAACATTTAGCATTTTCTGATATTAAGAAGAGAGAAAGAATACTAATTTTCTTTGGGGGGGGGCAGGAAAAAAACCCTGTTCTACTAATTAAATTAATTTTGATTGAGTATAAGTTCAAGCTAAACATGACAAAGCATGCAATGAAATAAAACAAGGGCCAATCCAAATTTATTTTGGAATACAATACGCAAAAAGAGCAAGCAGATAAATTCAACTAAACGTCTTATCAGACAAATGAAACCAGAAAGCACGACATTTAATTATGACATTATCATGGAAATTTGTCATTTAAATATTAAAATGTATTAATGTACATACATTAAAACTGTTAATCCAGTTTAATCTCTGGTTTTAGAGAGCCTTAAATCTGCTTTATTTTGTCAGGTTTCAGTTAATAGGTGGAATATGTTTAAGGTGGTTCCTCCTCAGTTTTCAGTTAACCATTGTACAGCCACACTGAAAACACGCTGTTTGCATCCGTAGAACCCTGCAATCATACAGTACATGATGAGCAAATCATATGAGTGGTGTTCATCCTTTTTCCTCCAGGATTACCAGGATTTCATATGCATGTTTTCATTTTCAACTTAATTTCTCTCCCAATTTTTCTATTCATTGTTGGCACGTCACTTACTAGTCAACAGAAACACAAACTCCTTAAGATGTGTAATCTAAAACCAAAACGGCACTTTACTGCGTCTGAACAAGATTGATGATTTTTCCCTGTCATGATCTTGTGTACTGTCCTTCTAGTATTTTGTTGTTGCTGCTTACAGCAAGGAGTAAAGTTTTGGTAAGAAACAAATATGAACGTAATTTTTTCATACATAACTAGAGACCGTCTTGCCATGAGATCACACCAGCCAATGGAACACATGATAACAGGTGAATTGTGCCAGATTTATTCAATGTGCTTAACCGTCCTCACAGGGTCAACTTTTAAGCTATGTTAGTTTTGACATACTGTACATATATATGTGTTTTACCAAAGCATTCCCAGGTTTTATACAGGGAATGTACAAAATTAAACATGGTTAGTTGTGAATGTGTTATTAATGGCATTTTGCTTAGACCACAGTCATCTTTGGACCCAGATTCATTTTGATCTCAATTACATACCTGTAAAGTTTCATGACTGCATCTTGCATGGTTGTGACAAAATCTGTCCGTAGACAGAAAGACAGACGGACAGACATCTCCAGGAACACAATTTTCCATGATGAATGACGTACACACACACACACACACACACACACACACACACACACACACTCACACAGAGAGACTCACAAGGTGAAAACAATAACAGCTATGCTGTTAACGGCTGGTAAGAATAGATTTTTACTGAACACTTGCACACAAAACACACACAACTTGAACTTATTGAGTTTAACATTTTATAATTCCCCATCATTTTCCATCTCCTCCTCTCAAACGCTCCCCTGGTTATGTGAAAAACTGTGATAGTGCAGATGCTTTATCAATTTGGCCAGTGCAAAATTACCGGTGAGTAAATTAACATGTACGCATGCTTTTGCAAAATAGTTAAATATGCACTTGTTATTTTAATCAAAAAGTCCTGAAGACAGGTCTACTTTACCTCAAAGCTCAATAACCAGCATGAACAGCTATTACCTAAACACCTTCAAGCCTTCTGCCTAATAGAGAGCAAAGTCGGCAGCAGGTCTTTTTACAGATGTGTCCAAGTGAAGCATTACATAAACAAGCCTGCAGTAAAAGGTGGTACTTATGCAGGGACGATAACTGTAGGAGCCTCTTCCACCACTTGACAACAAGACTTAAATGTTCAGTGATGATTGATGTGGGCTGCCATTAATATAGATGATTCTAATGGGAGCGATGGTGCGTCAGTGCCATGAGGTTGACAAAGCTTTATAAAACCTACTTAGAAAAGGATGTTCCTCCATGTCCTACCATGTCTGCTTGTTAGCAGTGTTTCTTTCCCGTCCAATCCCAATCCATCATTAATGTGAGCACATGCATGTGAATAACTCATTAGCCCCGCATCGATCGGACCCAGGCACGGGCTGCTTGCCCACTTCATGGAGGAAACGGCAGTGAAACAAAGGGAGGCGGTAATCCATCAGTAGCCCAGGAAACCAATCCTCTCTTTGAGAATGGGTCTTCCAATTAGCGGAAAAGCCCTCTGTGGTGGGCAATCCAATCAATCCGGGTTGATTAATATAATAATAATATTTATTAATGTTGGGTGTTGCAATGAGAAACCTCAAATTTGCATGACCGTCTTTATCAATGGGGTTCCTCTTTTATATGTGGAATTTCAGTGATGTCATGCAAGTTGTGAATCAGAAAAATATGTAAATGTGAAAGCAACTCACACCACCAACACTTATTGGGAACACATCGGCTTGGTTCAAAATGGAAGTGACTAATAGCAGCTGTGTTTTGGTATGCCAATGACTCTGCATGCATGTGGATGTGAGTGCTTATGATTATGACGGTAGAGACCTGGGGGGGGTGAGGCAGGGAGCATGTCATTTTTTTAACTGCACGTTGGAGACGCTCTGGGAGTGATGGTTATGGAAATGGAGACAGGAAGTGCGCACACAAATGGCTTTTGACTGGTTGCTCTCTGACGAGCCGTGCCAAATCTGCTGTGACATTCTGTCTCCACTTTTCAGGAAATACACAGCAATGCATGTTCAGAATGGCGATGTGCAGGGCAAATTCTGGCTCACTAATGATACACAGTGTGTATGAACAATTCACCTGTCGTCGGGAATAACATCAGTTCCAGCGTAAACACATCAAAAGGTGATGAGACACAAAACAACCTACAATGCTGAAGAAAATGTGTTTAATTAATAAATGTAATAATGTGTAATATTTTTGAAGTGCTTCATATGACTCCCAAGAGGCATATCCACTTTTATTCTGTCATGAAAGCAATCAGTGCTTTGTTATTGCAATCCATAGGTCATCCGGTTGACTTTCCAATAGCCGGCCAGCTCTACAAGGGCCTCTTAAAACCAAGCAATGGCATTAAATATAGTGTTAGCAGCAGGGCTGTAAATGCATGTTGACAATTCACTTTTCATTGAAACGTGGCTGCCTGTAGCTACACTGGCTGACCTATGTAGAAGTTTGTAACTTTAATAAGCTGATAATTCAAACATATAAAAGTGCCTGTAGCAGCTTGAACATTGTTTGCTTTTGCAGCCCTTGCAGTGCTATAAGGCTTTTTGCAAAAATCTTATGTCAGATAGGAGTTAAATATTCAACTGCAGCTTTAAGAAAGAGAAACAATTTTTTATGAAATCACACTGTAGTGTGAGTAAACATTATTAAATACAAAGTGTTTAAATAGTACCTTCCTACGTGCTCTAGAAAATTAGTAAGTGTAGAGCGTTCCCATAGTCACACTGTTACAATAGCAGGTCTAAATAAGCTGAGTAATACTATGAAATTTAAACAGGCTCACAAATTTACATTTCCTGTAGTACTTTTCACATTTGTTTTCATCAGATAATAAAGGAAAATGATCTGCCAGCCGCTGACTTAATGATTACCTTGTGTTTTTAATTTAATAAGTAAATACACTCTTGAACTTGCACTTTTCACTGGTGGATGGCACCATCAAATCTCAGGCTGCCTGACAACGATCCTCACAAAATTAAAATGAATATGTAACCACTAGGAACACCCATCCATAAGCCTTCACAGAGCACGGTTTAATATCTGCCTCAGAGCAGATGGCTTTTTTTTTAAATAGAACAAGGTGGTTTTAATATTTGAAATATTTGAAGATTCAGCGAGAAACATAATTTTTCCTTCCTCGCTGTGGATTAAATGGTGACAGCTCACTGGTTCTTTTCATGTGGGATTGAAGTAAAATCAAGAGGGTTTTTTTTCTAATATAGGTTGCTTTGAATGTACAAATTCAGACAAAAAATAATGCAATCACCCACACCCAAATGGAGTGAGTGTCAGCGGCGATTGGTGAGAGAGACAGCGAGGGAAAAGGAAGAGATAAATGCATGAGATTGGGACGGACAGCAGGAGAGATGAGTTTCTGGGTAACATTCAGCGTATTCACTGAAGGATGTAATCATGAGTAGTGGAAAAAAAAAAAAGAGGAACAATATGGCTAATATCCATGAGCTGCTTTAATCTCAAAGAGCATGTTTGGTCGGTGAATTCTTTTAGTAGCTTATTTGGCTGTCATGTTTCTCCAAGCACACAGACTCAGAAAGACTGAAGCTGCAACACCACTGGAAATGACAGGCTGGTTAATTTAGTGCTCCAGTGTGTGTGCTTGACTATGTTTTTGTCTTCTTCAAGTGAGTCTCTGAGCCAATGAGTGACCTTGAATTTCTGTATGGTTTCCTGTACAAACATATGGGTATGTGGGTTTTCAGCTCTGCAAGGCTTGTTTGTGCATCTGTATTTGTGCCTGTATTTGCGAGGAGACAGGCTCAGTCTGACCTGAGCATTACCTTAGGAGCACGCCACGTCATATTTTAACTCCCTTTGTCTTTGACAGATAGTGTGGCTCTAAAAGCCTCTGTCCATGGTGCTGAAGGCTGGCCTGATGTATGAGCGTTAGGCCCTGTTTGATAAATCCACCATGTCACTCTGCCTCTGACAGCCATTCATCATGCTTGGCTTTCTCATGTGAAATGTTGTGTGTGCTGGATATTTCAGTAAGACAAATAAAATGTGAGTCCTAAAGCTTAGACTCGGCCCCGTCCCACCCTGCATCGACTTTTCAGTACTATACTTTATCTCTCTGTTGTAGGGACGCTGTGTCCCTGTCTAAGCATGAGCAGCAGCAGCTGTAGCACGGTGACTATATTCAGACCAGCTGAAGGACGAACATGTTCTTAATGAGGCGGCTAATGAGTTCTGTTCTTTTGTTGCTGTTTTTTCCCTTCTTCCCGGGGTCAGGACGACCATTCAACCATTCAGCTGAAGTCACTTGACTTTCCCCCTGTGGTCTGACTCAAAAGTCAGACCACAGGGGGCAACTCAACAGTTTTTTTGTTCTGTACTACTTGATCATTATCAATATTTTGTTTTACATGCTTGCAGTTGAAATGTCACAGATGAAAGTCATTACACATTAGCCAATGGTTGGATGGCAACAAAAAGGAAAGTATTTTAATTATAATACTAATCGTTTTGTTTGGAAATAAACCAGATGCATTATGACAAATATGAGATGAAAGCAAACGAGAAAAGTTGGCAATTATTTGTAAAAGAAACAATGACATTTATTTTTTTCTTAGCACTTTTCTTAATAAGTCTGTTGTGCCCATTGATCACATATAGTACAGTTAATATAAAAATGGCTTTTTAACTTTACACCCAAAGCAACAACGAAATGTTTTCTTAAAATATGTATGCTAAAAATACTGAGAAAGTATTTCCACTAAAAGTACTGGAGAATAGCTTGTGATTCTGTAACGGTGACATGGCCGTGTTTTGCTGTGGCTGCCGCGTATCTTCAGATCCTTCTCTGTTTACCTCATGTAGTTCTTGTTGTAGGCACTTACCAGGGCTTAACAGGCCGCTTCGTGAGGAGATAACGCATCAGTCACCTCAATCAACCTGTTTGTATTTGTTTTAGTCTAATGCATTTTTTCCTAGTCACCGAGAACTACACAGCATAAACAGCCATTTTGCAAATGTCCTCTCTAGATACTCATTTTGTAACTGAATTTCATTAAGCTTAATGCGACGTTGTAATCAAAAGTAGTCTGCTCTTTGCCTTCATTTAAAACCCATTTAAACCGTTCAGATACAGAGGATTTGTCATTACATCAACATAATAGAATATATAACAATATTTCCATGAAAAATCAAGAATCCATTTTATATAGAAAAAGGAGGGGTATATTTCATCAAAAGGCTTACACCATAGTCACTTTTATTTGTCTACTCTACTAAATCTCCCTTCCCATAATAGACAGGTGTTATTACTGTATCTCTAACTCGTCTATGGATGTTTTACAAAGCACAGACGGTATTGCTTGGGACCACACGGACAGTTCCACAACTCTGAACACATTTAACAGTCAATTACAAGAGAGTTGACCTTCATCGTCATCATCATCACTCTTCTTTCCTCTGCCTGCATTTCTCTATGAATGGTACTGAAATTTATCTTTTTGCAGTAAATGCCCCTTCCTGTTGATGTTAGCTTGGTTTGATGTAACGGTTACAAAGCCACCACTTCCTCTAGGGTTGAAACTGGGAGAGCATGTAGTCTATTTTAAACTGTTCCATCCCAGTCCAATAATAGTTTTGCCAGTGTGTCTGAGCTGGGGGACCGGCAATGGGTATGCCTTTGAAACAGTACTATAGATTTGTCCACCCCCGCCCATGGCCTTGTCCATTCAGTGTAGTTGGTGTGTGGTGCTCTAGAACGCTGCACTTCTTAAAAGGCATTGTCAGAAACATTTATGACTGTGGCTTTCACTTCCACTCCACTTGGCAGTCCCTTACCCGAAACCCACAGCTTTGGAAAGAAAGGAGAGTGCATACCGGTAGCTTCCACTGGTGTCAGCGAAGCTTTGGAGTCGCATTTCCTTATATCCCCATAAAGGTGGTGGTTCCTCAGAGACACATAAATAAGCAGGCATGCCACTGAAATCACAGCCAAGAGCACACCAAAGACGGTGATTACTGCTGTGTCCCATTTTTCTGTGTCCTTGGCTGCCAGCTCTAATCCCTTAGTGGTGACATTGACACATTTGTTGTCATGGTTGTAGTGGATGCTGCGGACATCCACACATACTTTGTAGTGAGTGGCAGGGCTGAGATGGGTGAGGTTGTAGACCTGGACATCAGAGGGAACTCTGGTGGAAAACGCTGTGGTGGGATGGTTAGCGTCTGACACTGTGTACCATTTAATGTTGGGAGCTAGGGTGCCAGAGCCAGCCTTCCACGAAACCAGGATCGAGTTTGTTTCCACTGATGTGATTGTGACATTCAGAGACCCATTTGCAGGTTGGGGAAAATATCCATTCACCTCTACTGAAACAGATTTAAGATCAGCTCCAACCAGATTATGGGCAACACAAGTGTAAAGACCAGCTTCATTTTCTGTGACATCATAGATGTCAAACGTTCCCTCTGGGTGCATGTAGAACTTATCAGACACTGTGTTAGGCAGGACCCTAGTACCAGACGGGGTGATCCAGTAGATGTCCGGCTCTGGTTCAGCAAAGGCTCGACAATGGAGTGACACTGAGCTCCCATTCTGTGCTTTAATATGCGCAGGCATGCTTTCGGGAGAGATGAGTGGCAGACAAATCTCCATCATCTCCCTGAAGTGCACCTGTCGAACATGCTGGCCCTCGTACTCCGGGGGCTCCACACAGTACAGTGAATCAGGCTCCATGAAGCGAATGTTGGTCTTGTTCATGTTCATCCAGCGGACTACGCAGTCACAGCGGATGGGGTTGCTGTGCATGCTAACCTCTCTGAGATTTGGGAGGGACTCGACAGTAATCCTGTGGAGGGCACTGAGCGCATTGCCATTTAGCATTAGGGTTTCCAGCCGCGGTAGTTTGTAGAAAGCATTAGGATGGATATAGGAGAGTTTAGGATTGTTGGTGGCTTCTATTTTGGTCAGCTCAGGGAGGTTATTCAGGGCAAAGCTGTCAATGGAAACTAGCTCTGGCATGCTATTAATCCCTAGTTCTTTCAGATGGAGCATATCCACAAAGTCCCCTCTCTGTATTCTCGCAATTGGGTTCTTATTTAAATCCAAAAACTTAAGATTTTTTGCATTTCTCAGGGCGGAGTGAGGCACCTCAGGGAAAATATTATCATAGAAAGAGATGCTCTCTAAGTTATCGAGTCCAGCCAGTGCATCGTCAGGAAGCTGAGACAAGTTCATTCTGGTGAGGACAAGACTGCGGAGGTTACTGAGAGGTTTGAAGTTCATATCATCAACAGAAAGAACAGGATTCTCACCAATCATCAGGATCTCCAGATTTGGCATGGGTTCGAACCACTCTCTTTTAATAGCCTTCAGCTTGTTAGAATTAAGGTGGAGCCGCACAAGGTTGCTGAGACCCTGGAAAGCCTTTGGGGAAATGGAGGAGATGAGGTTGTGATTCATGTAGAGCTCCTGAAGGTTGGCCATATCAGCAAGACATTGTTCAGGCAACTCTTGTATCCAATTTTCCTCCATGTGAAGGGACAGCAGCTGAGGAAGATTCCCTAGATGGACGTCGCTGATAGAGGATAAGTTATTTTGCGATAAATCAATCTCTGTGATGTTGGCCAGGTAATCCAAGGGTTGGTCAATCTTGGCAACATTGTTTGTTTGCAGTAACAGTACTTGTGTGCCCGCCGGGAATTTGTCCGGCAGGCTAAAGAGTCCCAAGTCATTACAGTCAACTGTCTGCGCCTCCATGTACACCGAACTGGGAGAAAACCAGGGTCTAATCTCACATACACAGAGCTTCGGGCAATCAGGCCTCTCCTCTGTGGCCACAACAAAAGAGGCCATGGCCAAGCCAACAAAAAGATCCACGAATGACACGTCCTTCATATTGGACCGGTTCCCTCCAGTAAGAAATTGGTCCTTGTAGATTAAGTGGTCTGAGCTGTTAACTTCACAAATAATGAATCATTTGCTGCAGCTGCTGAGGCGATTGACTCACCGCCCCTGCCACCGACACCACCACCACCAACAACTGCAGCAGGGCTCCCTAGGGGTTTTTTTGTCTTGCTGTGTAGACGCCCTTGGAAATAATGACCAATCACTCAATGTTGCCTGCTGGAGTCAGGGTTCGGGGCCGAGGCTGCAGTCAGGCAGACCCGAGAAGGTGGAAGGGGGGAAAAAGAAAAAAAGGATGGACTGATATATTATATTATATTTCAAAGGACTTATGTTAAGCACATTCAGATATCCGTGAAAACTCTGCTCTGTCTTTAAAGGTGGATGTCCTCATTGGTTGTTGTGACTAGCTCCCAGAGTCCACAGCCCAGTCCATTCCTACCTGTGTATGACAAACAAGACAGAGAGAAGCAGTGTGAGTATTACATGACAATGGAGGTGGTCAGGGAATGTCATAAGAGAAGGGTGTTAACATACTGATATTTGTTATAGGTGTGCTTATGCATGTTGACATTTATACACACTCCTTTCAAGACATAGAACCATGGATTTACATCTTTTGACCTTCTAGACTTCATACTGGGGATTTCCAGATGTGCCCCCACAATATGGCTTTCAATCCCAATGTTAACAGAGTTAATGGTCAAAGAGAAGGCTTTATTAAGCTTCTTAAATGGCAGACATTGTAGGGCTTAAGCAATGGCCTTTAGGGCAAGCTGCTTTAGGGCAAGACACTGGAATATGTCGGACAGTATAGCAAAGGGCAATAAATGGGCAGCCAATAACACACACTATAGTGAGAGAGTCAAGCCAAACATGCAAACTAAGCATTTGACAAAGGTGCAGTTTGTTATAAGATGCAGCAACCGAAAGCCACGGAAACAAAAATGCATTAATGTGTTGACATATATAATCTTTGTGCAATCAACAAAATCTGCACGCTAATAGGATTTAACATTTTTGGAAATTACAGGTAATGCAGTTCATCAGTGGCCACACATTGCAGCTATGTTAATGTGTATACAAACACGCAGGCCTGAAGGGAAAAAATACATAATTGTGACTCTTGGGCACACATGTTGACAAATAACAATAAGCAAAGATCAAAAAGAGATTATTTTGGAGAAAAAAAGGGACAGTGAAATGTCTCACTTTGATTGTTCATTAAATGTATGTACATGCCATTGACCTTTTCTGTCCATTGTGTGAATTTTGGAGGGCACTATATTGGTGTATGTAATTTGGACACTCAAATAAAATTGTAAATATTGTGCAATACATAGTAAATAGGGAGACATTTTATACACAACCCTGAGACTGTTTATAATGGATGCAAGTAATGTTTGTTAATGTATAAGTAATTTTTTTAGAAGGTTAAAAATGTCTAGGTGTGTTTCACTGACAATTATGAAGAGCCGGAACATGTTTCTGAGAGTGCTCAGTGTGATTGTCTCTGAATTTTCAGCACATTTTATAATTCATAGTTATTGAACGATTATGAAACAGGACACATTTAACACAAACATTACAAGGCAAACAAATTGGGACAGTGGCCTGAATATGTCATTTGATTATCTGCCATATAGAGTAGCAGAGTATATTCGGTTCTTACAGTAACAAATATTGATTGAATTGGCCATAAATATCTTTCTACAAGCATAAAATGATTTGAGAAAAAAATTGCATGTTGTAGTAAATAGAACAATGATGCATCCTCTTCCATGCGAGTCAGAAATCTTTTTTTTTTATGTAGTGTCTCTTTTACCATCACATAATTCATGTCCCCATCGTCTGCCGCTAAACCCAGTACAGAAACTCCACAGCTGAAGTGTACCATGTAATTTGTTGTATGTAACTGCCTCTTACTGAACAGATGGGGTTGATGGCGCTTGTGATATTTTGGGCCTATAAGATCATGCACCACATCATGGGAAACGTCAAGAGAGACAGGGGATGAAATGGAAAGAATCAAGAGTATAAGTGTGACGGCGGCTGGAAAGTGAGAACAAGGAAAGAGAGAAATGGTTTCATTTCAACACCCTCGCTGTCTCCACCTCAGTGGCCACAGGGGAGACGTGGGGGAAAAAATAAATAAAGAAATAAAAAATTGTGAGGGCAGCTGAAACGCTGCAGTTTGCCCCACTGGCGAAGCCAAGCCAAGGGTTCATTCCTCAACCTCTGCTCCAGCACTGGCTCGATTCTGGTTTGGAGGGGTGAGGGAGGATGGAAGGCAGACATGGAGCTAGTGGAAGCAGAGTGAGAGAGAAAGAAGAGAGAGTGGGGGTATTATTTTTCAAAAGCACCTGGCACTTTAATAAGCCGCAACACCCAGAGCATTCTGATAAACAGGGTTTAGCTACTCTCCCTCAGCACTGGCTCTTCATTGTGGGCTACGCAGTTGATCCGTGCCCTGGAAACACAGGCCAGAGTCTGTAATTCAGCCTACAGCGTTTGGGTCTCACCTCTACTCGTTCTGGATTTTCTCTTTAGTAATCACAATTGCCAGCAGTGTAATGTGGTCAGGTTAACTTATTACTGCATAGCATTATTGTGCAATCAACGCAGGTGACTCTAATGGGGTGTGCTATTATTTGTTGTACCAATGATGTTAACTATTTTGTGATTAATTTTGGTGTTAGAGACTCATTCACTGCAGCATTCAAAAATAAAATCTACGAATGGGAGGTGTTGGTGTGGAATACGAAATTGTGCTGCCAACACCTTAAATCAGGTATGACTTCATTGGATTTTGGTAAGGCATGATGATAGTTGTGAAATAGACAGATTGAAAAAAGATAATTCATTATTGTCAGTTTAATGTTAATGTCTGTTGTCTCACATTGGCCAAAATCTAGGGTGGGATTAGGAAAGCTTTACTGGACATTTTGCAAGATGGTGTGGCCAGCAAGCAAAACATATTTCCCTGCTAATTAATGAGGATATAATTATGTTATTGATAATCCAACACTTGGTTCATGAAAATCTTGATTGTAGGCCTGGTTGTAGCCACTAGTGTTAGTGTTATTTTCAAAATTTTCAGTTACTTGAGGCTAGCGGCTCAAGGTCACATTAGCCACTACCAGGGTAACACACCCACATTGATTTGCAATGTGGGTAATGAAGGTGACAAGGAAGAAGGATATCTCTCGTTCTGATGTATTGATTTTAATACTGAATTTTGATATTAAACTGTCCATCATGAGTCTGACAGTACTACAGGAGTAGTACTTTAAATGCCACTTGAGTGAAGTATCACACACTGAGTTAAAATGTTGGTTAGGTAAACCCACTAAATAGTTTAGTGTGTTTAGAATAATCATCTAATTAAATAATAAAATATTAAATGAATATCAAACGACTCACTTTTCATTATGCATTTTTTCATCTATTGCATCCAATAATGTGGTTATATAATGAACATCTACTCCAGCTAAAGGGCAGATTTATACTTGAACATTAAGCTCTAGCCTTGAGAATGAGTTTAGTAAACTCAGCCAATAATTTAATTTAATAATTTGAAATGGAGATTTACTCTGAAAATATAATTATTAAAGGTGCTATTTAAGTAATGCCACTTATAACTGTACATATTTGACTCTGAGAGCAAGACCAGATTAAATATTGCATGCTTTTCATTATCACAGAAATACAGTTTTATATGTTGTAGACAAATCTATGCAAATCAGGTTTCATGTACAGTCTCCTGGACGTCAGCTGAGGTCCCAGTGAAAGGCCGTTGAAGGGAAACATTGGGAGTCATTTGTAAGAAGCTGACTGAATTGGCACCGACGTCTTGAGTAGGAATGTGTCTGATGTGGCAAATGTTCTGAGTCTTCAGGCATTCTTGCCGCCTGAGCAGAATAGTGCTGAGTCAATGACTGGGTTACGCAATAAAACAGTTTGGAATAAGACAATTGAGGCAAGACGGCTATGTAATACAACTAGGACAATGTTTACACAATGTACACTTTCAGATTAGATGAATGTAAAGGACAATGGAACATCCTGAGAGCTCAATATAACTAATCAACATGTGTTCACATCAGCAAAACTGAAAAGCTTTCAACAACACATCCTCCGTTAAGAATGGTTGTTTGGCTGGAGAAATTGGCCTTGTTAAGGGTTGAAAACTGTACCAAACTACATCATCTTAAGTGAACTATCCTAATCATCCACGGGCAGTTGAATAGGTAAATTGGTTGCACGACTGCATTATGTGAAGCCCAGTGAAGAGGCAGTCTATTTTCTTGGGGCTTTGCACCGTGACTGCTGCGACTATGGAGTCCACACACCACTTGTACTAACCCATTAGTAAGCCGTGCAGTCAAGCTACGCAGTCCCCCCACACATACACACACACTGCGTGTAGAGCTAATTTCCCACAATCCTCTACTCTAGTTGGCGGTAATTGAGGTGGAGCGAGATGGGAGGGAAAAGGGAGAGAAGAGATCTGGAGGACAAAATGACTTGCCAGAGGAGGAACTTGTCTAAGTCTCAGTAGTGGTCTATTAACCTCCGGTGAACCTGGGAATGCTGTCAATGCAGGGAATATTAACCTTAGCAGGGCCAGAGAGGGATTACCCAAAACCCAGTTGGGAGAAAACAAGGACTTCCAAGAAACAAAATAAATGTTGTGGGTTGTTTGGCAATAACTTGCGTTTGGCTGCGCAACCATTGGACAAAGAGAAATGAGGTTAATATGGCTGTGGCAAATAGAATTCAAAGATGGATGCTTGTAATTTGTCCTCAGAAAAGCCTTTTGGAAATCTTGACTAGAGAGATACATAATCAACAGCTTGTAATTTAAACTAGAGGGCTTGAAATGGGATCTCTTGGAACATAATATCTAACTGCACTAACACATTAAGCCAAAGCTTTGACATTTGCTCAGGGAGCCAATGGAAGCCTTTTATAGGTTCAGCTCAGGTGTTCACTCATGGATCTAACACAACTTCCAGGAGTCAGAGGAGGGGAGGGGGCAATCATTCAAGCCATGATCACCAAAGCACCTCCATTACAGTAGGAGGCTAAAAGTCTAGCCCAAGGGCTTTTCACTTTCGCCAGTGTTAATCCTGACTGTGCATTACAGCAAACAAGCTCCTGGAATATGGTCTGTTTCATGACTGCCTTAAATGTGTGAAACACTGCCAGTTTTGTCTACCTCCGTTGGTTACTTGTGGGCAGCGGAAACAATCCGTGAACACAACACCGAAGACAAACTGAACCGAAATATTATTACATTTTACAGTTGTTTTGAAGAACTTGCTTGCATACAGTTGCCTATTTACACATCCAGCAGATACGGAGTAACATTAGCACTTATTTTGAGTCATGTTTCTGGCCAGCAAGTCCAATATTCACTCTCTTTTAGCTCTGGTTGGGTCTCCACCAACTCCTGAGGTAAACATGTGGCTCTTCAGCTGCCAAGTGCTTCACTATGTTCACCAGCTAGTCACTAACTTTGTCTTGACTAACTTTTGCTATTTAGCGTTGGACAGGTGGCGCACAGCTGCGACTTAGAACGACTCGGTGAGGTGAAAGACACTTTAGTGTCCCATAGAGCTGAGGAAGGTGGGGTTTGAGGCAAAATCTGTAACCATGATTAACTTTTATGGAAGTGTTTTTGCATCATCGTTAAGAGTTGGGAGCTACTATATCTGTATATTTACTGACATATTCCAACTGAGAAGATGTTGAGAAATGTCAATGTCATTGCATCACCATTATATACTGGTATGTCTGTAGTCCTCGTTAGTCACAGATTTCACTCTTAATTAGCGTGACATTTGGCATTACTGGTAAAACTTGGAATGTCTCCTTATTAAAATGCTGTACATTTAGGTTGGCTTATTGTTGTTGTCAGGTAAAAACTCATAAAACTTTTTTGTTGTTGTTGTTCAGTAATATTCGTTTTACACATGCACATACTTCATGTGTTGAGTGGATTTCATGACTTACGTCCCCCAAAATGTACTATTTGATCGGGAAATGACCCCAGATTAATCATGATATAACTGAATTGGGACGGAGCTGCATTTAAGAGGTTCAGCCGTTGTCAAGGTGAAATGCTTTTCCATTCACATCTTGGCAACACCTCATACTTACTTTCCCACTGGGCCCCCTCCATTATACTAACACTGTGGCTGTTCCAGACAGTAATGGCACAAATGCAGTTTGATTAGAGACCAGTGAGATATGACCACTTTAAATTAATGAGTGTGCACAGTAGGGGTAGAAAGCATTGGTCCTGGTGGCTCTGCGGTGCTAATTCAGGCAGACCTAACTCAAGGCCGTCGGGCAGCTGAACAGCCAGGCCGAACTGTTTGTTTTATGCTGTTTATTGAAATGAGTTATAAATCCTCCCCCTCGCTTCTCAGGGCTTGGATGGAGTTTAGCGGAGCGCGGACGTAAAGATGATTGCTTCATCGCAGGTTGGGTACTCATCAGTGCCCTGTTCGGGAGGTTGACCTACAGTTTGCGTAAAAATAAAATCATTTATTATGCAAAATGCAAGTTCTGTGAGGGTTATGGCAGGCATAAAAGACAAAGTTTGTGAGATCTGTGCTGTGGAATAAATCTAGATGTAGGTTTTGGTCAGGAGCAATATTGGCCCTCGGGGAGATGATTATGAGGCCTGCACGGTTTAAGTGGTAACAAGGCAGTATTGCATCTGCTGAGAGGTAGACATTACACTCACTGAGGTAAAACTGGGTGGAAGACATAAAGGTCAGACGTAAGTGGAAAGTAGGGCGCAGCCGAATTGCCTCCTCTTTCAGGAGAATAGCCTGTGTATTATAGAAATGGTTCACTGGGAATTTTGATCCACTGGTAATAAGCCTCGCAAGGCTTTCTTCTTGAAGTCGTCAACCCCCCCTCACCCCCCCACTCTTTCTTTTCTCCCTGTTCATTCTCTTATTTGCGTTTTCTCATGATATTGCAACCCCCGCATCTCTTTTTATAAACCTTGTCCTTTTCATCTTGCTTTCTCACATTTGTCTCTGCTCTTTTAAACCCTTATGGTGAACATTTCTCCTTATACCCCATTTGCATCACAAGAGAGGAATGGACTAGAGAGAAAGTAGGTATTTAATTTAGTCTCTCTGCATTACCAGGTTCCCGTCTTGCTTTCTGGGCATCGTACTGTCTCGTTGCTCGTTTGCTGTCAGCCTAATTGCCTTTTCAATACTTGTCACCCCTGCTGTGCCAAACCTAGTCTATCTGCATACCGTCTGACTGTCTGTCTCAGGAGCTGCTATTTCCTAATTACAAATGTCCGTGCCTGTATAAGTTTCTATTGGCCCATGCAGCATGACTTTTCAGTAACCCCTGAAGGATATGGTTTGGTCCCGTTCGGGCGGCATTACGGCTGCCAGAGTCAACTGCATTCCACCCAGTGAATCAATAGTCCACCAGACACATTAGCAGTAATCCTCACTCGCACCTGCCATCTTTACCTGCCAGGTCTATTTATGACAGAGAATGTCATAATATAAATAAAACCATTTAAAATCCTTTGGATTGTCTGAGAAGTGAACTGTTACAAAGCTAAAAGCAGGGCATCTTTACTTAGCTCATGAAGAGTTGACATTTTGGAAAAAAAGTGGTTTACATAGGACTGTGACTCTATATAAAATGAAAATGTAATGTTATTTTTATTGCTTATTATGTGAAAGCAAGGGAAAGAAAGTGAGAGAATTCTTGAAATCGCAGCACTTCCAAAACGCTTCTGCTGGTGGACGCTGGACCCACGGTGGACATGTAGCACAGCAGTGACGCTACCATTCCACTTCGGATAGACATTGTGGATAAGCTCCTTAGTGGGTGGTGCCTCTGGATGACTTTACTGTCCCTCTCTCTTCCCTTCACCTCATTGATTTACTATTATACTTCCTCAAAGTAGGGGAGAGTCCATTAAAGGAAACCTCCTAGGCAGTGTGTATGCATCGTGAAGCTTCCTGTATGTACGCATGCATGTGTGTGTATGTGTGCGAGAGTGGATGGAAACCATGAATGGCCATGAATCAGTGGCAAGTCGGCTGTTAATATAAAATCAATGTTTCAAATTAAGCACATGGCCCCTGTCTCTGGTTTTTTAGTGCTTTTGTGGACAAGACATGCCCTTGGGCTGAGTGAGGGAGAACACACATGCTGCACTATTAAACGCTATATCATGCCAACCTGCCCTTATGCACACACACACAGCAGACAGGAACATACACAAATACATTGGCAGATGCATGCATTTGCAGACCAAATCATGCACAGGTAACTTGCTGACAGCGTCCTCGCAGAGAACACAAAAACAAATGTGCCTAAGCTCATTCGCATAATGCATGCATAACGCACCACACAGTGAAAGAGCACAGCTAGGTCCCCTTGTCTAATTCGCATCGTGCTGCATCTATTAAAATTAAGCCAAGGTATCCAGCTTAAGGCTGCCGCTGATAAGGTCAAAGGCGTAGCGAACATTCAACACTCATTTCTCCCCCAACATAATCGCACTCACTCTTGACAAAAATCTGCATAATGTTCCATGTATAGCTGCTAGCCAGAATGAAAAAATGGAGGTGGAGGTGGGGGGGTGGGCGCAGGCAGCGGGGAAAGGAGCCAGCGGCATATCCCTCAAAGTCAGAGCCAAATTGAATCTGCAGGTGCAAATGTGGCATGTGTGCTGCCTCTAAGATGCGCAGCTATCTATATTTATATGAATAATATATGGCTGGTCAAGGGGCCACAAGCCTGCAGGGAATAAGTTCCTACGGCAGACGGAATCAATCATTATATGCCACTGAATTGCATTTATCGCTGGCTTGGACCTCTTTATTATGATTTCATGGGGTTTGATATGGGCCATCTCTTTCTGTTTTCATTCTCTGCTACTCTACCTCAGCTCAAACAGATGATAGATATGGCACTGTCAAATGGCGTGATGGCTTTGTGTCTACTCAAAGGCTTAGCAGCACAATGACTGGCTGATTTGGAGACAGTAATTGCTTTGTATATGTGCATTTGTATACGTGTACTTTCTGTGTGTGTGTGTGTGTGTGTGTGTGTATGTATGTGTATATATATATATATATATAAGTGCCTGAGTCACTGCAGCTTTATCAATACATGAGCACTTGGTTAAGTCTCATGATGCAACATCCACAAAGCTTTTCATTAGTGCACTCAGGGCATATATGTATCAATTCAAATGCAGAACAGATGGACAGCACAGCAGTAGCGCTTAGACGTCCCCCTTCTTCTCTGCTCACGTTTGAAATGGCAATATGGGCATATGTCCCTATCATGTCCAGCTCTGATATGAATCTTATTAGTAGCTAAGAGTTTTGATTTTATTTTGTTTTTTTAGAGCTCCAGCGTCGGTCTTAGTTCTCCGAATACCTGACATGTATCTATTATACGTTATCATTTTTGTAGTACACCTTTTGATAAAGCGCTGTGGCTCATCCTCTACAAACGTGTGCTAGCTAAATACCTAAAATGCTAATGTAAATGGAAATGTCACTGGATATAAAGGAAGACTCACATCCCACTCTGACCTTTTGATATAGACTGAAAACACCAAAATGTCATGGATGCTTCCATCAAACCATATTTTGATCCTTAGCTCTCCCCTCTTTCTTTGTGCCTTTTCATATCATTTGGGTCTGCCACAGTCCCATCTTGCAGATCCAAGACAAACATCACGTCACTCTGTTCCCCCCCTGTTCCTTTTGCCCTCTGCCTGTGCTTATTCCATTTGAATGGGTGCCTGTGTTTGTTTGGGAACACGATGCTATCAGAGAGCCCATGCTTGGCTGCACAGGCTGATCCCCTGCAGCCGTCTTCTGAATATGTATACATGCGTTTCACTCAGGAGCCCCAATAGATCCTGGGGCATCTTGTTACCACCATTATAGGGAAAAACTCGAGATAAATGTGATTTTGATGGCACAATGTAGTATAGGTTTCCTGAACTCAACTTTGAGCGTGAACCGGTAGCAGTGTTTGGCACCAACACATCCATTCACCTCAAGGGTACCTGCTGCCTTCTGCCTATAGAGAAATTTATATGGAACACCCACACTGTGCTGCCTATCATGCTCTCCAAGCCTCCACAAGGCCACTGCAGGCACAATACCTTATCCAGCACCAGCCCACTACAGCTTCTTACTGTTTCACACAAAGATCAATAGGCAATTCGCAAAGCCACTCACTTTAAGCATATGACTTAGTGTGGACATGTAATATTGATTTGTTTGGAACAAATGTGCCCAAATTAATAGAGCGACCCATTACTGCTTTGCTTTACTGTTTTTATGACGGGGGGGGGGCTGCAAAGTGGCTACAATGTTAAGGTATGAGCATAAACCTAACACTGAACCTCACAAACAGTTCAGGACTATATTTTGCATGATCAGAGCTACCGCCGTCCCATGTTCGCGGGAAAAACCCTTCAATAACACTTGCTCTCAATGATCACATATGAAAGGCTGGTGGCATGATACAATATAAGCGCCAAACAGCCTCGTCTCGATCAGCAGGTAGTCAAATGATTCGAAGTGGGAACGATACGTAGTGTGTGGGCTGAGGTTTTCCTCAGCGTGGCATGGTGTCTGATGTGAGGGCATGATGGCTCCCATGTGGCATTTGACTGTGCGTTTTTTACATTGAGCAGCTGCTTTGGGGTGAGTCATTCACACTGTGGAGGCCAACATCTATTGTATCCATCATCAGGAACAAGCACATGGGCGCACACACACATGCATGCATACACAGAACAGGTCTGCAGAGAAGATTACAGCAGTCACCTTCAGTAGCCCCCTTGGTGAAAATCCCATTTGTCATTATCAGCCACTATCTGTTTATCTGCCTTTGAAATATTAATGAGTAATACACCTGCTGGATGGCATACATTTTGGACAGAGGGTGTGAGAGATAAAATGGGAGGGAGGGGAGAGAGAGAGAGAGAGAGAGAGAGAGAGAGAGGGTAGTGAGATGCCCCATTGCAGTTGAGGGATTAGTGAATATTCCTCTCTCTCTCTGTATGTGTGGGTGTACTGACACAAGCAGGTGAAGTGATGATGGCGAATGCGCCTCTCAATGGCTGTGTTAATTCCGCAAAAACCATGGATGCAACGCGCCGAGATGGCGGTGAAAGCAAAGAATCCTTTTTTGTCTGGAGTGTGTGATGTGTTTAACAAAAACAAAACACAAAAAGCCCGAGTGCGCGTAACGTACTTTCGTGGCATGCGTCGGTAATGACTTGAGTGTTTGCAACAGGAAGGTTTAAATGAGAGAGTGATGAGGAGGAGGAGAAGGAGGGTGGCCACCATTCTGTGGATTTCTTCGAGACATGTCTGGTGTGCGCTCACTAAGCAGGACCCGGGGGACATTATACTGCCAGTCTATCACTTCAGACACTCGCACACACACAAGTACGCCTCAGATTTCCTTAACTAATTTGGCTTTTTAGCCTAAACAGAGTCCATCATCAATCCGGTCCGGTTTAGGCGCATCCTGCATAGTTGCGCAAAAGCGCGTCTCCACGTCAAGTGAGGGTTCGAGGCCAGTCATCAGCATTATTATCCTGCAATATCTTCCCTAATTTCTGCAATTACGCATGAGTGGCTGGTATTTGAAAAGCGTAATGATACGTTATTTCAATTACAAGACTAGGCTACATGTCCAGCAAAACATCCCCGAATTAATGAATTCAAGCGTTTTTCATTAACTTGGAAAATGCGTTGCAGGGACGCAACCGTGCAATATGTATCAAATGACAGAGATATATCTCAGGAGAAAACAGTGTAAACTTACCCGATTTAATCATTATAGCCCTCGAAGCAGTATGTGTTGTCTATATTCCCATCAAGTGCGCCGCTCCAAAGACAAGGGAGCCCCAGCGCGCAACATAAAGCCAGTCAACAATGTGTGGTCTTCTTATTTTAACGCAGTTGAGGAGAAATCAGTTCTGGGCTCTCTTCCACAACAACACACGCGGCTTCTGCATGAGGGAAAACAAAAACGGCGTCGTCCAAAAGCAAGCTGGCGAGAGTGTGGAGAGAGACGCATGTGTTCCCGGTGCCCTTCCCTTCCCGTCTTCACAGCGGCTGTTGAGGGCGCTTCTCTCCCCTCGATCAAGTGTCAGGCGGACCACATAGATGCGCCGCCGTCTCCTCAGCAGTCATTAATATCAGAACAAACCCCGACTCTCCAGAGAACAGCCAATAGCGTCAGAGAAGCAGGCGAGGTGCTCGCAGCGTCCCTGCTCTGGTTGGCTGAGAGGATCCGTCAGTCATTTCCCAGAAGCCTGTTCTCATCTATGTCTTCTTCTGTTGGAGGTGAAGCACACTGCAAAAAATATCCGCTTTAACAAATCACTCCTTCAAGTCTTCAGTTGTAAAACAGTGCAGAAATAAGAAACATCAATATTAAAAATAAAGGCACTGCGATCACATCAAAATAATGCTGATTCAAGATAATAGTTGGATCAAGTGTATCTGCACATAAGGACTCACTTCCTCAGGCCAGGTGCCCACTGGACCCCATAATGCGAACCTTGTCATCATGGCACTTGCCTTGAAAGGAAACTTGTTTGTTCCAGCTTTTTGAAACACCATTACTAAATTTGGGAATCTTACTACATGTAAAGATGGTATGCCTTGTCTTAATTAAGCCCTTAGTAATGTTTTAATCATTCGAAACTTTTAATCAGTCAGAATCCATAAACAGAAGTCACTGCAGCATGACACACTGTTACAAAACAATCAAAAATGAAAAAATTGATTTTTTGCTTAAGTAAAAAAAAGGCATGCATTTAATTATTTTATTAGCCAAATGTACTAAAATTATCAAAAGTTAAAGTACTCAATGCAGAAAAATTGCCCCTGTGAATGTTATATCCTACTATACATCGCCTATTATGTATTAGAGTGTTCTTATTACTAAATAACTGTAGTGCATACTGCTTTTTGTTTTTTGTTGCTGCGGTTCAGTGTTCAAACATGGCATTTTTTGCAGCCCCCCTGGCTGTGGATCTATGAGCATCGACAACATATCATCTCAATTACATAACTATGCAAAATAAATTGATTATTGCAAAATGTGGCCATTTATGACTATCTCAAATTATTGTTTGATGAAAATTATATTTCAAACAATAATTTGTCTGGAAAAAAATCTATGAATATGCAAATATTGTAACAGCTGTACTCAACTCATATGCGCTGGAGGATTCAAATTTTCACATCACACTTGCAAAACTTACACACTGGACCGTGATTGGTTTCCCAACTAGTCGCGATGTCGTGAAATCCTGCATGTACAAACACTTGTTAAACTGGGACTGAAGGTGAGAAACTTCACTCCTTCAGCCGGTGAATGTGGGAACAGCTTTCTGGTGTCAAACTGCGCATGCATCATAGTGCACAGTGAAGCGCAAACATGTAAATGAAGTGACTAGCAAAAAACTTTGAGCAGAGTGGGACTATAAACACAATCGCTGTGTCAACAAGCATGTTTACTAGCTGCACTGCAATCTTATGTTAAATATAAATGTTTTTATGTTTTTCTGATATGAGGCACAGAAATTTCAGCCATTTATTGTGCCTTTTGACTTTTCATATTCACCAGTTAAACTAGAAATGTCAAATAAAGCAATTGAACAGTATATTTTGATTTGCCACCACCTCTTTGCACGTTTACTGATCGCATCAACACAAGTGCATGCTGCTGCGTTTCTGGCTGCAGCAGTTGGAGTTGAATTCCTGGCAAACTGTGGCAGCCTGGCCGGCAGCTGCCACTTTTCCTGTGCAAGTACATTTAAGATGGGCATTTTTTGCAGTGCAGTGGGAAGGAAGAAGAAGGCGCATGCAGGGAAGAAAATGGATATCTGTACCTATTAGCTCCAGAGCTCCCCGACTCAGATCCCTTGAGGATTTCTAACACAATGTTCTACAAACTGATGTTCCTGGAGGTCAGGCAGGGTTATCCGCAGCCACAGAGAAAGAGACGTGCCTCATCTGTCAGCCCAAAGGATTCTGATCCAACGACTGTACTACTGGAGGCTGTGTAACATCACCTGTGTCTGATTTCACTGGGTCTAAGTCGTAATATATACAACCCCACCAAACATTATTGTGTTCTTTCCATCCATATGGTGTCATTCACGTTTCTGTAAAGCCTCAGGGACTTTTAGGTGTTTTGCTGGGTCAGTATCACCGACAGTTCCCTTTTTGAATCTCCTGTACAAATTATTCAAATTTCATGTAAATTGCACAAAATAATTTATTTTGAAAGTTTACTCATAAATGGATGACCTTTATGAATAAATACAATGCCATGAGACTATTTAGAGAGTTTTCTTTAATTGGATGCAGAGGATTTTTCCATGCCCCAGGTGCTGCTCACTTAAACTTAAGTAATTATAAATTTTTTCAAATACTTTCCATATTTCCCCCCTCCTTTGCTCATTCTGCATTGTTCACAATGCTGCTTAATATTTGTGTGTCTGTAATAATAGGACAAATGCCATTTCAAGAGACCCCAGCTTGGTATAATAATAGTAGAAAAACAAGCAGGCTTTTTTTAATTTAGTACAGGTGCAATGACAATGATGAGCCTGGGGGGAAGCTATTTTTTTTGCATGTTCTCATTTTCATCATATCCTGTTAGTGTGTTCATTGATGTGGTCACGTTTAATGAGTGAACCTCATCTGGTTAACATAAAAGACAGTTATTTCACTCCACAATCATGAAGCAAAATGTCTGCTGAAATGGTCCATTTCTTCAGCCTTTTATTGCTCCGCCAGCTTCCCTGACAGGATGGCAAGCTACTTGACAGGGTGACACATGCACTGTTTTCATTAACATGTATGCTATAAATAGACAAAACACACAAACACACCATGTGGTTTTTGCTACATTTGTCAAATATATTGTATCCAATAATTTTCATTTCCCTGTCAGTGTTTTACTATTACATATGTTGTTTTTAGATTATTATTTCTGTTATTATTGCTGCTGAATTAATATGTATGTTGCATTTTACTGCTATAGTTGTAACTAGATAGGCTACTGTTGGGTAGAAAAACAGCCTTGTTTTCAGCTATTTCATAATGCACTTTCCAGTTAATCCAAGTAGTTTATTTAGCTTAAGTAGGACAATTTTCTCGACCCATAAATAAACACCTAATCCTAAGAAACATTAGGAGGCACATAATATTCACTGGACAGGAAGGTTATGAATAATTGTAATCTGCATAGTAACCACAATAGTGAAGTAGAAAGTACAATATTTGCCTCCGAAATGTAGAAGAGTAGAAGTTTAAAGCTGCATAAAATACAAATACTGAAGGAAAGTATGTCTGCCTGTTTTTGTAACTTTCATAAACTGAAAGTTTGCCCAAAATTGTATACTGTTCAAATTTCCATGATGTCACGTTCTCTTAACATCAGTCTTTCATCCTCCCTTTTAGAGTGGTCGGAACAGCTACTGTATGAACACCTTTTCCTTCCCAAGTGGTCGCACAACACGTCATACAAACTATTTAGAGCATAAACTAACCTTCTCACAGCTGAAACTGGAGTGAGGAAGATGGAAATCACACTGAGGAATGGTGTACATGTACTGTAGGTCTTAATTGGCTCATTGCCATTCATAAGATGCATTAACATACTTGTATTTGTGTGTGTGTTTTATTAATATTTGCCACAGTAACTGAACATTTCAGAAGACACAACCTAGGTATAATCTAGGTAATGAGACTCCACAGTGATTTTCAAACCATGTTGTGGTGGAGGAGCGATCACCAAGTAAGGACACAGAGTGAAACACCTCTTATTTGTGAATTACCTCTTGAAAAGAAAAGAGTATCCCGTCAGAATGGATTCATATTTTCAACCCTGGTAAGATATGAGATTTTTTTTTTTTTACTTTAGCATTTTCCCCCAAACTGAAGCCTCTGTTGCATCAGTTTACTCTTTGATTCATTATTGGGTGAGAACAACTGTTTTATTACCAAAGATTGCAGGATAAAAATAAATAGTTAAAGCAACCAAATGCTTTGTAAACAGCCAATTTACGTTGTCTTCTTTTTTATTCCTGTTATTGTAAGTTTGTGGTTAATGTGACCAAAAGAACGAGGAAATTCTGCAGTTGGATAATCAAATTTAGGTTGTGTTATCTCTTAAACCTGCTCGCATTTTACTGCTAAATATGCACTTACGTAACATTAGTACAAGTTATCCACACGTGGAATATAGTTACTGACAGAGACATGGAAAAACACTTTGGTACGTGGACTGTGTATTTAACCTTCAACACAGTGAATCCTGTCTTACACAGGATTCTGCATTCTGCATTCTGCAATGCTTAAAAAATAGGTGAATTTAGAAGATCAAAGTCTTGCTTATTGTTCCCAAGTTTAGCCCTTATATGCGCTGTATATTTTGACAAAATGTAGCTGCAATACTAAATCATCATTAATTATTTTTAAGAATAGCCACTGATAAAAAGCCACATTTGCACACTTACAAATAACAAAACCTCTAAAGCAGCCTACTTTCAGAGTTATTGGGGCTGGGATGGCACCTTACCCACTGCTGATTCTGCATTTTTGACTTCTACACCTCTATACCTTGAAGCTTTACTGTATAAGTTGACTGTGGTCACTTCACACCTCATGAACCCAGTCAAGGGTACTTTCAGTGCATCATGAGAAGACCTCCAGCACAAGGAGGAGTTTTCATAGATAAAAACAAACAAACAAACAAACAGAACATCACCCGCCGTGAAAAACATGCATCAAATTCAATGCAATGAAACATTATTTTGGGGAGGGGAGCTTCCTGTGAAAGAGACCTGAGGTGTTTATAGTGTGAGTTATGTTCTCGGTCATTCTTGTTTATTGCAGAGTTTGGGGAATATTCTGAAGGCGTTTCATGGTGACATTTTGTGATGTGTTCCGCGGAGGGAGAAAAGGCCGCAGAGGGCAGTAGAATTTATTGACTGAATTTCACAGTTATAAATGGGTCTTTTACAAGTGACATAAAGAAAATGATCTGTTCTCTGCTGAGGCGGTGGAGATCTGTAAACTTGTTCTGTGTACTGCCAGCAGTCATGGCACTTGTATTGAATAAAGTTTCATTCAATAGACTATAACTTTGCTTACGGTAAATATTGTGCATAGAATCGAAGGTGAAAGCAAAGTGTTTAAAGCAATGATAAAACCTCTATGTTCGCTCTCCTTAGGCACTGTATGAGCAGCCTGCATTTACAGTTTTGTATGTAGATCAAACTATGTTGACTATCATTGTTTTATGTCTTTTTTTAAAAAAGCTTAAGACTTCACCGAAGTCTATAGGGAGATCTCCAGAAGAATAATCGTCTCCAGAGAACAGCTGTATACAAAGAGACTACTGTCAGTGCTGCACAGTATTATTCAAACAATCCATATCCCTCACAAAACCACCCCAAGGCTTTAATGTCTTTCTTCAGACTGCTGTGGTATGAAGAATACAGCTGTATTGCACACTGCAGAAATGAACAGTTTAGAAATCAAGCAATTTCATCTAGAATGGAGTCTTCAAATTTTAGTTCTCCGCAAACTTGGAAGCTCATTTCAGCACAAACTATCTGTCAGTGGAGAGGTGGGGGCAGTCTAAACTGGCAGTATATCTGAATAAGAAAGATCACTCCTTTTTCCTTCAAAGTAAAGTTAAAAGATTGAAGAGAATTCAAGGAGCAGGTTGCGTTTGACAGGAAGATATTTTGTCTCGCCTGATTGGCAGAGTGTGTTGTGCCAGACTAAAAAACACAGTGGTGAAAGAAGTACTCGGGTGTTTTAACTTCAGTAAAAGTAGTAATACCACACTTTGAAGTAAAAGTACTGACATATTATCAGCAAAACATCTTTAAAGTATCAAACGTAAACGTGCCCTGCTGAAAAATGTCCCCTGTGACTATTATTAGATTGTTTATACGAAAACATCAATGCATCAAGTAACACATTACTGTTGTATTTAGTTGAAATGGAGCTAATTTTTAACTACTTTATATGCAGTTAGTTGTTTAGTCTGGTGGTTGGGCCCCTCCATAGGGTCACAAGATAAATATGAGGGGTCATTAGATAATTAATGTGGTGTTA
The DNA here is from genome assembly GCF_021292245.1 of Micropterus dolomieu. Classification (NCBI taxonomy): domain Eukaryota; kingdom Metazoa; phylum Chordata; class Actinopteri; order Centrarchiformes; family Centrarchidae; genus Micropterus; species Micropterus dolomieu. The sequence continues at coordinate 10,267,560 of NC_060165.1, read as the reverse complement.
TATTTTGGGATTTTCTCTTATCTTTGCCTATCTTGTGACAAATTCGAGAGTTTAACTTTAGATAGTTATTTAAATGAAACCCTTTTGGAAGTTTAAAAAAGAAATCACTCTCACTGCTACCAAACTCATTACCAAGTACTTTATAGTAAAAACTGCTTTACTGTAAGTGGTCAACTGGTTTAATCCTTTAAATTTACAAGCTTATTATGTGTTTTTCAGTTACCTTAGTGGCAAGGTGATGTTGGTCCATCAGTCCTCTAAACAGCTATTTGAGGAATGAAATCCGTTACAGATATGCACATAGCCCAGAGGATGAGTTGTAATGACTTAACCATTAATCGCTTAACTTTTCCTCTAGCGCCATCATCAGGGTAATCTTTTAATGGGGCCAGCCCTTTGGTTTGTGATGAATCACCTTCAAAACTGATGTCATTCCCATCAGCTTCAGCTGTACTTAAGTGCAAACAAGAAACTAAGATGATGAACATTACCGTCTTAACAACAACATGCTGCCAATGTGAAAATGTTAGCATGCTGATCTATGTAGGCATTTTAATTCCTTTGTCTGTTTAACTGTTACGACGATTGCTGCTTTAGTTTTCTTTTGTATTTTAAGCAAACCATTTCCGGTACACCAGAGAGATTTTTTTATCTAAGACACAACCTACTGGACACTGTTGTTTAGAAGAGCAAATGTAAAAGCATGAGTCACTTCTATCTACTGAGTTATTTCCATCAGTAGCGGAAAGTAGGAAAATGGAAATCTAAACGGAAATATTGCACCACTCAGTTGCAATTCATCAATATTGTCCAGTGCTGGATGCCTCTCAGGGTCACACCAATCATGTTCCCTTGAAGATGGCATTTTCTATTTCTAGTTAATCACACCCACAACAATAGCAGTGACGTCAAACATTAGCCCCCCTGGGCACTTCTTTAAATAATAGTTAAGACTCATATTGTAGGTTTGGGCTCACAGCATCTATCTGTCTGAGACAGAACAGGCAGCCAGTGCTTTGGTTAAAGCCCAGAAGAAATGACAACCCTGGACATCAGCAGACTCTACATGTCAGGTCTCAAAATTCAAATTATGCTCCTTATTCTGATGGTATTTGCTTTGTGTATGCCGAGAATAAAAGGAAAAAAATATATACATATATCTTAGTTGTTCTTTTTCTCCTTTCTGTATCATGCTGTGTGTGATTTAAATAATAACTTAACTTAGTGCCCTTCATAATCAACTGAGGTGAAATATTATTTTATTCCTGATAATTAGACTTATGATATAAGAAAATCCCCACAAATAATGACCCTGAATGGGTCAAAAACTGTAATCTGTTTCATGTATATGTATTATGTTTGAAATGATAAAAAAAAATCTTATTTTATGTAAATAAATATATTACATAATGAGATGTATAGGTTAGAAAAAATAAGCCTATTTACTTTATCTCCCGTAGTGATGGAACAGGAAAACATCACTTATACTTTACCAATTTACATCATGTTGTTGTTCATAGGACATCTCTAATGATAAATGCTTGGAGTCAGCATGCAGGATCCTGAGTGAGACATTATGCCACAGTGTGTGATGACCTACTTCACATTAAAAGACTATCTTGCTGTTGTGCGGCAGGCCAATTTACTTCATGATCACATGATTCATGAAGAGAGTGACGGGAAGTAAAAGAATGTGAGAGACGTGTCATGTTAGCGCTACAGACCTTGTTCTTCTAAAGCAGTCAAAATGCTTCAGTTGTACCCACACACCTCTCTAAACCTCCTACACACACTCACACACACACACACACACACAAGTGGAAATCAATATGCGGAAGATTTGAAAATTAAAGTGAAAACGCTTCTTCAAAAGATCATTCATGTGGTCAGTTTCACAGCTAATTGACTGTTTGCTAAGCCCCGCCCCCTTAATTACTGTTGCTATGCCCATCAAGCTTTTTTTTCTACATGGCACATAAGCAGTTTACAATGATAACTGTTGGTTTACTTTTTTCTTACCATCGATTTTGCCGGCTAAAAATGACAACTGTCACAGGCAGATTTTATCAGCTGTAGCTTGCGAGCAAATTAAGATAACGTTAGCTTCTAGAGTTGGTTGAAAGACCTGACTTTTTAATGTTTCCAGTTAAAACAACAATCTTTAGGGGGTGTTATAAATGCACTTAGTGGCAAAAGCAATACAATGAAACACAATATTGAAGACATGGAGACAAAGAAACAGCATGGACTAACTAGCGCTACGCTGCACTACTAGCATTATAAGTATGATGTAAGATCAGTTAGTTTCTTATAGCATAGCCTTGTTTGGCTTACATTCTGTATGGTTTTCACCATTGCAAAGGCTTTTGTGATGAGGACTAACCCATGTGATGTAAATATAAGGACATTATCTCAGGTTACCAGACTGACCAAATCCAATAGCATGCACGACACAGCTGCTAACGTTAGCCAGTGAGGATATGGTACACAGTGGATGTGCTAATTGGGAACGGGGTCTTTAGTGTTAGTTAGTTTTAAATGAAATGCTGCTAACTCCAGGCCTTGGAAGTAATGTGCTGTTATTTGCAGCTTGTTAGCCAGACATGCTACAGCCTGTGAGAGCAAATAGTCACACTTTCTGATCCATTCCTTACACTTCTGCTCATGTGTTACAGACACCACCCTCCAAACGTTCAATAGTATCACTCTCATTACAGCCGCATGCACACCGTGCTTCAACATGTTAAGAATAGTAAAGCTTGACAGGCCAGCTGTGCCTAGATACAGCTGCTAAGCTATAGCCTGTGGACAATGCCGTTCAGGGCAGGTTTAGTGAACGGTCATTTTATCTGTATTAAAAAATTGCTGTCTACTCTGTTTGATGTTGTAACAAAACAGGAGATATATTACCAAGGGTGACTGTACAGCAATGAATGATGGCGTCTGTGTCAGAAGGTGAGCTCGGCCATGAGTTCATTCTGCTCACAGGTGGTTGCTCCGATGCCCTTGTCAAAAATATCACACCTCACAAGTAACACCTTAATGCCCTACCATAGTCCCCATGTTTTGCAGTCAAAGGAGAGTTAACATTTGTATTCCTCATCATCCTTATCGCCCTGCGCTTACTCCCAAGCCCTGCCTACAACGCAGCAAAGTTTACGGCATAAAAGCTAAGTTTTTGTCTTTTCACCGTGAGAGAGCTGAGGCTGAGGAATATTGCCTGAGGATGTTTCATATCCCCACAGCCCTGCCTGCACACTCACTGCTCCCATCTTTATCTCTTTTCATCACTCGTCTTTTCTTTCCATCTTACTATATCTCTCTTTTTTCTTCTGCTTTGTCTCACATGTGTATTTTCTCCCTCTAATTCTTTTAACTTCGCTGCCCTTCCTACTTTCTGTCTCTGTGCATGCCTTTCCTTTTCGTTCACTCTTCGTATCTCACCCCCCCACCCCTGACTTGACTATCTTGGTAAGAGTGCAAGCAAGTCTCTCTGTGCTTTCTGCGCCTCTCCCTCTCCCTGTCCACCCAGCAGCATCCAGAGGAAGAGGCAGCACTGTCACTATAGGCTGGCTCCGAAGAAGACGAGGCAGAGAAAGTGAAAGTTACAGGGGGGGGGGGGACATGACACGGAGGAGGTGTACAGATGACAAATCCCTTCATTGGGGAGTTTTGTGAAGGGAGGGAGCTGCAAAAAGGGAGAGACGGACGGGAAGGAAGGGAGGGGGACACCAGCAGGCATGCAGGATGTTTTTTGAGGAGACACAGCTCAAGGGATGGCACTCGTGCACTTCTGCACACAGGTTGGCTGTTCTGCAAGCGCTTCTCGAAGAGCCGACTGCACAGCGTAGTGGGCAGATGTTCACATCCAGCTCGATGGCTGAATGCATAATTCGCTTGTTGTTTACATAAACCAGATCTTACCCGTCAGATGAAGGGCATGCAGCTTTATGCAACATGAATTTGTCCAGTCACAGAGACAAAGGCAGCTTTCACAGAGCCATGTGAATTTGCTTCACAACTCGTGGTTCAACCTACTTTGTTCATGGGTGAGTTCATGTGTGGTAAAGCCATGTAAGGCTTAATTAATTATTCACAGTGCTCTGTCGTTAGTTTAACATTAATGTTTAAGCCAGCACAATATGGAGCTTTAGTAATTTATTCAGTGGATTGGATGATTGAACATTTTGCCCCCCCTTGATCTTTCTCACCCATTTCTGCCTACTTTTCAGTTCCGTGTCCCAACATCAAATAAATAAAGTACTTTCACTTCAAAGTGCCAATGCATTTATTTTGAACAATTCCACACGAAAGGCCTGTTGATCACTGCTCATACCATTCACTTTGATGTGCACACGTAGGCTTTGTACTTTCACATACAACTATGAAAAAAAAGCTCTACTGGAGGTTTGTGTAGTATGTCCCCGAGACACTGTGCAAAAAGATAATTTTTTTTCTCTATTGAGACTAACAAAAACAGCGTTACCACCACTTTCCCCCCAACACTCTTTAGTTGAGATAGTTTGACCTGGAGTATTAAGGAGTTGCCACACCAGTACTTCTGAGTGAGGCCACTAGGAACCACAGGGCAAAAAACAGGTCAGTGTAAAATGGGCTGTGTCAGCTACCATTACAAAAAAACCTACTGTACCCCAGTCAAATACAAGCAGGTAATGCCAGGATCAGAATACACAGTATCAGCTTTAATAATGGCCCGACCTGACAGACGTTGAGCGTCAGAGACAAAAATTAGCAGTAACAGTTTTTCTTGAGTCGTGTTAGTCTGGGAACCAAACAAATCTGCCGAGCTCATGTTTCATTTTCTATGGCAGGTACGTCTGGCCACCCTCCCATTCAGACAGATTTCTACCCATCATGGATCCGGGCAGGGCAATCACAACCATTTATCTACCACAAAAAGTAAGAACTCATTCTGTGGGAAAAACTTTGGGCCCAGGGCACCTGGTATTGCATGTAATGTTGGAAGCCTGGGCAGGAAGTCTATCACGACAATGGCGTAATGCTTTATGGCACCACATCCCACAGCAACACAACTCTTCAGCCAACAAGCTATAAGAAGGAGCAAAACACAAACAAAAGTAAAATGTGTCTGTTTTTCAATAAACTATAAATATATAGGAACGTTTTTTTATTGTTCTCTTACTTTTGTATTCAAAAACATTGCTCTGAAGCTTATTTCTGAGGCTGTTCTGTATATAGTTTATAATAAATATAGCGACGTCTGATCAACCAATACCAATTTCAGGTTTAAATAACTAACGTCTTGTTTGTCCTGCCCATGTCCAGGTTAAGCCCATTCCGAGTAGAGCTGCAGATACAGATAATTTGATTTATTGAACAGACACAGATACAGATAGTGGTGTACTCGCTCATCCCTAAAAACTGGGCTCAGCAGCCACAATGGACATAGCCTTTGCTAATGGCAGAGGTGAAGAGACGAAAGAGGAAGCTGATGGAGGCTCCCAGACGTTGACGAGAGCTTCTTGAAATAAAAGGCTGCAAGACAGACGCCGAGCTGGCATTCTTTCTTTTGGACTAGTCAGACTGCTCTGTCAAAAAATGCGCGTTTGCCGGTGTCCTTATTTACGGCAGCAGTGAATTACACTTTGAAACGGTAGGGGCGCCAAGTCACACCAGGTCTTAGATAATGTTGCTTTAACCATACATTAACCATATTTTATTTGCCATAACCACAATCTTTGCTCTTAACCACCAAGAATATGCACTGGAACAACCTATTCTGTTGTTTACATATGAGGACATGTTGCGCAGGCCATGAAACACTGCATGCTATGATTGGTCGGTGTCCAACGTGTAGTCTGTCCTGTTATCTTGTCCACGTCACAGCAAGAATTTATGACCTCATGCTTACCTTATCCAGCACAGTGACCCTCTCACAAGACAAAAATATACTGCATATCCTGAACCCAGCATTAACAGAGCCAATGCAGGATGATCACTTTCTGGCTGAGATATACAGATTGTGTTGTTCTCTCCATCGGCCCTCATAAAATCTTTTAAAAGCGATCAGAAAGCCCTCTCTGAAAATCATGTTCTAAACACAAACTGAATTTTTTATGTTGTTAATGTTGTTCTTGCACATGCTGCAATACCTTCCACCTTTGTTATCATTAAATTGACTGGACTATAAAGCTGTAGTGCTGAACATTTCATGAAAATGCTGTATGAGATCCAGTAGTCTCCAGAGACATCAAAACACCACCTGAGCCACTGCACACAGCTGTTAAAGGTGGAATAAGATCCTATTTTTACAAAGATGCTCACATCTCTTCTACACACTGGAATTGGCTCATTACATACAGTATGTTATTAAAGCGGTTTATTTCATGAATTTCCTTTCCTGCGCATGAGGAAAGATAAGTCATTAAAGATGATTATTTTGTTATCCTCTGAGCGCTGCAAAATATTTGCTAAAACATAGCAGGACCAGGTATTTAGGACAGTAAATAAAATCATAATATGTCTGTGGTAAAATATGTCAGTAAAGCTCACCTTATGCAGACGAATTTGTGCTTTAGCAAGTAGAACAAAGTTTGGTGGATTTAAAGGCAGGTATATCTGACAGCGCCTGCTGCTTCCACCTACTGTGATTGTTGCAACAGCAAGCTTGTTAAGGATAAGAGGACTTTTTTCACTTCCCCTCTCTCTGGCTCACCTCTCCACCAACTCTCCACAAATACAGCATCTCAGCAACCTAAGTGGGCTATGCCGAGTTACACAACATGAATACTTGAGGGCACTGGCCAAAGCATTTTTCTGATTCCTTTTCCCCCAAAGAGATGATCACTACATCTCTCTTTTTGTTTAGCGGCGTTCTGTTCGCCGTGTCAGGCGACAATGACTGCCCTCTCAGTGTGAGTCTTCAATGGCTCGCTGAAATGCGTCTTGTTTCTATGTTGCCTCATTATAATCCTTTGTGTGTCCTCTGTGAATGGCTGATGATGATTATGCAAATGTTCCATTGGAGAGCAGCATGGGTAATTATCACAGCAGAGAACGAGGCTTTTGAAATTCTCTGACAGCTGAAGGGAAAACCATGGGTCTTCAGTGTGTATGAGAGTGTATTATTTATCAGTTTGGGCAGGTCAGGGGCTTTGAGATTGTGTCCAAGGTGATGGTTACCAAACCTTTGGAGGCGCTTTGTGAGGTTTATGCATTTGGTCTTTTTTAGCCTCCGTAGAATTACTCGAATCAGCACAGGAAGTTAAATTGTGAATTTGGTGAACTGTCAGTCTTTTACAATTGTGTTGCAAAGTGTTTTATTTCACCCTGCAAAACCCTTTTCTTCCAGCTGTTTCATCCCTTGGATACACTGGAGCTCGTCGCAGGGCCTGCCCATCACTTATCTACGGTTGAGTCAGATTTCTATTACCTGCATGCAGCTGTATTTGACACCTGATGTACCCTGGCTATGATCAACACGGAGACTTACACATGCAGAGGATTCACTCAGGGCACTCAGGGATTCACTAATGAGGGCAGCTAGGAGGTGCAGGGCCCCATGATGAACAAGCGGGGTCCTGGCAGCAGACCTCAGCACGTCTCTTGGAGGTGTGAAATGTCTCATTAGGCCTGGAGAGGTTTATACAGATAAACTGAGAGAAACACAGACAAATAGAGTTAGAGTGGAAAGAGAGACAACATGGTTAAAAGCCTGTGGTTCAGGAGGAAATGAGAAAGGCGAAGACTCCAACAGAGAGTCCAGCTTTGAGAGTTTCAGTGCCCAGGCTGAATGGCCCCCTGACTGGAGCGAAGGGAGGGCGACTGTCTGGGGTCAATAAACCTCTAGAGAAGCCCAAGCTGGGCTCTAAGGAACACTGGTTTTTATAGATACTGACGAGGCACAATTTGTCTCTTCGAACTGCGAGGGCGCTCGCATAAAGCAGGTCATAGAGCAGTGAGGCGTAGAAGGCATATCAACTAAAAACTTTTGCCTGGCATGTCATTTCCTCTCAGGAACACTTCCCTTAGCAGGGTCAAGTGCTGGGAGAACTTTTGAAGGAACTTTACCAGCAGCAAAAAAGTTAGCTTACCGCAGAAGTTGCATTTTCAATTGATCTATTTTCATTGTTTTAGAGAACAAAGGCATGTCATTTCCAAGTGATCCAAACAATGGGTTGAATTTAAAATCCAGAGGACTGCTGTAGGGTAGATCGCTACAGTCATTGAGGACAGAAGCACAACATAAATCATCACCCCGAAAAGTTGCCTTGCCCCTTTCAAGAAATAAAAGTCCATTTGTCAGTGAAGTCAGCAAACTTCCCACTGTTCTTGCAGTTGCCCGGCACACTGCCAGATAAAGCAACTGAGCAGAAAGCCCGAGGCTATGATGTGTGTATCTGCAAGGATGTGACATACCTCATTCTCTTCCCTCGCGTTCCTAATGTGATTAAGTCAGGCCAGTAAATTTAATAATCTTATAACAATGCACAGTATAATGCTTCAATCAATGCCTATAAAACCTCACCCTTCCTCCCATTGACCATGCCAAAAACCCACACGTCATCAAGTCTGCTCCTTCTCACCTCCCTCCCTTAAATCCGCGAAGCATTCCGCTTCGTAAATAAACAACAGAGACACGAGAAGCAAGAAAGCAGGAAAGCGACACCGTGATTCACATGAAATATAAAACAAAAGCTTTTCTCTATTGTCTCTTCTTTCATGTAAACACTTGCAGTATCTCCTCTTGTCTGTCTTCTTCCCCTCCTCCCATCGCTCTGTGGGAGGCTGTCAGGAAGGCAGCGAGCATGCATCAGAGGGAAGTGGCAGCAGTGCATGTAGAGGCCTGTGTGGATCGCAGCAGGTCTAATGGCCATTAAAACTCACCATTAGAGGACTGTCTCAGCTGCAGTTCTTAAGGGAGGAAATGGAGAAGGAGGAGGAAGAGGAGTAGATTGGAAGGAGGTGAAGAGTCAGGCGTCTGGTGTTCCTTTGCCCTATCTTGGCCGAACTTTAACACTGTAGGGAACCGTTTATACATTGACAAGGAAATGAGAGGTAGATTTTCATCGGTCAGCCTTCCGCAGTTAGTTTCTTTGTGAATGTGATGAAGAGGGAAAAGACATTTTACTGCAAAAATAAATCCACACTAACCTTAAGTAAGCTCACACGTCTCACTAAACATAAAAGCAGCTACCCCAAACTCATTTCACCTCCTCCATATGTTCTTCTGGATTGCTGTAAACATTGCCTACTTGAAATTAAATGTATTAGAGCCATGGAAGCAATCCTGATTATCTACTATTCAGATCTACAGCTATACTGCATTAAATTGAGGTTCCATCATTTTTCCCCATAGACAATGTTACATGACTCAGGAATTAAATACTTTCACACCTTGGATCAACATGAAGCTTTCCTGGTTGAATCATCATTCCAAAAGATTAACAACTAAGTTATAAAATATCTGGTTCTTTTGATACATCATTTTATCCCATCAATGAGCTTAAAGTTCTGATCGGCAAGCAGGTGGGATCTGAAGATTACTGTGTTGAGAAAGGTGATTTTACAAACTGCTGCTTGAATCAATTCACATTTAATTTCTGGGTTATTTTTGCATAAACGCGGTGTTTTATTAACAGCTACAGCGACCAAGGCTCACGGGTATTGTAGTATTTAGAGGCATCTGCCTTGCCGAAATGACGGACAAAATATGTTTCCTCACAAAGTTAAAATTATTGAAACTGGTGGCCACAACGTGAGCCTTTACAGTTGGATGCTACATTATCGAAAATAGTCTCATATTTCTATTTAAAGCAGCACTCAGGATATTGTTGGAAGCAAAATAAAGAAAAAGGAACCAGCGGCTCCTCCCACTTCACAACTTTATACCTTTTAACTTGCTTTTGACCATAATTTACCTTTTAAGTTGACCAAAATGGTGACCATGCCATCCGAATTGTTTGGAATTTTGTTTTAGATTGTTACTAAGGATGGAAATATTGTAAATATATGCAAAGAATAAAATATTTATGGGGAAACTTTTAATCGCTCCAATGAGTTAGGTTGTAGATGCTCGGTTTTTCAAAAAATGTGGGCAAAGATCTGAAAATATATGTGAACTTGTTTTTTTTTTAATGTGATGAATCAGATTCTATCTTTCAACTTTGATTACTGAAGGGTATCTCACCAACGATTGAATAGATTGCCTTAAAATTTGTACAAGTACAGAGCTGTACTTTGAGTTTAGTTCTTATTAGAAATTTATATGTTAGCATGCTAACATGCTAGACTAAGATGTTTACCTGTTAAACATCAACATTGGCATGTTAGCATGCTGCAGTTAGCATTTACCTCAAAGCAAAGACAATCTATGGCTGAAAAGACCATGTTCCACCTAAACCAATGGCAGTTTGGGGGAAGCATACTCCCATACAGTCCATCTCAATGAAAAGGGGAGACAAGGCATTCATGTCTTTGCTCTTCTGGAGTGGAGAGCAACAATGATGGGTCTGCCCTTGTACCTGTAACACCTTTGAAGATGTTGCTCATCTGATGCACAAAACCTCTGTTAAGATGGGGGACAGAAAGTGGAGTGAAAAACAGGGTATCTGCAGCACTTTAAGGGGCTCACAAAGGGCTTGTCCTGCACAAGTAAAAATATTAAAGTAAAAAGAGGGTAAAATCCTGTGTGAAACAAAGCTGAATTCAAGAGATGGCATTGTGTTGTTTGTCACTTCTCAATCAAAGAGATTGTTTGCAGGCAGATCATTGACTGCGGTCTGTTCCATTTAATGCACCACTAGAGGAATCAATGGGACATATACTAACTAATGGTTGTCTGCTTCAGTGAACACTCATGGGCCAATGCCTGAGTGTAACATCCCATTTAAGCTTATTATCTTGCACTTAGCTGCTCATGTTATCAATTAGCAACTCTGTACATTTATTGTGTTTACAGTGCATTTGGTAGAATTTGATTACATTGCTTTTTAGAGATGGTACATTTTGTAATGTTGTGTGTATTGTCATTTTCTCATATTAAAAGCAGATTTTTGCAAGTTGATTGACACCAATACAGAGAAATACTACAGCATCGTCCATTTGAAAAGAACACATAATTCACCATTATTTTTTTAAATGAATGTTCCATTCGACCGATGGATTAAGCCTCAAAACAGGAATCCTGATTTCATCCACTCTATGATATATAATTATTTTTTTGTTATTTTCTGTCAATGCGTTACGGAAAAAATTAAAAGTATGTGTCAATCATCCATTGACTAAAATGCACAAATATGTGACAAAAAGGAAGAGAAAACATGTAGAATAAAACATCAGCAGTCCAGCTGGCTTCTCTGCTAATTATTGGGGCCAAAACAGTTTTTCACAACTTTCCTTTCTCTTAAATAAGCTTTTATTTTTTCTGGCCGACAATGGGAAACAGGGAGATGGTGGCTGAAACACTGGCTGGCTAAATATGGGTCTTTCATCCGGCTTAACTGTACAAATGGACCTCATTGTCTTGAGGAATTCGATTTTCTGCCATTCTGCGTACACGCTGTGTCCCTCTCTGGGGCCCGACTACAGCGAGTGGGGGCCCTTATCAACAGCACTCAGGGTGTGGAATTGAGGAATTGAGTTCTTTGCCTCAAATCAAACCATGAGAAAGAGCGACAGAGAGTGAACGGGAGTGAGAAGAAGTGAGGAGGATAAAATCTCCAGATGTATCCACTCTCCCACTTAGACACAAGCCACACACACTCACATCGCATCACATGTGCACCTGTTCAAGCACAACACAAGTGCATAAAGTGTGCACAGCACATGTATACAGCATAACCACACATGGACACACACACTGTGTAAAATTTGCCAGTAAACCCATTGATGGCGCACCCAGTGGGGAAGCTTTTATACACTCTAATTTCCAGTGTTATCTTCTAGTGCTAAAAGCCAATGCCCATATACAGCTGTTTTTATCTACTAGATAAGCACTGTGTTCCTTTGTATGCATATGTGCATTTCAGTGTATGTGTATTTTGTTATGTATGATGCTCTGTAAGGCATGTCCACTTTTATAGTACCACTATTTGCAGGGATCACAGTTATGTATTGCTTAATGTCCTTTAGTAAGAAAAATGTATCAGAATATTTTTTGTCAGTTGTAAGTCAAACTTGATTAGCAATAATAATCAAAAAAATTAAAAAATGAGCCAACATAAAAAGAAAAAAAAACAGAGCTGTCATGTAGCGCAAATTTAAAACTTAAATCTGAGAAAGTTTGCTTCAGTCAATATTTCTAAAAATATAAGGAATGCAACAGTTCTTAATTTTAAAAGTGTCATCAAAAGCGTTTCCATCTGCCACAACACATCAACATGTTAAAATAAAAATTAAGTAGGTTAAAATTAAGTTTCAGGCAGCCAGCACACGTGGAATAGATCATCATGTGGGTGGAGAGTATGTACAGTGTTGATGTTGGGCATCAAGGCTCCGACCTTCTCACTCCCCAAAAGGAAAAACCCCACAAGGAATGGGCAGTGATGATAATAACTCACTTGTTTCCAAACGTGTGTCCCAAATCCATACTATTGACTAATTCTGTACAGTACAGACTACATGATAATCGTCATAGTAAACTGTTTTAGCAGTTTGTATACAAAAAATCAACCCGCTTTATAGTAACAGGAAATTACACAAAACGTGCAAGATCAGACATCCATCATATTGCAACTTTGGACAGCTAAACTTTGCAAACAGAAAGTTAACTTCTTTCTGGAGCTGTGCATAGCATCCATCAATAGCACACTCAAAAATTTACCATATTTAGTATGTTTGTCACTTTTCCAGTGCAAACACAACATGCAGCAGAAGATGTCTTAAGTACACAGCCATGATTAAAAGGGTGCGTTGAGAATGCGCTCGCATGCTTCACTTCATAAAAGTCACATTTCAGCCGAGTGAAATTTCGCCTTGTGTGTTGCTCGGTTACATTCAGTGGGGTGCCTTTTAAATGACATGCAAATTAAACATGACATGGTAATTCAGTTAACTGCTGTTCCTGTTTATGCATCACACAAATAAAGATAGCACCTTTGTGTGCTTGAGACAGCGATGTTTACTTTCATTTTCTCATGAGATCAACTTCAACGGAGCTCTCTTTGCTGTGATGAGCCATGAACACAGTCTTATTTTTGTCACCCCTCTCTTCCTCTGATGTCATGCATCCCATTAACCAGTTAACCGGAGAGAGAGAGAGAGAGACTGTTACAGGTAAGGACAGGAGCAGACATGCACACTCATTGAGAACACACGCACCTCCACTTTCAATCTGATGGGAGGCAGTGCCATTTACAGCAGGGCAAGCACTGAGTCACCTTGCTAGTGAGTGTCATTCGCCAGGACACGCTAACTAGGCCCAGTGGTGTTCTTAAACCACCGCAGGGCATCAAGCCAGTGTGTGAGGTGTCAAGGCTAAGTTACACATTGAGGTGTGACATTACCGCCGCTTGTTGGGACAATAAACCAGGGTTGCCGGGTGCTCAGTGGGAGCATTTGCCCACTGAGCTCAAGTTATCTGAAATGTCTTTTCTGGGCTGCAGCTGTTAAGTGGTGCTTGTGAGGTCAAGCTTCACATCTCATGTAGCATTGGGCCAAGAGGCAAAGCCATAATTTTCAAGGTAATAAAAATAGGGGCTGGACAATTATTCAGTTTGAATTGTGAGTCAATATTTTAGCAACTGTGCAGTCAAAATGATGCATTTTCAATATGTTTTTCGCATTGTGTAGAATTTATTTAATCCATAAGGTGTGGGGGAGTTATTGTTCTGGAGCTCAGGTAATGTGTAAGCAGTATTATATAGCATTAGGTCATCTGATGAACCAAATCAAGACTGATGTACATACAGTGATTATATTATGTGAAAAAATACATTTTTAACAATGAATTCCCCGGGGTAAATGTCTGGTCTACTGCTTTGTTGCTTTGCATACAGTACCATGGCACATGGTGGTTTCCGTCTTTGATGTGTGCATGTAATGAAACAGCCACCACTAGTGTATTAAGTGCTTGGGGCAAACATGCATCCTTGTATCTCCCACTGGGCAGTAACACATACACATATAGACTTGTAATGATCTTCAGCTATGGGGAGCCAAACTTGGCATGCAGCACTAGCAGTTGTACCGGGACAAATGCTAATTTAATGAGCACAAGAGGCAGCGCACATTATTCCAGTGTGGTCTACACAGAGGTTGAATTATTATGGTAACGTGTGTATATGTGTGTCAGGGATATTTACGTGTGTGATGTGATTTAGCCAATATTGACTAGTGAACAGAACAGCACAACTCTTCCATTCATATATGTGAGGGAGAGAAATTTCCCAGTTGACCTTGACCAGTTTTTCACCTCCATTATTGCTCATGCCTTTTATATATGTGAGCATGAATGAGTACAGTATGAAGTATATGTTCGTACTTGTGACCCCCGAGGGAATGTAATGCATGTAAGATGGAATGGCTGCCAGTGTAGCATACAAATTCCCTCACACTGGCCCATACCACACACACTGGCACCTTTTAGATATTTTGTGTTTGTTTGTTTTTTATTATTATTCAGGCACGTCTGTTTAAGGTGCTATATGTAGTTTAATGATATTAATAAATTAATGGCTTTTTATTGCCAATTTGTGAACCATTCACCGTCTTTCTTGGTTACCATTTCTCCTATGTAAAGAAATCGAGTCGGATTTTGCGCCTCTTTGTAGTCTTTAGCCCGTTAGGCCAAACGAGATTCAGAATGAAAAACACGGTTGACACCGGAAAGTGAGACCTCCACTTTGTTTTGAAAACTGAACCAGAGTTGACTTTCATCCTATTAAACAGGTAAGCTAACATTTCTGAAAATCACGTGAAATAAATTGTGATTTTGTGTTTTAGTTAGCTCAAGTTAGATAACATTACTTTGCCACAGTACTTCATCAGCTAATGCGAACCATATTGCTGTCCTGTGTACCGCCGGTATTATGTCCATGGTGGCAACAATCTCATTTTTAATATTCATTCTAGCTCACTAACCGTTTTGTTATCTTCCAGTAAATGTAGCTAGGCTGACATTGCTGAGCCTCTCCAGTGAAAGATACATAAATAGTTATTGAAAAGCAGTTAATGCCAACGTATCATGTCAGCTAAATGAAGTCAGTCTTTTGCCTTTGTTTTGGCTGATGCAGAGTACTGGCTCATGAGTTTGAGCACACACAGGAGCACACATTTGGAAACGTAGTGGTTGCAGTCTGAAACCTTACCACTAGAGGCCACTGAAAACTACACATGGGCCCTATAAATGAGTAATCAAGTAATTTAGTATTGCATTTTGATAAAGTTGTGGGACAGATTAGAAAAATAATAGTCGGAAAATTGAAGCTGACAATTGACAGTTTCCCAGACCTATATAAGACATTACACAACTGTTTTCACTGGCTGAGTAGGGAGTCTTTTGGATATGTTATTTATTGTGTTGTTTACATACAACTACACAGCCTACATGGACTTATAAAACTCTAAAAATAAAAGTAGTGCAGTAGCGGCGGTTATGCATTTGTAAGACAAGAACATAAGTAATAACATATTACCATTACAAACACAGGCTTTGTCTCCTTTCTGAAGTTGTAGAAGTGAAATCTGCCACAAAAATGGGTCTTCATTATTCATCAAAGTTAAAGGAACTGACATTGACATATTTTTAAGTATATGACACTTTTCTTTTAATTAATAAAATCTTAAAATAAATATTTCACCAAAGTGATATTGATGTGTACTGTAAAATCATTTTTTAGGTAAAACTTAAGAAATAGGTAACAGCTAACTTAAACAGGCACAAAGCTGCTCTGATACACCTCAGTGTAATCATTTTCATTATTAAGTGCCTGAGAAGTGCATGTGCACAAGGGTGTATGCACAGAGTGAGGAGTGTGTGCATGTGTGAATAAGGAACTATGCAAATGCATATCTGCAGGAGCAGTACAAACTCGAGCAAAGCCACAGCTCGACGGGCGCATATGTAATTGAGGTCAGGCCACTTCTCAGCCTTGTTCTCCAGTAAAGTATCACCAGTTTTCTCTGGTCATTTCTCCAGCAAAATGTCTGTCATTAAAAAACGCCTGACAATGACGGCCGTAATCCAGCCACATTAAGATTTCAATTCCCCTTGTCCTCTGTGGACAAGATGTAATAGCTCAAAAACATCTATTTTGGCAGATGGGACTGGATTTATTAAAGGGCCGTATTTCATAAATATAACCTCATCTAATCATCAGCCAAAGCACTTTTGATTACAGGCCCTAGTAAGTGAATGTCTTTAGAAGAGTGAGTTCCCTGCAGCTGACCTGGACCTGTTGATAAACTAGAAGAGCTGGCCATTGGAATGTGCTCATTTCATCTGCCATTAGCTACTCTTAATTAAAAAATGGTAGGAAAGGGGTGCACACCTGCAGTTCCACATGCACACACCCGTGGAGTGAAGGAGACCTCTGAGTATATGAAAGGTAATGAAAGCACATGGTATGGTCAATGCAGCCTTTGTGTTCACTGCTTACAGTACTCATAGGAGGGTGATGCGTGTGTGTGCAGTGTGATCCTGGGGGTTATGACTGAGTGCAGGCTACTCCTAAATGTTCTTTGATTTATTCGTGTAGGCGCGCAATATTTTTCCTCTACATTAAATGCTGGCTCTGAGGCTAACCTTTACCTCTGAGTGGAAGCCTCATTTGGTGGAAAGGGAAATTATTTCTGGGTCAGATGCTGTGCACATAAAAGCTCTGGTAATGCACAGAGTTGTTGTTTACTGCACTGGGAAGAAGCAGTGGAGTTTTCTTGGGGTTTTGAAGCTTTAGGGGTCTTGAAGAAGAAATGCGCCATGAGAACAGGGAAGACATGCTTTTAAAAGAACACGGATTTTATGATCACCACTTTTCTCAAAAAATAATGGTCTCTTTTGTAACTAGAAAAAAAGAGTACATTGCAGCTTACTGCGATAACAAAGTCTACCACAAAATTTGCGAGCCACCTCTGTCGTTCGGTCACACAAGGTTCACTTCTTGATGGAGGAGCTTTAATTCGTTTGTCTTGTACAGGGCAACTCCTTGACCTTGTGGATGGAGATTAATGAAGAGCTTTAGTGGTGATGAAGGCTATCAGGCACCATGCTCTCGTCGTCTAATAGAGCAAGAGTTTTACATAGCCAATTATGTCGTTTGCATTCCGCTTGTGCGCACAGTTCTGTCAAGGGGGAGCCCAGTCGGCTGTGGTATATTTGCAGTAGTAAAATATAAGGGTCATCTGGGTAGAGCAGACCAGAGTGAACAATTATATCTTTGTTGCGCTTGTTTTTACTTTCATTTCTAATTTTCGAGATGAGGAAAATCAGAGAGAATCAAGCTATTTCATAAGAAGTAGGTTTTGGAAAGGCAAGCTTGTAAAAAATAAATTTAAAAAAAGACCATGTGCATTTCTACAACCTTTGAAAAGCGACAAAAAGGTCAGTGTGTGTGCCATTCTGCAGTTAAACGCTACTGTAAAAAAGTCCCCAGCCTTCACAGCCCTTTTGATCATATGGTACAAAGTGTACAAGTGCAATTGTAAGCCATTACCACTCTTTGCTGCAATTACTGTCAGCCAGGCTCTTTGGGTACTACGCTCTGCTGTTCTGGTCCACAAACAAAGTGTAATTTCTATTTTTTTTTTTACTATCCAGAAACAGGACTTGAAATTTTGATCTATAGGGCAGTTTAACCTCACTATCTTGTCATCCGAAGAAGGGCAAAGTAAGATATGCATGATAGGTATAGGAGAGGCAAGAGGGTGATAGAGAAATCTACTTTAATCAATAGGTGTGTAATTGGAAGCTGTCAGTTAAATGTTTTAGTATCCCAGATGGTAATAGCAGTTCTATCGTTTTCTACACAAGATAAGGCAATTTGGTTCAGCCTACAAGGGGCTAAAACGTTTGCTCAGCAAGGCCCTGGGTGATGTGAGGGAGCAGGTCTCTCTTTAACCATTCAGAGTGGATGCATCTTTGTGTTCAAATGACTGTCAGGCTCAATTTTATTGATGGGAGATCTGTTCATTTCCAGGATCCCTGATAGAGAATGTCCTCTGATTAAGAGGCAGGAAAGCAGGTTCCATTAAGCTCTCCTTAATGCATTTATATTAGTTGGTTGTGCCATACAGGCTCTTTCACATGTTTAATTGGTCACTGTGTTTTAGTTGATACTGATACATTTAGGTCTGACTAATAAAACTGCTTTAAGTGCCATAATATGCCTTATTCTCAAGGGGTCGATTGGGAAATACCCTCATCATAGAGGATGGATACCTCTCTCATGTCACTGTGATAACTACTGAGCCAGAACCAGGAGACAATTAGCGTAGCTTAGCATAAAGGGGAAGTAGGGGGAAACAGCTGCCTGGCTCTGTTTCAAGTAGAAAAGTACACCAACTCTTAGTTACGTGATATAGAAATTTCTTGACAGACAGCCGCTGGGCGCAGCGATTTCATGGAGTCTCTGCTATTTGCAACCACACAGTGTTGACAAGACTCTAGGAAAATCTGTCCACTGTTTGTCAAGCATATAACTTCTTGTAAAATGACAATGTTATTGAGCTTTAGAAGTGTATTTTTAACTTTAACTAGAGAGCCAGGCTTGCTGTTTCCCCTGCTTTCAGTCTTTATGCTGTGCTAGGCTAATGGCCTCCGGGTTCTAGCTTCATATTTAATGGACTGACACAAGAGTGGTATCAATATTCTCATCTAACATCTAAATATGCATATTTATATATATGTATGTATGTGTGTGTGTGTGTGTGTGTGTGTGTGTATATATATATGAGTTTCCAGAAAAAATGTGTTTGACTTAATGACCCAACTGTAGGATGGACATTTTTTAGAGTGTAGACTGAGTAGTTTGGCCTGGCAAATTCAGAGGGTGACAGATGTCAGACACATCATTGGAAACCTGGTCATTTCCTACCAGTGCCAGCCACACGGCAGAGCCAAGTGCCTGACTCGGTCCCCAATGGATCGGCTGATGCTCCTGAGCAGGCTCTTAAGTGGGATCTGTGATGTTGCCATCACCCTCTCTGCACTGAGAACACTCTCTGTGGGTGTGACGGCTGTGAGCCCAGGTCTGTCCCCGAGCATCTGTTCTGTCGTCCCGCTTGCTGGCTGGTTTCTGCCTGTCACACCAGATCTATCTACATGCATATGCGTTTCTCTCTTTGTACCTGTCTTTACTCCTGTCTTTGGTCTTTGCTGTCTGTCTGCCTCTCTCTCTCTCTCTCTCTCTCTCTCTCTCTCTCTCTCTATTAAGGTCTTTATCTGTGAATCCCTAATGTCACATCTGAAGCTAATTGTTATGTCATCAGTTAGCTTCCTTGTCTTCTGAAGTGGTCACTCAAATACCATGCCATCCCCTCTGCACTCTCAGTGCTGCCCTTTGTCACCAGCTCTACTGCTGAAAAATTTGACAGCAGCTTTACCTATTTTCTTCCCAGTATATGTCTGTCATAGCCTCTTGTGCCTAACTTTTTTGTGAACATGAAAAATTATGTGAATGTTGTAAAAGGCTCATCCCCAAATCATGCACCTGATGATGCAAACATGGAATGAGTAGTAGAAAGACGCATCCCAAAGATCTCCAGTTATCCTTTTAACCAGATACAACAGAGAGACTACATAATGAATCACTGGTTTTGTAATGTGAGTTATCATTATTGCCAAAAAAGCCCAGACAGACCCTGGTGGGAAGTGGAGGGTGAAGTGAACAACTAAAAAAGGCCCAATTTTATAATCACTTCTGGCTTCTTCTTCTCCAAGAAATGTTGATTTAAGTAATACAAATTCGTGTTAAATTTATACCTTCGCAGGACCCAAACCACAGAAGCATTTAACTTCAAGTCACATTTGTGTAATGAAATAAAAATTTCATATCTGTCAAAAATGGTGTTACAGTTAACATACTATATAATAGGCAATGTTTAACACAATACATTCATTGAACTGGTCATCCATCTCTTCTTCATTCATCCGTCTCATTATGTGTAATTGCCTCAGTAGACCCACTGCACCTTCACAGGAGCACAAATCAGAGCAATCCTCTTTGCCTCAGAGTTAGCAAAGGCAGACCAACTGTCGGGTCAAACCTGAAAATCAAGAAGGTGGACAGCGACAGAACCGAGGTTCACCCTGATCTTCGACAGTGTTTGAAATCATTTGTCGGCCACTCAGCCTCCAACAAGAAAGAAGGCGGTGTGGTGGGGGGCGGGGGGGCCCGGGCTACGCAGCTTCCAAATAGCGAGGAAGGAATGAATTCAGTTGGGATTTCTAATTCTGCCAGACTGTGATTAATCCCATCAGTAAACAAAGCAGAGGTCATCGTGTTTTGGAGAACTCCAATTAGAGAGTAATCAGTGCTAATCAGACAAGCTGCTCACCGGCATCTTGGTGATTTCGGCAGTAAAGGGCTCTCTAGCGAATAGTCTGCCCTCCACACTGAGAACGACCGACCCACACTCTGTGATCCTGTTTTAAGGGAGTGGGAGGCAGAAGAAAGAAGGGAGGCTAATTAGCGATGCCATTCATTAGCGACTGCGTCTGATGTGTGCTTGGTGGGCTGGCAAAATGTAAGTGTTGCTCTGATGTGGCAAGTGTGCTTTAAGTAAGTGTGAGCACAAGTAGGCCTTCTGTGTGTAAGCTCAGGTACAGTTTATATCTGATATACGGTCTCTCAGTTGACTTTCTTAACTTTAGGAGTCAAGAATTAGGAATAGTCATTTGCCTAGATATCACCAGAGGGCATGTTGCTACAGATGTAAATGAACAGTGACTCACTGTTTTCTTCCAGTGTCCAGCTTTGAATCATAAAACTTGCTTTTGCATTTTATGCCAGCTTTCAAGGTTAAAGGCCTGACTAGATGAGATTGTTTGCCAATTGATGCTGCAGGGGCAGAGGGTACTTTTTATCCCTACAAATTGTCACTTACTGTCATAAATTAAAGGAATAGTTTGACATTTTCATTTAATATTTAATCAATAGTCAATGTCAAAATCCATTGCTTTTCATCTTGCATTAGTGCAGATGTAACGAAACCTTGACTGAGAGACTAGATCATCATTGCCTTGTTACAAAGTGATGTGTGCCTATGCAGAGTGCCATCACGCCCATATGTTGTGTGGACTGGTCCCCCAGAGCTTGCTGCTGGAAAGCACGAGTGTTGTTTCGTGCATGTGCATATGACCGCATATGAACACATGATCAAGCACAATGCGGTTATCTTTTTCAAGCTGCACTTTATAAACACCATTGCCTGCTGGTGTTTATAAAACATAATAAAATAGTTGTCTCACTTTTTTCAGGCACAAAGCCACAGAACACAGTCCTGAAGTCGTGACCAGGAGGATAGTTCCGCTTCATCTTCCCATCGAAGTTGAAAACACGAGGCGGGGTCCTACACAATTTATTTAGTGATCGTACACACATAAACACACACACAGACACACATAATTCTCGCCCCCTCATGGTGTTACACATTATTTAAAAATTTTTTAAAAATTAAACAAAAAAAGGGGAGGCATATTCGCCTGACGCACTGGTGTTTCTAGTTATGATATTTTGTAGCACTGTCTCCATACAGGTTCCCAAAGCGCCCTGCAATGAAGTAGGAGGGTGGAAATGAGAAAACATGGGAAAACAGGTAGCCTGGCGGTGTCCAAAGGCAATTTATAGTTTAGCGGCAGGATTTGTGCTAGACTATTACTAGGATGAACAACCTCATGGTGACGAATAGACTCCAGGAAGGAGCTGGTCCAAATTGTCATTTATAGGGCAGGTTCACAAGTAAAGGACAGAACCAATGACAAATTGGTTCAGTCTTCCAACTGGTCCAGTTTGCGTTCACAAAGGCAATACTCACACGTTCCAGAAACTGTAAACAAAAGCCATGTGGCAGAAATGTGATTTGATTAGTGGTCATATATTTACAGCGGGGAAAAAGACAACAAACCCATCGTACATCATGGAGCACAGTCAGGTTCGTGTTGGTCTGGAGCGCATATCAGCAGACTTTAGAGGACTGTGCATATGAATGTCTCACAAGACTCTTATCACAGATCATACCACGACTTGTTTGCATTTGCCATACAAAGTGTTATGAGTTAAGGATTTTGGTCTTGTTTTGTTCCATGTCTTGTGTTCTACTGTTTTGCCTTGTTTATTCTTGTGGTGATTTTGTGATGGTTCTCATTCTGTTTTCTTGTCTTACTTCATAGTCCTGCGTTTTAGTCCTGTGCCTTAGTGTTTACTCCTGGTCTGTATACTTCTGTGTTGTTTTTTTTGCATATGTCTGCTCTGTGTTCTTTTTGATCCCAGTTCAGTCTCTTTTCCCTGTTGGTTGTAGTTTATTTGTATAATTTGTGATCTGTCTGCTTGTGTTCTGGATTACTTTATTTATATTATTCTGATCTGTTCCATCTTATTTTGATATAGTCTGTGTTTAGTGTTTAGTAACCTGTGTTCTGTCTGTTCGCCCAGTGATCCCTCTGCCTGCCCATCTGCCTGTTTCCCCTGTTAGTCTCTCTGCTTGCCTGTGTGTCTGTGTGCTCGATTGTTCTGATTGCATGTCACCTGTGTTGTTCCCTCCCAGCTTGTTAACCCTGTATATATATTGCCTGTGTTTCCCTCAGTCTTTGTCCGGTCATTGTAGCTTGCTGTTGTCGCTTGATGTGTGATGTATTCTGCCTGTTCGTCCTCCCTTACCTGTTCTGTTGGATCTCTTTTTCGTTTGGATTGTTTTTGATTTTTGGAAACTCTGCTTGTAATTGTGCTCGCTTTAGTTTAATTTAATCTTTGAACTTTACCTGCCTGCATCCGTGCCCTGCATTTGGGTCCTCAACCACACACATACTCAGCCGAATTGTGGCACAAAGTAGGGCAGGGAAGTAAGTCGGCCACAATTGCAAACATCCAAAAATCACAAAGTTGGCCCCTACAAATAGACTAGTAAAGGATAAAAGCAGGCTATGTTTGCATAATCCATATATGCCTCTGCTGAAAGTAACGACTGTGAATTGTTTTTATCTTATTTTACTGATAAGCTGGTATCAATCAGAGCATCTATTACCCCCTCTGCCTCTTACTCAGAGGTTCCTCACCAGCAACAGGATAGTTTTAGCCATTTTTATCCCATTGACTTGTCTGAGCTTTTAAAAACAGCATCACAAATGAGTATCTTCCAGCCCACTTGATGTAATATCAACAAAGTTTTTACTGAAAGTAATGGATTCTTTCAGGCCCCATTTGATCTCTGTTTTTAACAGCTCCATATCTACTAGTTGTGTCCCTGGTTATTTTAAAACCGCTTGTGTGAACCCACTTTTAAAAAAACCTGATTTAGATCCCTCCTTCCCTCAAATTTTTAGATGAATTTCCAAACTATTTTGGTTGCAAAGATTATAGAAAGAATTGTGTCCAAACAACTCCCCTCTGTACCGGAAAATAACAAAATATTAGTACCACAGCATTGAGACTGCCCTGCTTAGAGTCACCAATGACCTTTTAATGTCTGCTGATGATGGCATGTGCTATGTCCTGGTACTCCTGGACCATAGCGCTGCATTTGACAACACTGATCACAACATCATGTTAGACAGAGTGAGGCACTGGGGTGGGGATCTCTGGTACTGCCTTAGAGTGGTTTTCATCCTACCTGTCCAATAGGAGGTTCTATGTGTCTTGTTAATAACTATGTCTATTCATTTTGTTCAGTTAAATATGGAGTGCCTCAGGGGTTGGTCTTTGCAAAGAATCTTGGTTTCAGGTTCGATAGTGGTTGAAGTTTTGAGCAGCACACCACAAAGCTTGTGCAGTCATGTTTTTACCAGCTCAGAAATGTGTCAAAAATATAATCAATGTTAACTTTTAAGGACACAGACATGCCTTCATCTCATCACGCCTGGATTATTGCAATAGCCTTTTTACTTGTTTAACCCAAAAATCTATTGATCGATTCAAGACTATGCAGAACTCAGCAGCCAGGCTTTTAACCAGAACAAAGAAATATGACCACATCACCCCTGTTTTAGCTTCATTACACTGACTCCCAGTATGTTTTAGAATTGACTTCTGACCTTTTAGTCCCATACAAACCAGCACGTACCTTGAGGTCCTCGGGCAGAGGTCTGTTGTCTGTTCCAGAGTCTCGACTGAAAACTAAAGGGGACAGAGCGTTTGCTGTCAGGGCCCCGAGGCTCTGGAACAGCCTGCCCGAGGAAATCAGGTCGGCTGAGTCAGTGAACTTTTAAGTCCCTTCTTAAACCATACTTTTACAGGAGAGCCTTGCTTTTATCATGTATTTCTTTTTTATGTTTTATTGTCTTTACACTTGTTAAAGCACTTTGTAACTTGTTTTTGAAAAGTGCTCTACAAATAAAGATTATTATTATTATTATATATTTCCTTGAATGAATGAATGCAAATGTTCCCCTACATGCTACATACATAAGTCAATATATCAAAAGGTGCTAACCTTTTATCAAGAATAAATATTACATACTATAATTATTATATATTGTACGTATTTGTTATTGTGGTATTTTTTTGAAGTAAGTTCTTCATATTTTTATTGTAATTTTTCCATTCTATATTTATGTTCTTGACTGTTCTAGTAGTCTGCCTTTCTTTTTTTTCCCTCTTAATGTGTTTATGGGACCAAACAACGAGACAAATTGGCAAAAATTAAAACCTACTCATTAAAATATATTCTGATAAATATTATAAATAACAACAAGAATACATTTAATTGTACATTAATAATTTATGTTTAAAATGACATACAACAAAACACTTCATGTGATTGGTTCAAATGGTGTTCACACCAAAAATTTACCGCTCCAGTTCACTTGACAGCTGTCCGACATCACCCCTCCGAGCCGGACCAGAGAGCGGTTATTTAGTCCATATTAGAGTTTAGTCTTCCGTTCACACCTACCCCACCGAACAACACCAAGGGGGTAAATGCTCCAACCGGACTAAACAAGGCTGGTGTGAACCCACCCTTACACGTTATTTCCATGGATTAAACAAACAAGATACAACATGTTATTTAGAAGCTTTAGAGGTCATTGTAGGTAGAACCTGGACAGAATTTATGCTAAGCTAAGCTAATCATCCCTTGGCTCCAGCTTTATATTGAATGCACAGAAATGAGGGTAGAATCGATCTGCTTATCTAGCCCCCATCATGAAGTGAATAAGTGCATTTCCCAAAATATCAAACATTTCCTGTAACAAATATGATTTGTGATTAGTGGTTCACCCCCCCTTCCCTCTCTCTCTCCCCACGCTCTACTCTTTCTCTGTAGCGGCATGATTGGTCTGCAGGGAGCCCTAATCAAATGACTCGCAGGCCATTGCAGCTGCCATTTCAGCCATTTCGGTGGAACACACACAGATGCTGGGGAGGGTTCCCTTCTGGCCTATCTGACCAAATAGTGATGTAAGGCTTTAGTCATCTCTATTACCTGTCTCAGCTTTGGAGACATTTATAGGCCAAGGAGTGCACTACAATAATGAGTTTGTGTTTATTGCTAACATGTTGCTGGTAGAAATGGCAGATCCAAAGTGATTTGTGAGTTTAATTCCTCCACTTGGCCCTCTGATGGGCTATTTTCCCCCCCACGCCCCAATATACATAAATGACATGTTAATGACTCATACACTGATAATGCCTCTGTGGGCGGTGATTTGTTAGATCCATTCATACCTTACCATAGGTTATCTGCGAATCATACTTCTGACTGTGAGCTGTGATTGCTCAACAAAAATCGATAAGTACTTTCAAGATGTTTTAGCTTCACCTTCTGTCAGAAAAAATAACAGGATTTTGTTTTGTCTTGAGACTTTGGGAAGGTTCTTGATCAATGTTCATTATGTCATCGACATGTCTAGATTGCTTTCAGGAGCTCTTTGTCTTTATCCTGAGAGAAGTGTAGCTAGGTGACCCAACATGCTGCAATGTTAACTGCATTTCATGGTTTGGCAGTCCTTACATTTCATTCACATTGCACAGCTAATTGAATTCACTTTCATAGTTGTTATTAAAACGAAAGTTCTGAGAGAAAAATCAAAGGGAAAAGCCACAAACAATTTGCTGACACCATAATCTGCACCTTCCTTTTTCTGTCACATTTGCAAAATCCCTTGCCTAAAAAGAAGCGCTGTTTTGGGGCAGTCGACTTGGCTCCTTTCAAAGAAAAAAAGCCCCCACCGTAGCCCTTTTGCCTAAAAGATTGATTAAAAAAGAATGGAGCCTCGTCTTGGGTAGCACAGCCTCCAATTAGCATCTAGTTAAGCTATTTGGAGTAACGTTACTGTGGAATTTGAAGGCAGTCCATTGGGAAAGTATTTCTCGCTGAGGGAAGAAAGGAATCCTTATATCCTCCCTAATTAAAACATGATTTACGCTTAGTCCCAGCTATGAAGTTGCCTTTGATGGTTCTTTTGTCAATTAAAAGTAAGTCCTACAGCAGATTATATAGCACTCATTACAAGCAGGTTATTCTCAAGGACATGCAAGTTCTAGCTTTCAAGTAAGGAGCGGCTGGGTGGGTTAGTGCAAGGACACAAACGGAGAACTCACAAAATGAATACGATTCTGTACTTGTTTATGTAACTCTTCTATCAAGGGCTGGTCTCTCAAGAGTCTCTCACGCCTCCTCGTTTTCCCTCCTCCTATTCCTCCTTGCCTCCCTCTCCCTGTTTCTCGTGCTCTCCTCCACACAAACAAAAGTAGACATCTCATTGCTATCGTCAGTTGTGCGCCTCCGTGTTCTTCCTTCGTGTAATGGACACGGCTGTTATCAGCTGAATCCTGGGCTGCACATCTGCCAAAGTCCTCACGCTCCATTTACGCCCCGCCATCGAAACACCAATACAGCACTTATGCACTTCAAAAAAATCTTAGCCTGCCTGAAAGAGAAGGGCAGCATGAATATTTAACAAGGAAACTGCTTTTAGACACTGGCAGGCAAAAAAAGGGGGCACGGCTGGTCTGAATGTCTTCAGCTGATGAGACTGAGACAAAGAACAAACATCCGGCTACCCTCCAGACACCTCAAAGCTGTATTCAGGATATTCATTGGCCCTGACGGAATAAATAGTATGTCAGGGCATTCAGCGGAGGGTATTCTTCCCGTTGATATTCAGCAACCAAAGCCCAAAAATAATGTTATGTCACCAAGGTTTGTCTGGTTTTGGAAAACTTCATACTCTTTCCTGCAATAAATCTTCCACACACTCCTCATACTCCTAAAGGAGAAGCTGATACCTATTCCCTTTTTCTGTGCTGGCTTTAATTGCAGTTCCAAAGTTGGCGCTAGATCAGACAAGAGAAACCCCTACGAGCTGTTCAATATTCGACAGCGGATTCAATATTGCTAATTCCCCTTCTGGCTGGGAGAAAACAGTGCGTCATGATTTAGGCTGACAGCAGAGTGTGTATTTGAATGAGACAGTAAGATATAAGAACCCCCTTTCCTGACCTAAGTCACCTTGCACCCTCCGCAATCTATCGTAATACAGTGCCATTGCTTGCTGTAATTGCCCCGTCACAACTGCCCCTCCCCGCTTTCACCCGGGGTTTGTAGGTGTAGATTTAAATAGAAATCGACAGGATCAAATGGGATCGATTTTTAAATCTGCTGTTTGACAGAGGATGGAGTAGATGTGGGTGGGCAGAGTAAGAGAGGGGAAGTGAGAGAAGCTTTGCCAGTGTGAAGTAAGATCTTTCATGGGTGGGGGAAAAAAAATTTAGATTTGTGCACCCGGGTGGCTAAAAAAACAAGCCTGGCGGTGGCACGATTGACAGTTTATTTAAGAGGCCATTAACTTTACATACGTTGCTTTGAAAAGGCACACACTTGAGGCCCCAAGGCTCTGAGTTTCCCAGCATCCATGATGCCCGAAAAAACACCAGAATGAAAATATTTATTGGCCAATCATTTCAAGAATGGGAGCTCTGCTAATAGGAACAGGAGAAACATGTAGCACATGACAGCTTGACCTTTTAAATTGTATGTTGGTCTTATGGAGGCACTTCTTACTGTAAAACACTAAGAAATGTACATTAATCACATTCTGTGTATTTTTTGTGCCATGAAACTCACATATTTGAAGGCTGGAACAAATGATGAAGACAGAGTAGAGATTCTTGTGTGTGTGTGTGTGTGTGTGTGTGTTGAGACCGCTCATCTGAAGAGAAGAGAAAGATCCAGTGAAAAATACATGACAGAGATAGTACTTTGGAATTTAATTATCTCTTGCAATTTTATCTTCAGAATTGGTCCACTTCGATGTCAAGCGTTTAAATAAACTGTCTACACAGCCACATAATTATCTTACGCAGAGACTGGCAACCTTACGAGCTTCTACATGTAGAATATAGAAAAATATTGTTATGTAGAATATCACACTTCCATTTCCATTACAGCTAAAACTTTTATTATTAGTGTGAGAGCTGCAGCTCACACACTTTTGTTCTCTTCGCTCTTTATTATTGTTATTATTATTATTATTATTTATTCCGCCATTTTTTGGCATCTAACTAGTCCAGTACCGTTTGTCCTACAAACTTGGTTCCAACTTCAAATTGTACATCTTCTTCATGAGATGGGTGCTATTACCTGTGTTGCTGATATCTGTAATGGTTGATTTTATATTAATATTTTTATGCATTTTAAAATGAATGGGTTCCTATGGGAGCAGGGACTCCACTCTTCCAAATTTAAGAACTTAGTGTTCTCTGGCATATGTGCAGCTAGAGATTCAATTTCAGCTGTAAGTTGCAGAAAAGTTGTATTTGGTGTTTGCTAAAAAATGGTTTTTTTTTAGGAGCTATGCTCTTCCAAAGTGAAGGGTTTTACTGCTTTTAGCAGACTTTACCAGTGTGTCATGTGATCGGTTAGAGTGGAGACAGGAGGATTTTGCAGATCAGAATTTTTGTAAACTGCTGCTAGTCGCGTATATTTATCTCTATAAGCAAAAAAAAGGCACCAAAATGTAGACACATGCCTTTTCTCCCTCAAAATGTCAAAATCCTGCTCAGTGGAAGTTTAGTTTTTTATCTCTGATCCTTAATTGATTGGAACGTCTCAGTCTTCTCCCATTCACTCCCTGTTGTAGCTGCAGGCTGAGGTCTCCCCCTGTCACTAATTCTTTAACTTGCTGTATCTTCCTCCCTGTTTGGAGTTTGGACACAAGAGGTATATTTTTATGCTCAGCTACTCAAGCACTAACTAAAAAGTCCAAAATTATAGCTGTAAAGCTTTTTTTATTAAGCAAATACACTTTTTCTATCAACAACACATCAAATTGTATCATCACAATTGTATCGTTTTGAAGGATGGACTTAGGCTGCTCTTATTTAACAGCCCTGGGCTGCTCTATATCACCCCATGCCTCAGAATTCCATAGACTGTGTATAAAAATGGACGTAGCGTCCGTGACGTCACCCAGTGGTTTCTGAAGAGCCTCAAAATTGACGGAGCTGGCCGGCGCCATCTTGACAGCGCGTCACCGCACGTCACTCCCGGATAACCAAAAATGTGCAAAGAGGCAGGTCGTAGGTGGAGCTGTCCCGCTCCACCTTGTCCCGCCTAGCTCGACCTGACCGAGTTAGCTCATGCTAAGGAGCTAATGCTACATGCTACATGCTACTCTGCGCTGCTGTACGGTGGAGGTTGGAACCTGCAGCCGTGTTGTTACCAGTTTACCGACATTACCAGCTACAGTCAAGGTAAGACACCAGAAAATATTAAAATAACTCACATATCTGTTATTGACATTATACTTCACAAGGTTTTAAATGCTTTTTAATATATAAATGTGGTAACGTTAATGTTATTTTGCAACACTAAAGTTAGATTTTGTTGAGAACAATGTTAACAGTTAACGATAACTATGAATCAGTAATTAATTATCTTAAGTTTACTTAACGTTACAGCTCAAACGAACAAACGTAATAAGCTAGCGGTAGAGTCCTCAGTTACATGATGGAAGCTGTATATCTTGTAAAATGTTATCCATGGCTGTTATCACGTTAATTAATTCCGCACACTGCTATTTTGAGTAACGTTGCTGCTGTCGCCAGGGCTGTGTGGGATTATTGTCTGGAATAGGACACTTGAGAGAGAAAGGTACTTTTTATATTTGTCACAAGATTCTTGTTGAGGTTCTGATGCCTCCACATCTGCTACTCAAAGCTTAAACTTTTAGTCTAAAATAACGTTGCTAGTCTTGGCTACTGGACATTTGACAGCTGATATAAAATTGTCTTAAAAGGACAACACAAAAACATTTAACGAGTCTCCCTTGTTCCATTTTCTCCCACTTAGGTGACATAATAGTGCTGTCAACATTGAAACACTGAGGCATCTTTTAGAGGAGCATCTCAAAAAATTAGAATACTGAGAAAAGTTCATTGTGAGCATCAGAACCAGACTGAGAGATTACAGGCTTCAAAAACCTTTGCAGGTGTTTTGAGTTAATTAGCTGATTAGAGAGCTCTTCTCCAGTTGACATTTCTGTATAATTTATAATACAGATATGTATTTATTCTAAAATGTTTATACATTTTGAGATACTGGAGTTCTTATTTCCATGAGCTGTAAACCGTAATCATCAAGATGAAAGCAAAAAGGGTTTGAAATGCTTCGCTTTGTGTAATGAATCTAGAATATATCAAAGATTCACTTTTTGAATTAAATTACGTTAGAAAATTAACTTTACACAATATTCTATTTATTAAAGAATCATCTGTATTTACTTTATATTTTCTATCACCTGAAGAATTTATTACACATTTTCCTCCCAGAGTCACACTGTGGATCAGATGTCCCACCTGGTGCCCAGAGAGCTGGACCTGGAGTCCTCATTGTGCTGATGGGGTGGACTGACGTGGAAAGGCGTTCTCTCCTTCTGTTTACTTTGAGTTTTAAATATTGTCCATATACGTATAATAGATCCATTTAAAAAAGATATGGTTTATAGTTCACTTGTAATAAATTC
The DNA here is from genome assembly GCF_021292245.1 of Micropterus dolomieu. Classification (NCBI taxonomy): domain Eukaryota; kingdom Metazoa; phylum Chordata; class Actinopteri; order Centrarchiformes; family Centrarchidae; genus Micropterus; species Micropterus dolomieu. Next base: position 10,236,461 of record NC_060165.1, on the reverse strand, counting down.
TATATACATTAGCACTCCCTGTCTTTACTACTTACTGAAAAGCTAATCGTATACCAGATAAAACATGAAACATTAAAACTGAACTCTTGCTTAAGAACATCAGTCTAGTATAAGTTAAAAAGTGAAAATACTCCCAAACATGTTTCACATGAAATGTTGAAAAGTAATTATGTAGTGTATTTCTGTGTGTGCAGGAGTATTTTTACTTTCTACCTTATACTTTAAGATAAATAAGGAGCCATACACCCAGTAACAGAGCCTGTTGCTGAAGTTTCTTAAGTGTCTTGTTTGCTGCTCTGATATAAGTCTATTTTAAACACAGAATAATGTGGGCACATCCAAACCATCCTGTGTGTAAGTGCTGAAACAAAGAATGATCTGCACAGAGTAATTATGAATCCCACTAGGTGGTTTTTATTGTGACCTTGCAAACTCTGAGGTCTCAGAGCTGATGTAATAAATAGGTGAGTCTATACAATGTAAACCACACAAGACCTTCTCAGGTCGCAATAAATGACACCTCCTACAGGGCTTCAAAACTATTCATTCTTTGTTTTTCACTACAGAGTAACTTCTTAGTCAATGTCACATTTGTCTCTTAAAGAAATGTCAAAATAAAACAGTATATAACATCAACCTTTCATTTTTTACTTTTTACTAACATATGCAAAATGTTAGCCTATAAATAACATCTTAATATTTTCATTTACAACTGCTAACTATAATATATTGTTGAGTTTAGGTCACACTATTTAAAATTAAAGTATGAAACTGATGATGAACGAAGAATGATTTTATTATATATAATTAGTTTGAAACACTTTATAACAAAGTCTTCCTAATACAAAAGCAATAGTTTAATAAATTAAACTCTTGTCTTGCATTCATGAAGACATCAATATTAAAAGATTACAAATGTAATGGTAGTTTTGTATGACTTGAAATGTGTTGAGAGTTATTATAATGATAGAATCTGTTGATAAGAACCCAGTGTCATAATTTCACATCAGTAGTGTTCAGGTGTTGTGAGTAAAAAGAAAAGCAGGAGCTGAAGAGCTGGAAGCTCTAGCTGTTCTCTCCTGTAGAGCTGGACACAGCTAATCACATCTAGAGGGTTCTGCAATCAGCTCCTCTGGCACCTGTAAAGACAACAATGGGTAGACAGTTACGCAGCTTCTTCCAAAGAGCCATTAAGCTACTGAACTCTGAGATTGCCTCAGCATGAAAACCTCTCTGGCATGTGACAGTAATTAGGGGTGGCAATGTGAAATACACCGTTTACTAATATGTGCAATATACGGTTTTCTGCTGGACACTGTGCAACAATAACTACTCAAGTCCGATCTTATTGAACGTTTATTTTAAGGATCTTATTTTATATTTCTTATTGAACTGTACTACCTTTTTTGGCAAATTCTAACCCACCAAACAAACTCAGAGGCGGCTCTCACACACCTAATTTCTCGCCTTAACTAAACCTTCGCCGTAGTTACAGCCCAGCTACCTGTCTGCAGGCATAACGCGCATTATATGCTGACAAAAAAGGTGGATGAAAATCTCTGCAGGTAGCCTACAACAGCTGTTCTGCCAAATTATGCATCCACATCTTAAGCTTCTTATCAGAAACATCGCTGATCAAACGCAGTGTGTTTGCTGAATCTCCAGGAATGCTACATCTACTGAGTGTATTAACTTATTGATGACTATAAACGTACTTCAATATGTACTTCGAATCAATCATCCCCACTGATGAACCCCACAAAGAATAGTATAACGTTATCGTTTTTAAAATGTAACGTTACACTTGGAGGTGCACGGCTCTCCTCGGGAGAGACAGCTAGCTCAAATAGTGGCATCGGTGCTCCTCGGTGTGACAGTTTCAGGCAGAACTCCGCAGCCGCTCCCCCCTCGGCTCTCTGCCTTTAAACCCTTCTTTTCCATCGGGATCAGGTGCAGCCATTTACAACAGTATCTGACTAGTATCTAACTGAACAGTGATTCCGTTACAGGACGTAGCTAAATCTCACACAGACACCTTTTCTTCAAAGCATTATCACCCTAATGTCTAACACTAAGGTTAATCTTGGCTTCTCCTTTCTTGCTGATTTGTCTTTGACTCATTAAAAGCTGCAGTTAGGACACACTGACTGAATTACTTACTTACACTAACTTAGCAGCTTGGGGCTGCTCTTATCTGGCTAATTAGCGTAACAAGCTAACGTTCAGCTAACATGCTATATAATAATAATAATAATAATAATAATAATAATCCTTATTTGTAGAGCACTTTTCAAAAACAAGTTACAAAGTGCTTTAACAAGTGTAAAGAAAAATATGCTGACAGCGATACCTGTTAAATGTTAACACATAAATAAAATACAGGAATTTCACTCACCAAGTAGAACACGGATTTTCTGGAGGTTATCTCTCCAATGAACTGCACAGCCTGCCATTATTCACCCGGTATCTGCATGTAGAAATGTCCAAAAGGCTCCAACAGGCAGAGCTCAGAGCTCCGTGTAGATGAGTGAGGCTTACAGACGGCGGACCGAGTGCTAGCAGTGGCAGCGGCTAATGGCGCCTGTCAATCAAAGCGGCCACGCCCCTAATAATGCAGAACTTTAAGGCTTAATATAATTTAAACAGGTGAGTTATAAAAAAATTCACCCCCCTCAAAGTTGTCACGAAGGGCAAAATTATATGTATACGATATGCACTAAAACCATTTTTTTAACCAGGCTGTAAACATGTTTTATTCTGCTGTAAAGTTGGGCATTTTAACATGGTGGTCAATGGAGATTGACTCCCTTCTGCAGCCAGCCTCAAGTGGCCACTCGATGAATTGCAGTTTCAGATACTTCCGTATTTGTATCGGAAGTGAGAGCCGAAGGTTGCCGCTTGCAGAATTCCCATGATGCATGGCAGTGAAGAAAGTTTTGTTAAAATTTGCTAATAAGTCTCCTATTTTTTTGAAACACAAAAGTTTCTGTGTGATTTATGTTTTGTTAAACGTGGCTGCTTAGAATATAGTGTTTTTTGTTGGTAATTGTCATTCTTGTAGTGGGTTACTATTGAAACCAGGAGTGAAGTGCCTGTTTCATTTGATAAGAACAGCTGCATTGATAGATAAATAAAAAGACAGTCCTCGGAGTACTACTTCTTGTGCCTGACATTGATTTGAGTCACAATATATTAATATTAAAGCTTGCATATTTACGGAGCTGTTTGTTGTTTGAAGTTGATGCTAACAAAATGTGGAGTCCTTACTGACTTTCAATGGTTACTTTCAAAGTTCTGTGTTGTTAGTCTTTTTAAATGCAATCATTGTTAACATGATATTAAGTCTTTCACATTCCATTGTGATGGCGCAATGGATAAGATGCCTGCCTTTAGTGTGAGAGACCTGGGTTCAATCCCCCACTGTGACCCATCCACCTGTTGTGTCCCTGAGCAAGACACTTAACCCCTCGTTGCTCCAGAGGTGTGCAACCTCTGACATGTATAGCAATTTTAAGTCGCTTTGGATAAAAGCGTCAGCTAAATGTATGTTCATTTATTTTATTCTTCAACAGCGGAGTAGCCATCACAGAAAATATGTTTATAAGCAAAACATGCCTTCTATTGGTGCTTAAGAGCCATTTATTTTGTCAGAAGACATGATTGACAAAGACAGTTGAAAGCCCTTCACAGTGTATCTGAGTAGTCCGGTGGTTGAGCACTTGCTCTTGCTCCAGAGATTGATGAATAAAACCCTGCTCACAGCATGTTAACGAAAAGGGGGCCAAACTTAACACATATGTTTGCTGAACAGTGTGCAGCACATCATTGAGTCTCTTAGCTGATGGAGCCGCACATTGCACCGACAGCGATAGCGATCGCAAAAAATAGCTAGCAGCTCTCACACGCATTTTCTTAAGGAAATGCCCATTCTAGTTCTCATTTATGCATTATTTTGTAGGTAATGAAATGCAGTATGTCCTTGCAAATGCAAGTGTTTCATAGTCTCAGATTCATTCGTTGTTGTTCTCTATAGAGGAAATTTGTTTTCACAGTCTGTGCACAAAAATAACATTCAAAACACAAGGTATAAACACACAGTCTATTACAGTGTGCACATGCTATTTAAAGCACTTACAGCTGATGGCTCAAAACTCCTACCAAAGTGTGTTTTTTGCAGATTGGTTGTCTGTATCTGCAGCCAGAGGGATAAAGGGTGAAGTATGGGTTGTGGGGCTGACAGGGGTCGTGTGCTACGGTCAGTGTTCTGCGAGTGGTGGCAGTGTCAATGAGGGCTGGCAGGTTGGGAATGGGGAGACCGATTGTTTTAGAGAAGAGGCAATGTCCTTTTTTAAAAAGGAAGCAATAACGTTTATGGGAAATTGGGGCCTTTTAAGGGTAAGGCTGGTGTAACAAGACCAAAACCAACCCTTCGCCTGGAGGACATAGCCCCAAGCCTATTTGTTTATATTAAAAATGTACCATAAAACTTAAAGCCCAGGCTTTAATTTTCTTTATTTGGGACAGGCCTTTAATTCCTTTTGCACAAACCTCTTGCTCAGCAAAGATGTGAAATACCATCAAATTGTTTATTTGAATAAGTATAAATATTACTAAAATTCATCAGATAACATTTCAATTACGAATCATTCATTTGGTGCCCAGCGTCTAATTAAAGTTTATTTGTCAAAATGTGAAGCCACTCCCAGCCTGTAAAGGGAACTCTGCCTTTAAAGGAGCAAAAATCTTGTGTGAAGAAGTGTGGCGTTGAGTTCCTAAAACATCTGGTCACTGTAGGTTTTAGCAAACGTTACTTTGGAGTGAAGAGCAAATTTGTTATTGTCAGCTGTGGACTAATACACAGTTCGTGCTCAAGTGAGTATTTACAGCAGCAGTGTACTGTATGTTGACCCAAAACAAACTACGGTGCCCATGTTTATATATATTTTTTGGACAACAATGGACCTCTGTCGTACAGAGATATAAGATATCTTGCTTTGAACAAGCAATACTTTGTTAGTAGAATCAGTTCTTTGTTTGTTTTGGTCTTTTCGTGAGGTTTGTTCACAGTAAGAAAATATAGCATGTATAAGTTCAACCAGAATCTTTATGCTTCATTCATCACATCTCTCTCTCTCTCAGACAGTCTCTGTCCCTGCCCTTTAACAGCTGACTAAGAGACGTTCACTCTTCAGTTTTCTGATCAGATTTTGCAGCGATCAGCATAGCCAATCATGTAGTCACTGTCAAACTTTAAATCTGTTCTCCTCTCAGCTGTGATTTCAGTATGAATTGCTGCAGCCCTCCTCCACCCTATTTGCCTCCTGCTCCTCAGATCCAGGCCCAGTTCAAGCCCAGCTGAAGTCCACTCCTTTTCACATCCAGATCTTCAGCATTTCTTCATCCCTCGCCACCATCAGTGTCTAGACTCCAACTAGGGGGTTTTCTCTACCTCTACTGCTGCACCACCGCCTTTAAATACCACGTCATTCCAATTGCCAAAGAGATTTCACATATCTCATATTCATTGTACGCTACTCAAGGAGAGACTTCGTCTTAGAGAACGATAATAATTTGATTGTTCACTAAAATGTCTCTCCTGATTGAAATTTATTTAATGTCCTCCAAGACTGAAATACTGCACACGCAAAATAAAAAATGGATCTGACCTCAGACAGACACCATGTTTCCCCTGGCGCATCAGGTACTTTCTGGGCAGCAGAAGACTGAGGCAGAGAGAGGCCTAAGTTGAAGCATGCATTACAGAAAGTCTCTGCCCTGAGAGTCGTTCATATCCATCAGCTCCACTAGTGCTGTCCTGTAGCTGATCCTGACCTCCCCATTCGTCTGAGGTGAGTGCAGTACCTCTTCCAGGACCTGAGTAACAACACTTCTAAGTAACAACTTGATCCCTTTTCTGTTCCTACTTGAAACTGTTTGGGACAATGTCGAGGGTTTCCCACTCCTTTATTCTGTGGCACCCAGCTGGGCTGGATAGAGGACATGGCTCTGAGTCAGCACAGCAAGGCGGACGCAGCGAGGAGCTGATTTAAACCACCGCCGAACCAGGGCTCAACTTTCATTAGCCGTTGTCATTATTCCCCAGCCGCTGTCTGACAGATGGCATTGTGGGATATCGGATTTTATGGCAGGTCATCTTTCATATCCAATTTCTTTTCCCATTTGATGAGAAGTTCTCGCTCCAGTCAAATTCATTTTGCAGTTTGAATATTGATCGGACTCTGCACTCTCTCTTTCTTTTGCCCCCTCTCTCTTTCTCTCTCTCTCTTTCTTTACCGACATCTACTGCAAGTCTCTTAAGACTTAATGGTCTCTTGCTCTTGGCGCTCGGTCTGGAACGCTGGTGCTTGTCTCTCTGATGTACAGCGAACCCCCATGAAAAAGCATGAATAAATATGAGGTGAATTTGGGAGTCAATTAATACGCCTGCATTTGTCAATTCTCAATTTTCAAGTTTGCATTAATGCAATCATTCCCTATAATTACTGTAGGGCCTAATTACCAGAGTACATTTAAATAAGATTAAATCAGTAATGCAGTACAAACAAGTCTAATGGCATATAGGGCACAGTGGGGTTATAATGCTGCTCTGCCTAATCTATTATATCAGCAAATCCTTTGAGGGCTGTTGAAATTAGCTTTAGCCTTACCCTGAAATAAATTGATGGCTTTTGAAAGGTACCGTCTCTCTCACAGCCATTCCACAAGGACATTAGGGGTCAAGATCTGGCTCTGATATGGCAGCAACTGACTTTTTCTACCTGTCGTTTTTATTTCTTTTTTTTTTTTTCATTTTGTTAGACAGGATATAGATGGGGGATCAGTGGAGATATTTTCCCTCTGCAGACGGTGACCTGACAGAACCCTATCCCACCTGTTTGCACTGACAGAATCGCTGCCGGAAAATGGCCGACTGTAATGACCCATTAAAAATTCAGTATTTGGCATAATGAGATGATCGTGCCCTGCCAGTAGTGTCTCGGCTCTGAGGAACATTGCAAAGAGGAGGAGGCACAGCTGCACAATATTACATTCTAACTGATAAAACGCTCGAAGGGGACTGTAGATATAAGTAGATCTGGTAGATGAGGAAGTCTTTATCATGTAAATATGACTTGCTTCAGTGAGGCTGCGAAATATGGGGCCTTTGGTCAGAATGAGCTTTGTGTCATATTAGTGTAAGTAATGGCTCATTTCTGAATAACACGATTTACTAAAACAACCCACAAAATGACTTTTTCACTTAGGCACAGAATGAAACAATCCAACCTAAAACTCACAAAGCATGAAGGAACAGATTTGTCTTGGCGAAATATTGCAATTTGAGAGGTGATCAAGCATGAGATAATGGAAATCTCAATCTGGACCTGTTCATATCCAAAACCCTTTTCGCTCTCTGGGGCTATAAGGCAAGCTGTCAGCATAGTGACACACAAGTGTTCAGCATGCAAAAAACAAAACAAAAACGTGTTTGTTTTTCTGCTCCATCAACTCACTTTACACAGAAGTGTGTCAAATACAAAGAGTGCTGCAGAGAATTAGGAAGACTGCCTCTTTTTTTTTCTTTGCCAAACCTCACTTATATGCAATCACATTAAATCTGCATTGAGACTGAAAAGCCAGCTCTCTTCAGTGAAAATGCATCAGTAAGCTTGGACATGATTTTCCATCACACATCACATTCCCATGGGAAGCAATGGGATCTCCATTCATGGACTCTGGGCAGGACTGGCAGGAGTCAGCTAAGAGCCCCTAACCAACTTAACAGTGCATGAAACACAGGAGCCTCCTTGGTCCGCTGGTCCTCCCCAGGGCTAAAGTGAATGGTGAACATCACAAATAGTTGGATGTGTGTGTGTGTGTGTGTGTGTGTGTGTGCGCTCTATGGATGGGTCTGAGGAGCAGAACAGTATGTCTCTTGCCCAGCATCTGTCCAGTTGCCAGGGAGACCTTCATCTCCTCCCTGAGCTGTGGAGCGAGACATCACAAAGTATGGAACAATGTGGAACCGGGCTACCATTGGCTTGAAAACAACCCCCGGCATTGTATCACAGGCATGACAACGCAGCTTGCTGCCAAATCCTGTCGTCACGGGGACAAGGCCTCAGAGGTTCTCAGGAGACTCTTGGGGGACAACGATAGACAAAAAAGGCATGAGTTCCTGTCTGCATTCAACTTTGGGTGCTTACTATCGGATTTGTGTTATGTTTCTGAGTCATTGGCAGTGTCACTGTTCCAATTAACATTTCGGGGCTTTGTGTGTGCATGATTGTTGAGGGGATGTACCTCCCTTTTGTTCTTCTGAAGCCACTTTGATTCAGTGCCTTCAGTAGAGCAACAAACGAAAAGACAAAACCAGACTAAGAGTCTGCAGCCATGCTAAAGGCTCTGTGAGGCTGCACTTCCCTCCTTTGAATATCTGTACCAGATGTTGTGGCAATACAACCAGTAGTTGTTGAGATATTTCAACCTGGACCAAAGTGGTGGACAAACCGAGCAAACGACCTACCGCCATTGCCATCTAAAAGCAATGCTCCTAGCCTGGGAAAAAACAATATTTGGCCACAGTTGAGATATCCATCTCTTTGAAAGCTGTTTCTATAATTTCTATATTTAAGAAGATCAAATCACAAACACAGAAAACATACTACTGTGTGTGTGTGTAGTCACGTGACTCCGCACCATCCAGTCCTGCACAACTTCTGAAGCATGGGGGAGACGTTAGCTAGCGCTAACAGACTTCACTTCCCAGCTGCTGGAGAAACAACAGACATGCTTTTATTAACAGACACACAGTGCTCTACACTGTACATTTACTGCCAGACTGACAACTTACTCGCTCGCTTTCACCGTCAATTTGTACTGCTCACTGTTTCACATTCGCTCACCCACACATTCACTACACACACATGTTGCACTGCCCTTAAAATACCTCACTTCAGTGCTCTCACTACAGCACCTGTCACGTAGATGTCCTTTGAAGAATAAGAAGAGGAAGCGAGCCAAGTGTGTTGAGTATTGCCATGCTCGCACAGTGTGGGAGTGAAAATCATTAGTTGCGCATTGATATCAATGATCGTGTGAAATTTTAGTAGCGGTGCTCATTCATTCAGCAGCAGCGTTGCGCCGAATATACTGGGAACACGTCTCTATTATGTGCACACCACAGACTGTCTGGCACTTCCAAATTCAGTCTTTTGCGTTCCGTCAACATATGGTTATCATTTAGATGATTGATTTTTGACATTTGTGAATCAAAAAATATCAATATTAATAGCATATTTACAGCACAAACCTGGTCAGTAAACTATGAGGGCAAAAAAACAACGTACAGAATGTGGCATTACTGATGTCCCAAACCTGAGTTACTTGAGATAGATCATGGTTAGAGTCCATCCTACTAAACTAAAAGGTCATGGGTTTAATCACTGAAGCCCTTGTGTCCTTTTAAATGTGTCCTATTTTAGCTCACCCTTTGAGTCACTTGTAAGTGTTGAATGTAAGTGTGGTTGAGCGAAAAGATGGTGCATATTCTATGACTTTTAAAATGACAAGTGTAGGGTTTTGGCGGTGGAAATGTGCAACAGGAGATAAAATGGCCGAATCCAGCAAGAAATAAATGAGCAGTCAACAGTACGGACAAGACAAGCTCAAAAATATGGGTGAGCATCAGGACTGCTTTTTTTTTTTTACAACAGATTGCCTTTTCTTGCCATCTGCTTCTTTGATGCCTGTAGCAGCCTCATGAATGCCAGTTTCTTCAGCCTTGAACTGGCCCTACTGATGCACTTCCTGCATCAAAAAGAATTCAATTTTGTAACTTTAGGATAAATTCTACTTTACCTCTAGTATAATGACTGTGAACAAATATTTTAATAACAAGACGTTCTCCATTCAAGGTCCACTTACTGAATTGTTTAATCATTTTCATGAACGTTAAATCAACAATACTCAAAATATAGCACTAAGGAGACTGGGATGGTGGAGGAGCTGAGGGACCAAATGGTAACCGCATGATCCTCTTAGCAGAGTAATAGTGAGAGGTATCAAGTAATAATGGAGGTGCTCTACACCTCAATGAATATGATTGGACATGACGAGTCCACTGGTAGCCACACAGTTCTGAATGACTGTGATTGTGAAGCATGAATAAAACAGCTGATTCCAATCAGCTGATGCAAGCGCAACTTCAGAGCTCTGCCTGTCCTTACCCTGTATGCCTCATTCTTCATCAGCATTTTTTTTAAGAAGCTTCCTGGGAAGATTAGCTGGTTTTGACTCGTGTTCAAATCAAATGTTAAACGTTTGGAACTGATCAAATGTCTCTATAGAAGGAAACTGGAATTAAAGATAACAGTTGACAGGCACCTTTTTTTTTATCTCAAGTGATCTTTGATTATAGTTGTATGATTTATGACATTGATTTTAATTCAAAACTATACATTTATTGAGTGCCCTAGGCTTAGAGGAAAATACTGTACTTCAAAGCGTTGGCACTGAATCTGAAAAGTGTTTCTTAGTTCACTTAAAAACCAACAAATTCAACAATTCTTGTCACTTAACTACCAATGGTTTTTCTACTCTTTGGTGAGTGAATTTGTTTTTTGAGGTTTTGGAACAGCCATTCAACTTTCTACCTGTCACTCACATGTCAGAAACAACAAAAACAAAAAAGAACATTAGAGGTGAAGAAATAGCACTTTTCGCAGTTAATGTAATATAAAGAATATTTTCAAGCTGAGATTGAACTTCGAAATCCAGTTTTCCAGTTAAGACGCTCTTTAATATTCAGCAATAGAGCCTTCAGTGATTGTTTATATGTTGCCACCTCATTTTTCCATACCTCAGCTCTCTTCTTCTACATTGTAAAGGACTGCAAAGAAGTTGTTCTTGAATTCGGGTTCAGACACTTCCTTTTGGGCTGTGAGTCAGTAAATTGCAGAAAGGCCAGGCCGTTAAATGTGTGGGAAGATCATCTGGCATTTGCATAGAGGAATATTAATAGGGGCCATGGCTAACTTCACAGGATTTTTTTCATTTGGAAATTGGCTTGTCCACTGAGGTGCTTTTGAAAATGGCTGCCAAGCCTCAAATAATTAGGCGGTGGTAAATATTTCATGATGGAGTGATTTTAACGGTCCTAAAATCTTTGTCAGCTTCATAACTAATGCCAAAATAATGAAGTGACTGCATTGTGGGCAATAAATAATTATACCTTACACTGAAAAAGTGGCTCTAGAAGAGTTATTGTCAAAAGGTTATGTTTGAACATTAAGTCAAACAGAGACCGGAAGTATTTTGCTATCAAGGACAATATTGTAGCATGCTGTAAACAGAATTAGGTGGCCATGCCAGATTATGTCCCATTCAAGCACTGGCTCTCGGATGAAGCATAAACAACAGATGTGTGAAATAAACGGAACATTTGATGCATGTAAGCGTGGGCACAAAACTACTGACGATGCTGCATTCGACTCAACCACGTCCCAGATGAAAGTCCCACCCAAGTTCTTTTGGATCCTGAGCACCACCTGACAGCTTGAGAGGAGGCTCTGGGCCAATAACCAAAGCTGATTTAGAGCATGATTCACTTTCTGTGCTATTTTTCTAATTTAATGTGAACTGCTGAATTGATTGCCCCCCTATTCCTACTTCCAATCATGGTCACCTTAACTGATGCCCAGAGAAAGTGGGGAAAGCAAGTGTTCAATCTTTTCCTTCCCTCCCCTCCCATGACTCTGCATTCTACAGAGGCATGTGTCCCTATTAAGATTGATCTATATGAACATTTGCTTCATATAGAAGTTAGTTCCACCTATACCAGAATACATATGTTAATGCAGACATAAAACCGCATCACACAACACCCCCTTATAGTCTATTTAGATATGCACGGCATAATATAAATGAAAGAGGCTGCCTGTGTGCAGCATGGATCCAGTTACTGTCTGGGAAGCTTAAGGCCGTCACATGATGGACAGCTGAGCAGTCTGGCAGCAGAGGATCTGAAGCTTGGAGTGGGATCTACTGTGGGGACTGAGGGAAAATTGATTTTGATGCTGAGGCAGAACGAGTCAGGTGTAGTGGAAGCATGTTGAATCATCTTCAAACAGGAATAGTCACTGGTGATGAACAAATCAGTGACACACACTAACACACACACACACGCCTCTGGGTGCACTCACCATGTGTGGTATGAGTCACAGAGGAGGTTTGATGTTTTCAGGATGGGAAATAACATAAATGAGTATTCCCTCTTTGCTGCAGTTCTTCTGTGAGGAAAAAAAAAAAGACGCCACTAAGGGCCTTCTTTTCCAGGACATTTTCAAAGAGGAGACAGTTGGTGGCTGCTGGCAATGCCATGCAATGTTGCCCCTTCCAAAATATGGTGGAAGTATTCATTCAGAGCTTGTTGCAAATTTCCAACAAAACCCACTCTCAACATCAGTTTTCTTGGCCAAGGATCACAGAAATTCAAGCAATCGCAGTGAATAATTTTAGATCCTACAAATCCAAATTAGGTGAAGAACGGCCCTTAAAATGTTCTTCATGATCAGAAAATAACAAGGACATGCAGTGTCAATGATGCAAAGCCAAAAAACAGGTCCTGCCATAAACACTGATTTGCAGACAGCTGTGGCAGTAGTTGCAATCCAACATGCGCCATCTATGGACAGGAAAAACAACAGCATGGGAGACATATTTACCATCCACAGGCAGGCAATGGCCACATTTACACTTGTCATTTCAAGTGTCATATCTGGATAAAATCCAGATGAGATTTAAGACACTTTCATTTACACTTAGCCACATACAGCATATGTGTGTCCGTTGGCAAGATCACAAATCTGATTGCAACCCATTATGGCTGTCCCAGGCTACTTGCAAATCAGGGTCGACCCTACTCCAGTTACGAAGGAGGCATGTACAAGATTGTTTGGAAACGTTAGAAGAAGCGCTTTAGTAACGACAATAACAGTTTAGCCAGGATAAGCTAGCTAAAAACTTTTCAAACAACAGCGTTTTCACAGATCGCTTTAACGTAATCTCACTTGAGGGTAAAGGTTACATATGGGTCTTGGAGAGGGCGGAGGCATTTGTCTTTTCAACACCTGGCTAGAAATTGACTAGGCCTAAGTATAAATTTGGGTCAAAGTAGCTGCTGCAGTTTGTGCCACCTGAAGGCAAACAACTGTAGTTTCTTTCAACGTGTAGTACAGGCTGGGTGGCAAAGGGGAATTTAATAGGGGGAATTAAAGAAAATTAGTTTTGGTGTGGAGTACTCAGCAGATAAAACTGAAACTATACTTTAATTTAAGTGGATGGACCCTGATGTTTTATAAATGTTATGAAACAGTTGCTGCAAGAAACTACAGAAAAACAGCTGAGGTAACACTCTTAGCCAGCAGATAGCAGAAGCCTTAAATTTAAGCAGCTAAATGTCTCCATGTCACCTGACATTAAAATCTCACGGAGCAAGTCAGCTGCAGTCGCTGGATCCGGCTACTGCAGTTGCTTTTCTCCGGCTGCACAAAGTTGGAACCACCTTTCGACTGATCAGATAAATCATTATTCTAAACTCAAAGTAAGCTCACGCAGGTAGAATGTGTCCGATTTGATGGTGCGGTTTCTTTAACCCACCCCTGCAGTCATCTGCAACTGACGTTTGACTATCAAGTTGGTGAAAGTCAGCCGCAGTCATCTAGAACGCAGCTAATGACACTTGTTGAGAATCTGCCTGCTAAACATGAATAATCTAGGGATTTATCTCCCCCAAATCACAAAAATCCTAAAGAAATGCATGAATGTAAAGCTGTTCGTGAGCTTAAAGCATTGAAAAATGACATTTGAAAGACTCAGCAGTGGGTCTTTCTAGAAAAAAAAATTGGTCCCTGTTAATCCCCAGACCTTCAGTTTTAACTGTAGCCTTTTTAACTGAATAGATAGCCCCTGTATGAAAACTATTGATGCTGAGGTCTGTGGATTATCCTGAGTAACAGGGACATTGTTTCTGGTAATTGCTGTTTTTTGTCCTTTTTTCAATTACTTTGAGGGACTGCTCAATCAGCAGCTCATTTGCATTTTCGCTCCTTCTTTTGTAAGCTGTGCTACTTGTAAAAGGACTTCATTTACTGTAAACTGCAGTGAACAGTGTGTTGTTGTAGTAGGAAGTACAATAGGAACATTAAATCCATGTGAAAATTAGGTTTAAATGATTCACGCCTTTAAAAAAAAAAAATCTTTTTTCAGAAATGTGAAATCTCCTAATCATGGATAGTATAGTGTGTTTTGTGTAAGTGATGCCTGTGTAAACTTTTGTTTTGGTTTGTGTGTGTGTGTGTGTGTGTGTATGTATGCATACATTTTCACAAAAGGATCAGAGTGAACACATTAAGATGCAGGAGATGTTACCCCTTCTGGGATAAACTGCTTATTAATCTTGCACTTTCACTTGTGCATCATTTACCCCAGCAATTCTGCCAAATGCAGCCACAACTGGTGTTGTAAATACATAAACAGCCTGCAAAAATAGTCTTCCTTTGTCCTGTTGTGTCAGAGTAATTACACATTTCCTTCTGCTATTGTTTTCAACCATTCAAGCTGTTTACATCAGCCTTAGTAGGAATGTAAAATATGTGTGTGGATAGTTTATTATTACTTATGTGTCACTTATTTATATTTGCTTCAGACAAATTTTATTAAAAGTTTGTTATTATGTATGTATTTTGAAATGAAATTAAAGTTGCAGGGGCTGCCAATCTCAGTGTTCGTTGTGTGTGATATGAATATGAAATGATACTGAATTACGTGCTGTGCAGATCTGGCAACCATCCAATACTGTGTCCATTTTACCCTGGTACCTACCCTTCCCCACGTGCCATGTTTATCATGGTAATCTTTCCGTGAGCAGATTGTGTATGTGTTGGGTGTAGGTAGGTGTTCCCCTGCAGGGATTCCCAAGGCCGAGACGTTCAGATTCATTCAAACTGCATGGCTGCACTTTGTTCCATGCCTTGTTTATTTCACTGCAGTTTCCTATAAATGTATAATTCAGGTTAACCACAAAATGCTGTGTTTCATTTCCCCATGCCACTTTCCAACAATCATTTAGGATTATGGGCAGTTTGTTTTCAGTGCTTGCTCAGATTTATTCATCACAGGCAAATTATAAATACAGATTTTCAAAGCTGTAATTAAAAAAATCCTACCAACAGCATTTTAAAAACATTTTTCATGGGCAAACCACAAAAAAATCAAATCCATTACTGTAGACCATGTATGTCCATTTATAGAGGTCTTGCACAAAGAAGTTTTTTTGGGTAAATATAGCTTCCATCCTGCATTTTAATGTATTATAGAAAGAAAGCTAGTTCATAAGTTCACTTTTTATGTTTCTAGGTGGATTGGATGCAAACACTGTCCTGACACTGCTCGGGGCTATATGCGAAATAAAAAGCCACGGGTGACAGTTTGATGCTGTATCTCGACATGAGTCTGAAGGGTTATGCAACAGAGTCATTCATTTGGGATGTCAGATCCATTATATGCATGAATTGTCATCATCGTGCATTTCCATCACATTCGCTTCTCCGGCTGAAATATGCATTATGTTTTCCGTTCTTTTTTTCCCTCTTCTTTCCCTCATGTGAAGTTAGCAAAAGTAAGTACACAGTCAAGTGAGGAAACAAGGGTGTAATATAGATATTTCTCTTTGTGAGATTCATTTCCAAATAGAGAGCCTAAACAGCACAAGTCCAACCTTAATATATTTTTTAATCTTGTAGTTTCTCCATTGTGCCATAGTCTGGAGTTGTCGTGTTTATCTTGGAAAATACAGCGCTCCACAGAAAATATGAGGCAATTTATCCAGAGTTCAATGGTGCTGGCATGCCACTTAAACATTTTATTGTGCATTACATGAAAGGTTGGGGTCACTGAGTGGACGTTTGCTAGGCGCTGGGCAGAAATGTGCAAGAGCCGTTACAGCAGCAGGAAAAACATCAAGATATACTACCACATTTCTTTCTCTCCTTGCGCACACACTGCTTGCTCGTACATACACTCTTGAGATCCATCCCTGTGGGTGGACAGAACCGCTTCCTTATCCATGCTACCTTGCATAATGGCTCTCTGCACTGCGTAGGGTACAGGCAGTGCATCAGTAGTCACTAACTCGTTGGGCTTCTTCAGAGCAAACCCACAGCTGGTTCTCCCTATCGCCAAAGTCTGCTTTCAGAGTGTGTGTTGACTTGTTTGGCCCTGAGACCTAAGAGCTAGCACCAGCAGGCGGGGACCCCTGCAGCTACCGCTACAGATCTGCATCGAGGTCTGGAAAAGTAGCCAGTGGGACCAGCAGGCCACAGTGAGCAATGGATTTCTCTCGAGGTCAGAGCTCAAGATGTTTGGCATGAGCTCTCCTGCTGCTGCCAACAGGGAGTTGCCCTACAGGGCTTGAGACAGTGTGAACTCTTTCGGCCTCTGGCTTGTGTGCAAACCCCTGAGAAAAGTAATATCCACATCACATGTAAATAGAAAACATATACATATTAACAAGAGTAAAACTTCCTTAAACATCTCCAGGAAGCAGTACTTCGGCATGCAGATATTTTTAACCACGATTTGTACACACACAATGACATTTCTAAAATAAAGGTTTGGAAATGTATTCAAATAGCATTAAAATGTGTTCTGAATAACTTGGATAGCAGAAGCTGGGAATAAAACATACAACTAGGGATGAAACGATCACCGGTTTAACGGTAAACCATGGTAAAATTCCCGAAGGTTATTATTACCGTACACATTTTAATTACCATGATAACCGGGTACGGTTAACTGCACTGTTATAATCTCATGGCAAACACTGTCCAGCGTCTCCCAGAAGCAGGCACGCAGGATTAAATCAAGGGCAGCTGGCTTTTAGATCGGAGGCTAAACGTCTTCCACTATCTTCAACCTGTCCAGTTGCCCTTAATTTAACCCTTCTTGGAAATCCAATCCTGTCGTCAGAAATCAGCAGACAAAAACACAAAACGTTTGGCAGTTTTATATTAGGGGGTCGAAACTATTTGAAAATATTAACAAGTTAGTAACAATGTGTCATCAGAGCAGCACCACACACTAAGAAGAGAATTTTTAGACATGACGTTAGATGCTTAAAATTGAGCGTAATTACTTAGATGCGAATCAACCAATGTGTGATCAGTATGATGCAGATGGACAGTAGACTTTTTTCACAGGAGACATTTTAACTTGTCATATCAGGAAAAGTGCAGGTGAAACAAATTGTGTTAGTGATGGCCCAGTTCCATCCAAGGGCGTAGAATTGACAAGGGACATATTCCTACCAATATCCACTGACTACTGAGTTGTACCTAGCAATACTTTAATCCAAAAACCTAAATATAACCACTCTTGTCAGTCATTTTCTAGTCAATGTATTTGGTATACAAATGGTTAACAGCTCTTGTCCTCTACTAGAAGTCCGATGCGGTTTTACATTTTGAAAGATTATGGTCCGCTTCACAGTGGTTTGGTCCTCTGCCTACCTCAGCGATTTTATTTCTAAAAACGACATATCTAGTGAGTTATTCAGACAATCAGGGGGAAAGTGAGAAATATACAAAAGTCTATTGTATTGTAGGCTAATTTATTCCCCTGCATGCTGCTCAGATTAATCTCAGTCAGCGTCTCTCCATCTCCTCTCACACCGTGCGCACACAGGCAGGAGTGAAAGTGAGTTACTATGGTTACAGGAACGCCCTGCGTTGCTCTGAAACTTTGTGACAACGCGAGAGGAGAACAAGCTGAGGTGGTAGATAAGCAGCAGACTATGGCGCCCAACCAACCACAACGTTTGTTTTAGCCTCTATTTGTTTACATTTCCGCAAATTGGCACCATTAAAAGTATTCCGAATTAGTCATCAGCAGTTCTTGTTTGTAATGAACCCATGGATGTACAGACAAGTATCACTGGATTACTTTAATACTGAAGAAAACTGGTCACTTGGGTGTCTGCAATAGAGCGCAAAGCCTAAAAGACTTGTGACAACCAACTGATGATTTTGGGGCAACACTGAACCTACTTCAGCTGAAGGTATGGTTTACACAAAGGGGCAGGGGCAAAAAGTACATTTTCAAACCTAAAGACAATGAGCCTGGGATGGGATTATACAGCTCAGTATTATATAGTTGGCCCTAATATTTTATACACTATGGTGTACAGGTGTGCCCTAGGCTGGCCACAATAAAAGGCCACTCGAAAATGTGCAGTTTCACTGTATTGGGGGGTCCGGAGACCAGTCAGTATCTGGTGTGACCACCCTTTGCCTCACGCAGTGCAACGTATCTGCTTTGCATAGAATTGATCAAGTTGTTGATTGTGGCCTGTGGAATGTTGGTCCACTCCTCTTCAATGGCTGTGCGAAGTTGCAGTCAGGTTCAGACCCCGATGAGGACGACAAGCATGCACATGAGCTTCCCTGAGACGGTTCCTGACAGTTTGTGCAGAAATTCTTTAGTTATGCTGTTGCAGCAGCTGTCCAGGTGGCTGGTCTCGGACTGTCTTGGAGGTGAAGACGCTGGATGTGGAGTTTCTGGGCAACTTCTTTGTTTTACTTCCATTCTACTCAAAAATGTCAATGCAAATTGTTACCTTAATTATTTTGAGTATAATCAACTTATTTCACTTATGTCAGAAGAAATTACACATAGCAATTGTAGTTTCAACAAACTTTATTGTAACCAGCACCAACTATACATTACAGCTGCTGTATTTACTCAACAACACATAACATATAACCGGTGTAGCCTTTTCTTGTGAAATTTCTTGTGACATTTTTAGGACAGAAGTTTACTTTTTAGAGACATTACCTTCAGACTGTTTTTCAGATCATCCAGCTTTAGGAATATCTTTTGAAACACTTCAAGTGTTTTTCAGTTCTTTTGGGTATCCGAGATTAAGTGCATATATCAGCTGTATTAGCAAGGCACAAGCTCTGGGTACATCCAGGTCTTCCAGGACTTCTGTTCCCTCAATCACGATCGTTGCACTGGCTGGCTCAGACAGGTTGGCACCTCTGGTTACAAGGATCGTCATCACTTGATTTGTAATGTCCCCACCACCATCCTGGCATAAGTAATGTAAGAATAAATCTCAGTGTCTTAAGTCATCATATTTCAAAATGAGAGTAACACAAATTATAGTGTGTCTGAAATTAAAACCGAGAGATAAAAGGTAAAACTGTAGATTGCAACTAACTGAATACAACTTGTCCTTCCACGCGTTTAGGAGAGACTGTGGTGGCTACAAACTCTTGAAAAACGTGAAAGGACCTAACGAAAGTTAGTGTTTGGTTTAGCTGTCCTACTGTGGTGTGTCCCACTCCCTCTGTAGATAGTATGGCTCATCAGGTAACAAAAACACAAAGATTTTTATTTTCAGGCGAATATTATATTCCATTTCTGTCATATTCTGCAAACCGAGCCTCGTAAATCTTACACGCTGGACCTTTCAGTGCCTGATTTACCCACCAACTGCTCTTTGAAGAGATCCTCTTCCTTTTCTCTGAGATACACCACTAAGCCTCGGATGGCAACCTCTCTCCTCCTTTCCACAAAATCATCCTGTTAATAAGAAAACATTTTTAAACTGCTTTTTAAATTGAAAAATTACTAAAGGATGAGGTTTATGAGGCCTGGGCTGTGTCATATAATACATTTTAAAGAAAGCCATTATATCTAGATAGAATGTTGTAATGCCAAATCAAAAAATTATCTCCAAAATAATACAAGATGATTCAAATGTTCCACACACACACGACAAACGCACATGTTGCAACAATGCCGTTTCTAAAATGTGGTGCCAGCATTACCATCAGCATTAGACCACCTTTGCAAAGTGCTGAATCCACTGAATAAAACTAAAACCTGTGGCTCAATTAACCAGTTTAAACCTCACTAAAATATTACAGCTTAAACATCAACATGCATATTCGCTAACCTTTGCAGTGTTACAACTTGTGCTTAAGAGGTTCAGTGCCAATCAAGATCATCTGGCTGCCGTTGTGAAACAAAGCACAAAAACAACTGGGACTTAACTAGTAGGAGCTAGCTAAAACTCTACCATCTTTAACACTGAATTAGTTTAAGACGATAATTCAAATTTTAGCGTTGTGAGAACACAATTTTTTGCCATGTTGGCAGTTATTAATGTTAGTCATTGCTGATAAAGCAAGTCAAAAATAATACTGACCAAGTAGCCCACCTTTATATCATGAAATGCAAAGTTGCTTTCTCCCACACTTCTGTTCACTCATGAGTTTAAAGGATGCCTGCTAGATATACAAGTAGCCCTAACTTAATATTGTCTGTTGTTGAGTGAACTCAGAAATGAATATCCACTTATTTCGTAGTTTGACAGATTTCTATATTTCAAGTTTGACCAACTTCTAAAAATAAGTTATCAAGTGAGTAAAACAAGAGTATCTAACAAACTTAATTTTTAATAGTAAATCATTTTTAAACCCATGAAACATTTCTTAGAGTGCAGGCATCATAAAAAAGATTCACAATAATGGCCTTCCATCAAGATAGCAGTGAATTCTTGTCATATCCACAACTATCCATTAAACACCTGCTCATAACAGCATTCTTAACCCCTGCATGCTTATACAGACAAAAATGCCCTCCTGTAAACATTTAGCACAGCAATTGGCTCTGTCACCGGTGATAGATGCACAGGTAAAATTTGCAATATTGGCACCCAAACAATAGGCAAGGCACTACAGTTAAGTATTTCTCCAGAGGAATCTAAAATTATGTTCTCTCAAGGACATTGCCAAACGAGCATAAAAAAGGAGACGGGGAAAATGGAAAGGAGAAGGAGAGGAAATTGCAGAGCACCTTGTTTTGCTCCCAAGCTGTTTACATGGTGCTGCAGAGGCTGTAAATTCTAAAGAGCTGAAGCATATTGGGCATCATCTCCGTCACCCATCATTCCAGAAATTGCCTCTCTTTACCCCTCTCTCTGGAGAAGTACAGAGTTCATTGCCATGCCCGCAGATCCCATTGCACTTTGGTGGTGACACTCAGGGGCCCCATAAACAACCGGCCACTACAATATCTCAAGAGTAGGAGCCTGGATGGGACGCCTGCCTCCTCAAAGATATAAAGTGTAATAATATTTTCCTTACCTCAACCTTTTTGCGCTCCTCATGGCTGGAGAGGTAAGGCTTTAGATGAAAGCTACTTAAACTCCCAATTTAGATACACTGAATCTATATGTGAGAGACCATTTTGGTCCCTGCAAACATCTGCAGATAGGCGATAACTTTGACTTGTTTTGTACTGCATGCAGTATGTTGGAAATGAAAAAAATATTTAGCTAAAGCAATCTGTCCACTCATGGGCAACTGTATTTTAGGGCTTTATTTATCATCACCATGAAAATGTGTTCTGAATGAAAAATGATAATGAAAAGCAGAAATATAAAAACATTTATTAATTAAGTTTCATTTGAGCAGAACAACTAAAAGCCACAAAAAAGCTGTGCAAGACCTCCCTTATCACAGCTTACCCTTTAACCTCAAAATCAGATATTCATTGAGGCTTCAATGGAACAAATTTAGAGAGGAGGTTTTGAAAAGTAGCTCATCATCCAACACAGTAGTTGTGAAACCTTTTTGGCTTGTGACCTCTTAGAACAAATGTCTACCTGTCACCACTTGTCTACTAGTAGTGACCAGTTCAACTAACCCATTAATTTACAAGAAAAGAAATTAATTATGTGTAGCAGATTTTTTTTCTTCTTTCCTCTCCTGTTACTTTCTCTCACGGAGGGCTCCCAACCCCCAGGTTACGAACCATTGATCTAGAGAGAATGGGCATTTAACTTCTCTGCCGTCATTGCTATATTGATTTCAGCTATGTTCAGTCAGTTGATGACTGCTGGTGAGTAACATTTACATTTTTTTTCTGTTAAGCTACAGTCTTACGAATGAATAACATGTTGAATTCATGACACACACCAATGCTCAAATCAAGTCAGGGTTCTCATTCATAGCATTCGTTTCAATGTCTCACTATGGGATGCGCCTCCCCGCGTATTCCTCCGAAGCATTTATCTCATTACGCCAATCCTGATTGGCTGGTGATCATGGTGTCTACGTCTAGTGGAACCACCTACCCTTAAATAGCTTACGCTACAACGCAGACACCATTCAAACACCTCTTCTCGCTTCGGAGCATATCTCGATCTGTCGTACGGGCTAGCTAGCTTAACTGTCCACAGATAAGAGCTGACACTCAGTCGCCGGGCGCTAGCTGCCTTCGACTGGATTATGGGGATGATGACGAGGGCACCTCAGAGCTCCTCATATCTGAAGATGAGGATGATGAGGATGAGTATGAAATGTTCATCCCTTCCACTCAGGCTGCCAAGCCCGACGCTGTGTCTGCCTCTCCGGGTGAGGACGGGAGTACGCCGGCTTCCCCCGCTCCCAGTATGGATATGCAGGACATGTGCAAACGCGATGCAGCCAGACTGAATATTCCCTGGCCTGCGGTTGTGACGGAGACCACCAGATCCCATTATGAGGGGAAGAAATTGCCCCAGGCTAAGAGGATAGCAAAATAGCTTCTTCCCAGTTTTTCCTGAGCTGCTGGATGAAGTCTCGGTTTCATGGAAGGACCACCCGTTCAGCAGCAAGACCCCGATACAGTGCGCTTCCTCCCTGGATTTTGAGGGCATGGAAAACTTGACATGCTTCGCATGCCCCCCATGGAGCCGTTAGTCGCAGCCCACCTCCACCTGCGACAGACTATGGCATCCTCCAGGAACCCTCCACTGCCATCAAAAACGGACCGTTTCCAGTCCGCTATGACTGAGAGGGCTTACAAAGCATCAGCTTTGAGTGTCAGAGTCTCCTCCATGCTCACTGCATATCAAGCGGAGTTGATGGAGGACATGGCAACCAAGCCTGAGCCCGTAGTGTGGGAAGAGATTACCATGATAATGGACATTTGCCTCCGCGTTCAGCGCTGCTCGGTCCAAGCCACAGGTAAATCTATGGGAGTGATGGTTTTACAGGAAAGAGCAAGATGGCTCAACCTGACAAACCTCTCTGACAGAGAGAAGGAGGACATCTTGGACATGCCGATTGTCCCTGACGGGGTTTTTGGCACCGCTCTGGCCTCCATGCAGCAGAGATGTGAGGCTAAGAAGAAGGAGGACGAAGCTCTCCAGCTCTGCCTACACCGGAAAGCTGAGGCCCACCCCCCAGCAGGCCTGCGCCAGACCTTCGCTCAGGCTGTCTCGCGG
Source organism: Micropterus dolomieu (assembly GCF_021292245.1). Lineage (NCBI taxonomy): Eukaryota > Metazoa > Chordata > Actinopteri > Centrarchiformes > Centrarchidae > Micropterus > Micropterus dolomieu. Next base: position 10,213,123 of record NC_060165.1, on the reverse strand, counting down.
CCCCCTCAGTTTAAAATCCCTAAGCAGCCGAAGCCCCAGGCCACCCCAGCTGTCCCTCCACGGCATGAGGCAAGAGCGGGCTGGACCAGGAAGGCTCCAACACTGACGGCGGCTCCACCGGGACAGCCGGTCCAGACTGCCGGTCAGCAGGCCAGGAAGAAGAAGAGGGCGGTTTGACAGCCTCCCTCTCCCCACCGGTGATGGCGCTGGATGTTCCCTGTTCGCCAGCCCCACCTGTTCTGTTCCGGAGTGTGATGCGGGGGCTTTCCCGCCCCCCCAAACTCCCCGCTGTGGCGTGCATTGCCAGAGAGGCACCGGCGCGTCTTGGTCGAGGAGAAGAGAGACTTTGCAGCAGAGGCAGCAGGTTCTGCTCTCCCTATAAGTCGCACAAGCACACACTCTCACTCTTTATTAACAATAAAGCATGTTCCGCTGCCGCATCCAGGTCAATGGTCAAGGGCGCAGTTAAAAACAATGAACAGAAAAACAATAAGGAGGAGAGGAGAGCTACGGCTCCCTTCAGGACGCGGGACGCTGCTGACTCCGTCGGTGCAGTAACACCTTGCGCATGCGCAGTGTCGACCAGGGGTCACGCTCGTGCCCCGCCACTAGATGGCCCCATAACGCCATTATTGACGGAGCGCAGTGGGGAAGACACACCGGGGGCTGCCACCCCTCTCTCGCTGATGAGGGAAAAGTGGGCGGCGCTCACGACCCCGGCCTGGGTGCTGAGAACGATATCAAGGGGTTACAGGCTTCAATTCGCTGTCATCCCCCCTCGCTTCTCAGGCATTGTATGCTCCCGGGCTCAGGGGGAGTCAGCTCGTATTCTACAGGAGGAAATTGTCTCGTTGTTAGAAAAGAGAGCGATATGTGTAGTGCCTCCCGAACGGAGTCAGAGCGGCTTTTACTCCAGGTATTTTCTGGTCCCCAAACGGGGGGGGGGAGCGGTCTTCGCCCTATCCTGGATCTGCGAGCTCTGAACAAGTACCTCAGGAAATACAAGTTCAGGATGCTCAGTCATGCATCCCTGTTTTGTCTGTTGTGCCAGGGTGATTGGTTCACGTCTGTCAACCTGAAGGACGCGTATTTCCACATTGCAATTTACCCTCCGCACAGGAAATATCTGAGGTTTGCTTTTCGGAGTGTATGCTACGAGTACAGAGTACTTCCCTTCGGTCTGTCCCTGAGCCCGAGAATGTTCGTGCAGTGTACCGAAGCGGCTATGGCCCCGTTGAGACGGCAGGGTTTCCGTCTGGCTACATATCTGGACGACTGGCTCCTTGGAGCAGGTGTCAGTGACGCAAACGCGTGTAATAAGACATCTTACAGATTTGGGTTTTATAATAAACACCGAGAAGAGCGTGCTGTCCTCAGCACGGAGTATAATATTTCAGGGGTTACACCTGGACTCGGTTTCCTTTACAGCTCGCCTGGCGGCAGAGAGGGTAAAGGCTTTCAGGGCTTGTCTTGAACATTTTCACCTGCGCACATCCGTCCCCTTCAGATTGTGTCTAAGGTTACTGGGACTGATGGCATCAGCCATCCTGGTGGTCAGACTAGGCCGCCTGTTCATGAGGGATTTCCAGCGCTGGGTGGCTTCCCTCGCACTGGACCCTGTCCATCATGGCGCACGGAGGGTGACAGTCACTGTGGAATGCGTGATAGCACTGCACCGCTGGCGACACCCAGCTTTCTAGGTGCAGGGGATGCCCTTGGGCGTCATCCTGTCACGGAAGGTGGTCACCACGGACGCGAGTTTGTCAGGCTGGGGAGGAATACACGAGGGACGGTCTGTGAGGGGCATCTGGAGCGAAAATCTCTGGCGCACGCACAGAAATTACCTGGAGCTTTTGGCAGTGTTTCTTACCCTGACGCGTTTTCTTCCATTTCTCAGCGGGCATCATGTTCTGGTGAGAACGGTACGACAACGGTAGCGTAAATAAACCGTCGGGGGGGGGTTGCGTTCCCATCAGTTGCACATGCTGGCACGTAAACTGATACTATGGAGCAGCAAGCGTCACTCTGTCCAGGGTGAGGAAGCACTGCTGCAGACTGATCCTCATAGCTCCGCATTGGCCGGCGATGCATTGGCTAGCGGAGATACATCTGCTCCAGTGCGGACAGCTATGGCAACTCCCGCTGCGCAGGGACATGCTGTCCTAGGCAGGGGGGATAATCTTTCACCCACAACCAGAGCGCCTGACACCATGGGCCTGGCCCGTGAGTGGTATAATTTAAGTGTGATGGGGCTTCCTCAGAATGTGGTTAACACTATTCAGAGTGCCCGTGCACCCTCCACCAGGTCCCTTAATTACTGTAGGTGGAGGGTGTTTGAGGAGTGGTGTCTCAGGGAGGGTCATGTCCCTTTTCAGTGCCCGGTCGGTGTGATTTTGTCATTCCTGAAGGTCTTGGTTGACAAACAAAAGGCTTTCTCCACAATTAAAGTGTACCTGGCTGCTATTGCTGCTTGTCATGTGGGGTTTGGAGGTAAACTGGCAAGCCAACATCCCAGACAGTGTTATTGCTGGCTTTGGCTTCCGCAAAACGGGTTGGCAACATTCACGCACTCTCTGTGCATCCTTCATACACTCAGTTTGCTCCGGGGGATGTCAAAGTGTCGATGAAGCCTAACCCTGCCTTTGTGCCCAAGGTGGTTGGCTCGTGCTCGGCCATTGACCTTAGGGCATACTCTTTGCCGCCTTTCTCCTCCCCTGAGGAGAAGCAGCTGCATGTGCTGTGTCCGGTCCGAGCCCTGCGCTTTTACATGGACAGGACTGGGGGTTTCTGAGAAGTGACCAACTCTTTGTGTCCTGGGCTAGCCCCTGTATGGGCAATCCCGTTACCAAGCAACAGCTCTCCCACTGGATTGTGGGGTCGATTGCTCTGGCCTACACTAGTCAGGTTCTGCAGGCTCCCCCAGGCCTACGGGCTCACTCAACTCGTGGCCTTGCTGCATCCTGGGCCCTGTTTAAGGGGGTCCCTATCCAGGACATCTGTGCGGCGGCGAGCTGGTCCTCGCCCCTCACCTTTGCCCGGTTTTATAAACTGGATGTCTCGGCTCAGAGTGTGGCGCGTGCAGTGCTGAGCACAGGGCCCTCGCTGGAACAGAGTGCTGCTTCCTGAGAGCCGGTGGTTGGTGAGATAAGCTTGTCTGGCAATTCGGGAGTCTCCATATGCCATAATGAGACATCGAAACGAATGCTATGAATGAGAACTTTAGGTTACTTGCGTAACCCCGGTTCTCAGAGTAGCATGAGTGAGATGTCTCACCAGACAGCCCTTCTTGCTGGGGCGAAGCGAGAAGAGGTGCTTGTTTTGAATGGTGTCTGCGTTGTAGCGTAAGCTATTTAAGGGTAGGTGGGTCCATTAGACGCAGACACCACGATCACCAGCCAATCAGGATTGGCGTAATGAGATAAATGCTTCTGAGGAATACGCGGGGAGGCTCATGCTACTCTGAGAACTGGGGTTACGTAAGTAACCTAAAGTTTTTGCCACTACAGCCTTATTTGGTCTGTTAATGGTCCCATTCCACTTGCTCTCAGTCAGGTTGCCTAATGATGATGTTTCTGAAGTAACTTACTGATTTTCTGTATAAATATTCAACATACAAATGCACACAAAAAGTCATTGAAGGCCGGCTTAAAACAAAATCAGTAACTTAAAAAAAAAAAGTAGTGATCTCACATCCCTCTTTTGAAATGATCCACGATACACAGCTCATTCAAATATTTTAACAAGAAACCATAAGCGTCTTACCAAGACTGACTGCGAATCTGTCTATTCCTTTCACTCTCGGAGTGGATCTTTTAAATGTTAATTCTTCACAAGGTCACAAAGGAGATCTGTAGCTTCTTCACACTGGCTAATTATCCCAGCGCCATCTTTTATTGAATCTGACACTTTGAAGGGCTTTCTGTTGGCCCATCCCTCATTTTTAATAGTATTGATTTTTAACCGATCATATCAGGGCTCGCATTTTCAAAAAGATGCTGCCAGCTTTTTATTCTCCCCCTCTCCCATCCACCTCACAGCCTTTTCACTTTTCTTCCTGTCCAACTGTTTCAGAGCTGGCAGAATTGTAACTGTAAACACGCATCTTGTGCTCGCAATTATCAAAGGGGGCAGAGTGGGAGAGGAATTGATCTGCCGGCTTGCGATACAGTAAACAAAGCCTCCTTGTCCCATGTGTGCTGAGCAATTATGAAGTGCAAGAAGTAGCAGGTTCTGCATGAGCTATAAAAAGACTAAAAACAGTTGGAGCCAAAAAGGTTCGAGCAAAGAACACTTACAATTAGCTTTAATAATGCTTTGCAGTGGCATCTAATAAATGCTTTCCACTTGTTTTTTGATCTTTTTCAATGTGTTAATTATTTCCAGTATCCTTGATATTTATATGTTTTTGCACAGGTGGATCAGCTAGGTCTTTTTCAGGGGCAGCATCTTCTCTTGGCGCAGTGCAAATAGTATTGTAATTATTAGTATTCATTTTCACCATTTCCCATTTCACTTTCCATTCAGCTATTCAATTTCATTGTTTTGTATGAGTTTGTTTGTCAACCCTCTCTCTCTGTCTCTCTCTCATGTCCACCATCTATGTCAGTGTATTGTCTTTTGCCCCTCCGTCGAATCCATTCATGCAACATTAGATTTAAACTCTGATATGCAATGTCCCTGGGCGCACGGCAGAGATGGATATATGAAGAGCATTTAGGAAAATAAATTGATCTTTGATGCTTGTCCTTCAGGGGGAGATTATGTGACATTGGTTACTGTCAACAGTCTGTTCTATTTCTATTTTAGCTGAGCGCCATGGGTGAAAATACACTCATGAGGTCCATTGGAATCGAAACGAAATGGGCTATTACCCTTCAATGTGATATTTTCTTAGGCGATGGAAATGAAAAGAGCTCTCTCATTTGCGCTGCAGTGATCTGGTTATAGCTCTGATGCACATACTTGGAGGGAACCTGTGAGGCCCACATTTATCAATTGTTAAGTATGTTTGGAATATCAAGTGCTTTACCAAACGGGGGATATGAAATGCGGGGATGAGACATACTGTATTCATAAAGATAATGTTCTGTCAAATTTGCTGGTACAATTTTTACAATTATGTGCTGATGTATTCTGTATGTCTTTATACGATCTCGACACATGTTCACTTCTGTTCTGCAATTGCACAAGAGTAATAGGGACCATCTGCCTAAAAGATCACAGTCAGCAGAAAGGCATCGCAGGGGCCGCGAAGATTTCAATTATCAGTATACCATTTAATACATCGCCGCCAGGCCAAACAGCCTGGCATTTCGACAGGGCGAGATGGAGAATGTTATTTCTCAAACACATCAGCAGATAGTTGCAATTTGGCATTGTGGTACAGCGGGGTTCAACCCATCCTCCATCCATCAAACTGTACTTGGAACATAGAGAAGCAGGAAACGCTTTAGTTAGGCAATCGTGTTAGAGCACACATAGGGTGATTACAAAAGCACAGTACCCCTCTGAGCTGTGTGTGATTCTTGTTGGGAAACGCTATTGTAGATGTGTCAGACGCTGCATGAATGCCTTTGATTCCTATAAGGGGATACGGCCACCATTGCACTGATACGATTCTTCTTGCATTCCAGTTTGGCTTAACAAGAAACAGTAATCCACACTTACTGTGTAACAGGCCCACTGTAGTGAAGACAAATGACTTGAGTTTGGTTTCTCAAAGAATCTGAGTAGATAATGAAAAAGTACAAAAGTGTTTCTTGGTAGCATTGGTGCAGAGATAAAAAGTATAATTATGGTTTAATTCATGTTAAGTTCTTATTTATTGGTAAGTAATTGTCGAGATCTAGGAACACAGCTACAACAGGAAAAGTACAGTAGATCAAAGATGAACCAGGACAGGGACCATTACATTGTGTGATTTTAGGCTGTCCAACACGAAAGTTGACAAACATGAGAGAAACCTGGTGAACTCTTTGGTCATCAATCAAAGACTGTCGTCTTATTTCGTAATACCTGCAGTGGATTTAGGGCTTTGATCAAACAAAAACATTACATTTACAGTACATTTATTCATTTAGCTGACGCTTTTATCCAAAGCGACTTACAATTGCTAAGTATGTCAGAGGTTGCATGCTTCTGGAGCAACTAGGGGTTAAAGGCAGGGTAGGCAATTTGCTTCTAAAACACTTTTTGTCATATTTGTTGAAACTGTCTATATACACCAATGCATATTAAAAAGTTAGGTGCACTGAAAAAGAGAGTATAAAAATCGGCTGTCTGTTGTCCTCTCAGGGCTGCAGTAAACACAGCCAATCATTCCATTCGGACCGAATGCAATGAGCTGCCATGGCTACCAGCCGTGCTGCTACAGGAGCTGCCCCCGTGCGCGTACCCGGTCAACTCGCTCAGACCTGACGAGCGAAGCGGTCAGACCGGAGGTAATATCTGCGTGGCTTTTCAACGATAGTGACAACTGAGGAACACCAAGGGGCTGACTCACCGTGGTGGCTTTATTTCTGCTGGACAGGTAATCTGGCTTTTATCATTTTGATTGTGGTTTGTTACTTTCATCACTAGCAAACTTAGCTACCTACGCATACAGCTAACTGTTGCTACGAGTGCAGACTGGTGTAGGAGCCAGAGTAGAGACGATGCATTATATCTACCTGTAGGTGAGCTGGAAAACAGCAGCGCAAGCTGTGTTTTCCGACGCTGACATTAGGTAAGACAATGTAAGTGTAGACTATGCCGGTTTAGTTATTCATCATATAGGTTTATTGTTATACTATGCTTACACCTAACTTTACGTTATCTTTACCTTGTATCTAACGTTAATCTGTTTGTGATTATCTTGTGTCTGCAGTTGATGTTTGACTGTATGTTACTTTTACAAATTTAGCTGTGTGTTTGTAGTTATGAGAAAGACATGTCAACGTTAGTATACATAAACAATGATGGCTAAAGGCCCCTAAGTATCTGTGTTTCTGGTATATAAGCTACCTATAATATAGTTTGACATTGTTCGTAGCTAAACCTACTGTGTGAAAACCTTTTTACTGTAATTGCTGCTGTTATGCCATTACTTATTTTACCAGAAGTAAAAATTCTTGTATGTTGTAGTTCTACTGTGCCCTCAGGTCACCTGCAGATTTGGAGTCTTCTAACACCCTGTGCTTCTCACCAGTACACTGATCAGACCATGCTGGATGGCCTGGATTACAACCACCGTGGAGAAAAGCTGATGACACAGTTCAGTATGTTACATTATGAGTACTGTTGTGCATTTTACTCAATACATTTATAAGTGATGAATCAAAAAATATTAAACAGTATGAGGAATACAGATAAATGGTGCTGATTTATTGTTTTGATTGCATTTTATGTGGAAATGCCAACTGCTCTATAAGAGAACAATGGCAGGTATTACAAACTTCTCACTAAGCTGATCCTGCTTTCTGTATTATCAGGTACAGCAAGTTGTACAACAAAAAGTCCAGGAAGTGGATTGAAGGTGGAGAAGGACTACAGTTACATTGCAGACCTCCAGAGTGCCATCCTCCTCCTCTGACAGTTGTCTACTACTGAGGAGATGCCTAGAAGCAGAACCAGGAGACCTGATGATCCCCGTCAACATGGGGTTCAATCAGGTGTCCCTGCCCCAACTGTATTGCTAGATACAGCAAAATATAAAACAAAAAGTAATATGGTTGGTTTTGAAATGTGGTAATCATGTCAGAGAGGTGATTGTGATATATTTAATAATCTCCACAGCAGCGACTATGATGCTACATGCAAAGTCTGAATTGTCTTCATAATCAGTCAGGACACCTCTGGACACACCTTGTCTTTCTTCCTGTATAAACTTATTTTTAATGATGTTTAAAAATGATCTATTTGTGATAAAGGTTGTAGTTTTAGTAGTATTTTAATAACAATAAACGAGTGTTATACCACATTTCGATGTCATTATTGGAGACATAAGACATAAATGTAGTTGCTTGATTGTTTATGCTGCAAGTGTAAAGAAAAGGCATTTATCATTTTCAATGTTTTATCTGAAAAAGAATGAAAATATTATCCTGAACAGGGAAAAATATACTTTGTATTTTCTCTACCCTCCTGGGCATAAAACAAAAACAATGTACAGGTATTCATCCACACAGTGGATGGAATTATTTGTGTAGCACTGTGTCACTTAGTGACATTTCATCTTACACCCTGCTAGGATTAAACCTCTGTATTGTCCTGGTGGATCAGGAGAACAGTTGTGTATCTTCGATAAAAAGCAACTCAGTATCACAACTCTGTGTCTAAGTGCTCCACACTGCCACACTACAAACTGTCTGTATGCTGCCTGACTGAACTGTCTGTTACTCTGTCCTGGGTGTGGAAGGTCAGCCTTGTGTGGTGCATGGAAACACTGGAGTCTGTTTGTTGTCCACAGTCCTCAGATTCTGGCCTGTAAAGGAATATATAGTTGTTAGAACCCCAAATTGGAAAGATCTGTGTAATTGTAAAGAACATTCATCAACATCATCAGATATTTTTATTGAACAGGGGTTTGTTGTTCTCTAACATGACACAGATGAGCCGATGGCTGAAGCAGAGGTGTAGTTAGTTGTTGTAATCAGTAAACAACAATAAAAAAGTAATAACAATAGTGATGGATTACATTTATATAGCACTTTATTTTTGATACCCAAATGGCTTAGGGAGAAACACCAGAGAAACTTTGAGACAAGTACACTGAGAGACAATAGACTAATATTAAAATATATATACCTGTTCATATGCCGTTGTTGTTGAGTGTGAAGATCGACGCAGGTATGTGCTGCTTGGCTTGCACCTCGTCCTCCCCGTCCTGCCTCTTCTTCCTCGGACCCTGGCAGCCCTCCCTCCTCTGCTTCGCCTCGACCCCGGGCCGCTCCCGGTCCTTTCCCGGTCTGTGCTTGGCTCTGGAGTGCAGTCCTCATCAGAGACAATAATGCAGTCACCGTGGAAGCTCTAACATGCAAAACAGGGTACATGTTATGAGTCTAACACGAAATTCAGTTCGTGTAGTGTAACTGATGGAAACGGGAAAATGTGTATCAGCCTGTTTTTAGCTTTGCCCAGTGTTACCGCAGCTGTTAGCACAGCTACCTGTTGATAACAGTAAGCTAGCCAACTCGTTACTGAATCAAAGTCAGTCTTTTTAAACCTATCCAATATTAACATGCTAGCTTGATAGTGAGTACTAACAACCGGCTTAGTTATTTATTTTCACAACGATAAAGTTAAATGTTTTCTTACCCCTGATGTGAGCAGCTGCATCGCGCTGCTCTCCGCTCGTTACACTGTGCTCGTCCTCCAGCAGAGTCGGTAACGCGCGTTCACGTGTTTTGGGGGCGTGGCTTTGAAAGGTGGAGGTGGGAGTTTCTCTGTTGGATACTTTAAAAAATCTGCAGTTTCTTGTTAGTTTCTCAAACTTACCTACCCTGCCTTTAAGTTTCTTGCTCAGGGACACATTGGTGTCTCACAGTGGATTCAAACCATGTTTTAGCCACGTGGTTCTATGGATGGCGATGTTGCTTTGTGGGATGGCCCATCATTCCATCAGTGTAGTCCAGACTTAGATATCAAATCAACTATTGGATAGATTGCCCTGAGATTTAAAAAAAAAAACATTTTTTTACAGGCATTCATGAGGATCAATCTTACTGACTTTGGTGATCCCGGTCTTTTCACCTAGCACCACCATGAGGTTGACATTTTTATGATTCTGGGAAATGTCTTGATAGCAATTGTGTGTATTGCCAATAAAATCTGCTCCAGGCATTATCTTCTCCTTCTTTTCCAAATAGATTTGGCTAACCTGGTGGTTAAAACCTGTATGACCATCTGACCTTTGAATTCCACACTCCATCTGAAAGCTTTTAACCGGGTGAGCTTAATGTTATTATTACCAGGAGGAATGATGGCTAAAACTATAAAAAAAAATGTTGTATTAATAACTTACATATCTTATTGACAATTACATGGTAACGAAGACCAAAGTACTACTATGTATATTCAGTGTCAGGACAGCATCAGACATATGTATATTTATATGTCACATATTATAAACACAATATTTAGCTAGCATGGTATAAACTCTGGTTGCAGCTTTAGAGCAGGAATGGTGACAAGTGAAGCATAAAGTAGTTACACTCTATAATGTATTATTCCTGAGGCTGAAACGTGTCACACTGTGAAGGATTTGTGTTGTCTCTGTGTGGAACTGCTACATCAGGAGAACTCTGAAAGCTCTGCTCTCATAACATCTTCATTAGCTGAAGGTTTACTGGAAGAATATGTTGAAGCATAATGTGAGCCACTGTGGAAAGGGTGTACCAAAAGAGAGCTTTTTGTGTGCATGTCTGAGCATGTTACGTGTTGACAGACAGATGGACAGGCGCTTGTGTGTATATGCCTGCACCTGCCTGTCATCTGCCTGTCATGAGTGTATGTACTCAGGTTTGTGTGTATATCTTCTTTGGGTGTCTGTGTCTGTTGCCTGGGACTGTCACTGTGTTCTGATCTTGGTTTTATATCTTGAGTCTTAAGCTTTCACTATTTGGCAGGGAGAAAAATCAAATATCCTGCTTTGCACTAGGAACTTTGAATTTGGCTTGGTTGTTTACCAAGACTATACAGTATAAACCTGTGAGATTTGAAACATTTTGAAACTGAGGCTAATGGGAATGCTATCAGTTTTGCAGATATTTGGTCATGAGCATATTTGACTTGAAGTTGAAATTTTCACATGATGATGGCTCTAGAGGAAACGTTAAGGGATCACAAAATATATTACAATTCATCTTGAGGGAGATATGAGAGTGTTTACCTAAATTAGTGGCAATCCATCTGATAACTACAGAGACATTTCCTTAAAAACTAAAAATGTCAACCTGTTGGTGCTACTAGAGGAAAAATTAGATCACCAACGGATTCATAGTCTGGGAACCATTAATGTAAAATGTGCCAATGGAGCCAGTAGATGTTGAGCTATTTCACAATGAAAGTAAATGAAACTACAGAAAAAGTCAGGGGATCACCAAAATAACTAGGATTCATCCTCTGAACCATGAACGTCTATAGCCTAATATGTTCCATAGTTTGCCATTTTATAGTTATTTTCAGTTCAGATATTTCAGTCTGGGCTAAAGTGGTTTACCGACCAAAAGTTCAACATTGTCATCCCTAGAGCCACCCGTTAGAGACATAGCTTGTGCTAAACCCGTTTATTTTTATTTTCTTTCCTGTCATAGATGATAAACTTAAACTTCAATTCCATTTAGTTGGTTATGGAACAATTGTCATTTAGTAAGGGACAAGAGTTACACAAAATGACCCTTGGGAACTTCTATTCCCAGTCACACTTATAACCAATAACTTTTTACAGTGTGTCATCCTGCCAAGAATTCTCCCAAAACTGACATTGAAAAGAAACTGATATTAGAAATATTACACAAATGATGAACACCTCTGTCAGATGAAGGCCATCTAGCCGGGCTCTACACTAAACTGTGGATGCAACATTTCACCACCTTCACCCTCAAGGTAAATCTCAGGTCCATCCTGTGCAGACATTTCAAGTTCCCACAGCAGTCATTTATCTATGGTCAAATATTGATGATGCAGTTCTAAACAGCATATCAATTTTCAATTCTATTCAATTCAATAGGCTTTATAAGCATGACATTTGACATGTGTTGCCAATGCACATATTAATTTCAATCATATCACTGATTACAGAGAATATTAGAAAAGATACAGTGAAAGTGACTATTTGGCATTAAAAAGGGGATTCGAAAGAGTCAAGAATAAATCCATTTAAAACCTGGTGCACCATGTGTTCTTAAATGAACTGACCATGAAAATAGAATGAGATGTGATTACCATTTTATAACCTCTTTTGGCATTGATCTTACACTGCAGAGCACAAGGAAAACCCACATGCATTTATAATTGTTGGGATGTGACTGCTGGAACAATGAGGGATAGTGCTCACTTTAGACTTTTAGATGAATACTGGCACACAGGAATTTCGCTCAAGGTTATTATCATGAACTGAGAAAAACAGAGTCTTCTGGTAAACTCACTTAAATAAAATAAATAGACCTATTGTTTTCTCTTTATGTCCGTGGCCAAATGAAGAATACATTATGTAAAGCGGAATTGTTCCAGTATTGAATTTATTTGAGGTGTTAAATTGAGGTAAATGCATTTTTAAAAATATATTTATTGTTTGAATCACACAATACCTACTCTAAGCATACAAAACACAAAATCCAGAGTAATCTGACACACCGGCATGTGAGACAGGCTGGGACACTTGACAATGGGAAGACACTCACTTAAATATACAAGGAGGTGATTAACACGGCACAGGTGGACCCAATAAGGGTTGAGCAAATAATCAAATGGTTGTGAAAACACAAGAGAAGGAATTAAAGTGAACAGAAAGGAGAGGAGAGGTAAGTAACAAAATAAAATAGGAGACATGGATAGAATGAATAAATGATACAATTAAAAACAAACACGGAACAAGAAAACACAAAGACAGGAAGTGAAGTAACCCAAGACACAAGAGGAAGGGCATAACAAAATAAAACCGTATATGACACTAAACCCAAAACACACAAAAACTATGACAGTTTTATGACCAATGTTAATGCCATTTCCATCATCCTTAGCTGTACTTTGTGTTTAACGCTAATTAGCAAATGTTAGTATGCTAACATGCTAAACCAGCTAAACATCTGTTTGCAGGATAATTGCAAGTTAGCATGCTAACATTAGCATTTAGTCCAGCACAGCCTCACAGAGCTGCTAGCGTGGCTGTGGTCTTGTTGGGAGGTGAAGACTGAAGACAGGCTGTGAGTTTCAGGAAACTAAGGGTGCTTCTGAAGTCTCTTAATTGCATCCATGTTTCCCTCACTTGCGTGTTTTCCTTGTGTCTTAGTCTCACCCACCGGGGATGCATGAGGAGATGCAAGGAAACCAAGCCAGGAGAGAAGGAACGAGGAAATATGTTTTTAGAGAAATGAAATCTCCTTTCCTCTGAAGCGTGACGTAATGCGACGTCCATTTCTGATGACGGCGGCAACGGATCGCAGCTGGATCAGCTTTTGGTGGAGTTTGTGTCTGCACACATGTGCACTGTGTTGGTACTAATAAAGTCTCACAGTTATCAGTGCAGAGCAGCAGGATTCTCTGTTGCCTGTTTAACAATGAAATAATGAAAAGTTATAGGTTACTGTATGTCCTGCTCAGAGGCACAGGATAATTTCTACTGGCACAATGCTGATATTATCTGCATTTATATTTATTGATTCTGATTGTAATTTTGTTATTGAATAACCCAGAATATGATTGTGGTGTCAGGGAAATTCAGGGAATTTCAGGGAAATTGAATTGTAACTTGTATCAAAGTTGACGCTCAGGTTTTGGCTTTCCGTTTCTTTCCTATTCTGATATCCTTTAACACTACTGCATACATATTATTTGCAAGTCACATCACTCCTCACCGATCATCACTGTGTTCCACTTTAGGCCTATCAATCCAACGATTTTTTTCTTTATTTAGCGCAGCAGCGATTTCATTCATACAGCCGCCGGCTGCTTTCATCAGATGCTTTGCTTGCTTCATTAGATATTTTGGTGCAGTTTAGTGACTTGTCCGACTCCTTACGTGTAGCCTACTATGTTTTATTGTCGTCTATTTGAACTAAACACAGGAATGACCAGCCTCACATGTGACTGAATAGAAATGACGATAAATTGTATAAAACGTGTTTTTTGCTGACAGACTCTCTCTCCGACTTTCTCTGACTTTAATTGTCTCCATAATAAAAGTTGAAGGGAGAAATAAAAAAAAAAGATCTTTCTAATAAATAAAGTTGTGTGTGGGGCTTTTGTTCAGACCTACAATGAACACAGATTTTAAGAAGACAGTGAATCAACTCATATATAAGACTTTGCAGCGATACATTTGAGTTTAATGTTATCTGTCCTGATGTATCAGATCAGTACCCAATAAGGGGGCGTGTCGGTCATTAAAAGACTTCCGCGAAGGATGCACCGGCCTGCAATATGGCAGAGCAGAACAACTTCCGGTTCGAGCGAGGATTGAGGAAACAAACAAGAGACTTGAGAAGCACCTTAAGACTGTTGGCCTAGCCACAGTTTAATTACACCAACAGTAGACCCTGAGGCTTCAAATAGATAGGGATTGTATTTCTTAAATTAATACTTACGCTAGACAATATATTAAGCAGTTTTTTGACCAAGCTTTCTATGACCATGTTGGTAACACACAGTCAGTTTACTGGTTAAACCCCCCCAGAATGACAAGGGTTTATAGCCTAGTTAAGCATGTATTTGCACTTTAAGCCCCTGATAAAGATGCAGTCCGAGAAGAGGAAGCACAGACCACATCGTATCCAAGTCAGTTAGAACCATGCCCAGTTGAGTCTGAGACAAACTGGTCTAAAGGGAGTTAAGAAAAGCCAAGCCTGAAACAGAGCAAATTAAGTCATGTTCCCAATTAATAGTAAAATATGCTACAAAATGCCATTCTAAATTAAAAAATAAGGCTCAGAATGTCTCATAATAATGTAGCTAGTTCTGCAAGAGTTTTGTACCCGTCAACATCTAGCTCATGATCTCTGTTGCAAACAAAAGTAACAAAGCTACAAGGTCTCATGGTTAAATGTTTTGTCAGGCAGTGAAACATATTCTTCGTTATTATTCATGATTCACAGTGTGAGACAGATGAGAATAAAGTAGCTGACTTTCCCATTACATTACAATCTCGTGCCATAAATGTGATGAGTTGCCACCTCTGCTTCAGCATCCTCCGACAGGCCCGGTGCATCCTCTGTTCGATCTACAAGCAGTCTGCCAGACCTGCACATTTGCATCTTTCAAATTTAAAGTGTGGGTGGACAACAGCAAAACCAAGTGTGTAATGTTCTTTTATTTTGTGCAGATCTTTTTTAGAGTTGCACAGCAGCAGACACTGGTGACCAATATAAGAGCTCATCAATACCAATGAATCATGCATCCAGAGCTGTTACAATCTCTGTTATTTTTGCCAACATCTGCTATGAAGACTCAAGGTTAAATTCGCCTCTAGGGCAAACATAATTGTTGCGAGCATATGTTGTTTATGAGCTGTGCTGGAGCTTTAAGACCAGCTTCTCATGGGAATAAAGAGTTTCTCCAGGATTCACAGTGGTATGTGTAAAAAATGGTTAATCTGTAAGACTGATGGTCTTTTTGTATTCATGATGCACTTTTCTATGGAAACTTAAGAAATGAGTGCATGCTTTTGGCAAAATTATATCTTCAGTTGTCTCACCTGTTGTGTGGCATGTGGTTCATTTGCTCTGTATTGTCAGATGGACAGCAGCTGTTTTGAGTGCCAAAATATTAAGTCTCCTCCAAGGCAGAAATCTAATCCTATCAGAGGGCTCTCAGGCAGGGTCTGACTTCTGACTAGTGACAGATAACTAAAAACAGTCTGTCCTCGGGGACAGTTATCATCATTCTAATGTATGCCAATTTGACTTTTCGTTCCTCTGCCAAGGACAGAATACCACCTGCTGAGGGATCTGATTTTATGTGCATGTTTATGGATATCTCAGCTCCAGAGACCCTGTTTGAGCGATAGCTCACTGCTCCACAAGGAGAAACCTGCCCTACCCACCGCCACACCTCTCTAGTCATTTATCATAATGACATGGAGAGGGGAGAATATCTCCATATAACTACATTCTCTCTGCTTACAGGGAGGGGACATCATGTCAGCAGACCACAGACAGGTGCAAAGAATTAAAGACAGCATAGGCTGCTTAAATGCTGAGGGGAAAATGAAGACAGCTGACATTTGAAAAGTACTTGGAAGATAAAAACAAAATACCCAACAAGTCATCCCAATTAAATGGCAAAATACATCACTTGTACTTGCCCTTTACAGCTACACATAGATGTCAGATAAATAAAAAATATCAATCTGTTTTATGATGTGACAACTTTTTACAAAGATCCCATTTTTGGTAAATGGTCTTTACTTGTATAGCACCTTTATAGTCTTCCGACCACTCAAAACGCTTTTACATTACATCACATTTATTCATTCAGGTTTGTTGAGGTTTAGGAACAAAACGGACTTGGTTAGGTTTAAGGAAAGAAGAAAAAGATAGCTTGTTTAAATTACTACTTCAAGAAGGTTAGGGGACCTTCGTCATCGTGGTTACAATAATAACCGACTATCAGTTGGAAATGGAAACAAACCACTGTCTCCCGTGTTAAAGTGTGATGTTTTGTTTATCCCCAACAATACACCAACCTCCTCCCTCTGTGATTTAATACTATCACATACCTTCCTCATGTGCTCCCATCATAATTACTATGAGCACTAGAGGGCTTTGTCACTTAAATGTAAAAATCATCGTTTTTAGGCACTTGCTGAAATGACTGATTCTGTCATGTTTGTTGAAAGGGCCATCTCAAAATAACAGATATAAGAGATGTATACAGAACAAACATGACTCAGTTTTGTTGGCACCTGATAGTACAGACTATAAATTAGTGTGGATTGAGAAAAACCCTGGCATGTATGTGATGCAAATACCCTACCTCATATGACATGAAAAGTTTCAATAGCAGTAACAAAAGTGCATCTTAAGATTACAGACTGATTTATACGACCCTTTGACCCTCTCTCATCTATCTTAACGTACTTTATTTTGCTTGACACATCAACCCTCCATTCAAGCACATTCAAGCACTCTATGATGATATTACCGAGGTGTGCCGACTGGACCATTTATAGACTTTCAATGGCTTCCCTTTTCCTCAATACTCCCCTGATCGTTTGAAATTGAATTATGCTAATCATGACTAAGGCCAGGGACATACAGGCACTCTGCCTCTCTCTTTTGCTCTGCTTCATCTGTGTGTAATTATTCTTAAAAGCATATCATTTAGACACCTTTAGAAAAGAGGGAGTAATTTGTGCATTTTGGAGTATGTTTGATCCTGATGCACTTAGAAATGTTGAGTGGTCAGAGGTTGTGGACGGTCAAAAGGCAATATGTTAACAGTGTTTCTGAGGTATTAACTACCTCCACAGGCTTTATTATCATGAATACCACTTTAAAGCACAGAATTTAGGTCCAACTTTACGGTGGCTGATACCTACCACATGGTGACAGAACTAATCAACAAAATATCTGTGCAGTAAATGAATAATCACTACTGTAAGTGTAATGTGACACAATTATCCATGTTAGGCTGAATTGACCATTGACTTCCCGAATATCAAGCTATCCGTTTTTGCGAGACACATTGCAGTTTACTGGCTGATAAACCACTCAAAACAATTTGTCCTCAAATTAAGACAGAGATAGACAAAAGCAGGCTCCTCATTTCTGGCTGGCTACCTTTAATTTTGACAGCTAAATAACAACTGCTACTAGCAGAATTTATTAGCTTTGTTAGCTTAGTTAGTTAGCTAGCTTGCTAAGCTAACATCAGGTCTGTGAGTTGGTTTAAAACGCCAACTCACGCTGCCCGTTTATCAAAAGATCGCAGGTTCGTCCCCATACTCCTCCAGTCTGCATGTCGAAGTGTCCTTGGTATGATATTGAACCCCAAATTCCCGCTGATGGCTGTTCCATCAGTGTGTGAATGTGTGTGAATGTTACTTTCTTATCTGAGAAGTTAGGCTCAGTGTATGAATGTGTGTATGGATGAATGTGACGTAGTGTAAAAGCGTTTTGAGTGGTACAAGTAAAGACCATTTACCAAAAATGGGATCTTTGTAAAAGGCGTCCTATGCTCTTGATTACATGTAGCGAAATTAATTTTCTGCATATAACCCATCCCTCAAGGGAGTAGTGGGCAGTCAATGTACAGCACCCGGGGACCAACTCCACATCTGATACAGTGCCTTGGTCAATTGTACTGAACGGAGAACCTAATCTAACATGTTTTGGATGGTGGGGGAAACCAGAGCACCTGGAGGAACCCACAGAGATATGGGGAGAACATGCAGACTCCACACTGAAAGGACAACCGGGATTTGAACCCAGGAATTTCTTGCTGTGGGGCCACTGCGTCGTAGAGCTAGTTAGTCCTAGTATTATGTACAATAAAAATGTAAGATCAAGCTCTTACTACATTGCTGCTGTGTCAGTAGCAATGTTTGGGATAGAACAGGAATTAAATAGTAAAGATGGCTACTGTACAGTAGCCTACATTGTCATGACACAAGCAATGCTGACATTCATAACTGGAGAGAAAAACTCCATGTACAGTACAATGCAGCAAAAGTCACCCAGCTTCTTGCAATGCAAGAGCTGTTTCAGTAATGACAAGAGCCAGCAAACTAATAATACCATCTGGCTATGTGAACACAAGTGTAGTTGAATCCTTCAAAAACCAGACACAAACAGGGAATCGAACAAGTTGTTTCAAGAGGGCAACCATATTCTGAGCTCCAGCACCTCTCAGCGTTTTTTTTATCCTTTGGAAAAGGAGCACAATCTGACTTGTGCATTCAAATTCTCCTGTGTGTGTAAAAAAAAAAAAAAATTTAAAAAAAGGGCTGCTGCAAACATCTGTTAGTGGAAATGTATAAGCAGAATATTGGCCAGTATTTCATTTTAAAATGTGGAATGCATGGATTGTCAGATTGGCTTAATAAAAAAAAAAGAATACGTACATGTCAGTCATATACTTTTTTGCATTTATACAAGCCTTCTAAAGGTCAAATCAAATTGTTTAAGTGACATGCGTTATGCCCAATACCAGCATGAATCAGTTGGAAGGCAAATTTTATCTCTTAGACTTTAAGTTTACAGCATGATGAAACCGCTTGCACAACAATGGAGAACAGAACTTTATTTTCCTAAATGGGACGGCAGTTTCACTCTGACAAAATATCAGACAACAGCCCACTGTTGCGGCTCCATTTCTTTTCTAAACACAGTGGTCACTTAATCTGATTTGCATTAATGTGCGTGCATTTGCTCTTGCTCCAGTTGGTCGCTGTGACTGATATTGTTTTGGGATATTCGCAGAGTGGGAAGGAAAACTGAATTGCCTAATGTACTGTAGAGAACAAAATGTTTCGTAAATGCATTATTTGGCTTGATGAGACTGCCTCGGATGGTTGTGTACCTCCACTGTTTGGTCGAGCTGCGGCTATCTTTCAGCACACTAACTCCATTATCACTCCAGCAATTTTCAGAAAATATTAAGAGGTTATTTGCAAAGAATAACAATCAACGGTAATATTGACTATTTGTTATCATCATTAAGTGAGTCCGCTTCTTAAAAAACATACATTTCACCGAGATTACTATGTAAAGTGTTCATACATTCATATATCGTCCTCAACACAAATCCACAGTTCCAAAGACAACTTCCTACAACAATAACTTTAGGCGGAGAGAGTGAAGAAAAGATGGAGACAGGGATAAAAAACAAGGCACATTTGGAGAGCATGTACAGTGGGGCTGAGATACTAGCCATTACAGAGATGGCAGCTTTGGCCAGGTCGAGGACATTGAGGTCATTCACAGTGGGACTTGGCCACACATACTGTAAATTCTCACCTGCCAACCACCAGCAGTAACTTCAATAGCTGAACACACGGCTTCAATAGGCGACAGGAGGGTTGTCCTTGGCTGCTGTGCATGCAACAATGTCATCTTCACAGCAGACAGATACATATAACTCTGACTACAGTTGTGAAATAGTATTCACATTTGTATAACCTTACATAAAACACTTTGCCCTCTCCATGAGAAGCTCACAATGTAAGATCAAGCAGATGTGTTTCACATAGTCACATTAAATGGTGTTTGATGGTGTACCAATTGGTATCCAGTGTTGGACAAATTATTATACACATACAGTATATATTACAAAAATTTTATTACATCACTTTACTAATTATTCAATGGCAAAAGTATATATATATACACATCACTAGTTACATTACTTATTCATACATGTAGAAATACAAAATGAGACGTATCTTAACAATCAGCCAGCCTGTGGCTTGGAGATATTTAGTGAGCAGCTAGTTTAACTAGCTAGTTGTCCTGGTGACTGTTAGCACTAAACCCTGATCTAAGCTTACCAGTGGCTAACATTAGATAGCTAGTTAAGAAGAAATGTAAATAAAACAACTTTGGTGTTACCATTAGCCACATTTCTCCTAGTGTTGCCAACTTTGTGACTTTCTTGCTAGATCTTGCAACTTTTACACTTTTGACACTTTTAGTGGCTTTTTTTTTAGTGACAAATCTAGCATGTGTGGGGGGACACTTTAACTCCTCTCCCTTGAAGAGTTGTCAGTATTTCTCAGTGAAAGTGCTCTCATGTGGCTGTAGATCAACTGTAAATACAAAGCGCATCTAGAAAGATTTAGCATTTTCATACATGTTAACTACCAGTGAGGGGAGACGTAGTTATATTCAGGAAGGAAGTCTTTGCTAATGATATGCTCCCTTCACACACTCTTGTCATTTTGAATTCTGACAATGCAGCTTCAGATGAGAATGTGGTCTCCCTTGTTGACTGGCACTGCAGTCATTTTAAATGAAGCAATTTTGAATCATCCATGGCCCAGTGGAGTGTTAAACATGTAGTCTGCAATTAAGCGATGATAACAAATGCGGCATTAAAACTCTGGGGCATATTCTGTCAGTCCCTGATAAATAAAATGTTTAGATTGACTGTGGGGGACGCTAAGTAACTACGCTTTCAACAAAAGCATAAGTAGGCAATTTCAACAAGAGAAATGCCACTGCCAGTGAGTGACAGAGTCATGTGCTAATATGATTCTAATGCACTGCAGAGGCATGGGAAAAAATCATAACTAGATGGAATAAATTCATTTCAGGAAATGCTGAAAGAAATAAATCTACATCCCAAATGTCAAACAAGATATTGTAAGAAGGAGGAGTGTCAAAGGCAGCCTGACTTCTTCAACTACATCAAGGCACCTTGAGTGCGGTGGCCATTAATGTATTCCAAACACCAAGACAGTTTCTCAGAGCACAGCTGTCCCTGGCTGCAACCCAACCGCCAATCATCTTGCAGAGACAGACTCATTGCAAAGTTGAGCCCAAGGCATAGTTGAAGCAGAGTACAAACATGAAGGAGAACCCACATGGGAAAGGAACAAGGTGAAGGGGAAAAAAACGAAATAAAATGTGAGGTCCGGGAAGTGAAAGATAGCCCCTGGTCAAGTTAAAACTGTGTGTAAAATACCTCTGGCTCTCAGACATGTCTTTGATTTGATTTATTTGATAACCTTTAAAAACACAGTTGGAACAAATGAAAACACGAAGGATGCCTCAAGAATGAAGACATACTTGTCTCACAGCTAAAAAAGAATACAGATCAGAAGTTACAGCCTGGCAAGCAATAACATTTAGTCAAAGACAGTATTTACAGTGTGTCTATAATACTAAAGAAATGCTTGGACTTCCAATCCTAAAAACTATCAGTGTCTCATT
Source organism: Micropterus dolomieu (assembly GCF_021292245.1). NCBI lineage: Eukaryota > Metazoa > Chordata > Actinopteri > Centrarchiformes > Centrarchidae > Micropterus > Micropterus dolomieu. The sequence goes on along the minus strand of NC_060165.1, from coordinate 10,191,557 downwards.
ATCTGACTTTCACTTTTCTAGCAAGGCTCATATGCAGTTTCAAATGATGGTGGCAGATTTGACATAAAAGTTTTAGCCATTTTTGAATCAATCTCTGATTTCAGACAGAAGTAAACAAAAGCAGCCAACTCATTTCTAACCTACCAAATATCAATTTGTCCGCTGCAATGACGACTGTACCTGGCATATTTTATTAGCTGTAGCTAGTTAGATACTTAAGTGAACGTTAGCTCCATGTCTTTGTTTGAAAACACTGTCTCCGGCTGACATTTTAATATTTACAGCTGACTAAAACAAGAATCTTGTAAAATGTGTGTCAAATATGCACTTGATGGCTGTGTATATGGTATCATGCTACAAGACTGAAGCTAAAGCTACATAGCGTACTCTTGTTTTGATGCTTAGGTTAAGTAAGAGAGGTTAGATTTGTTTTGCTCGTGTGGTTTTGGTTTTGAAAAAAGTAGAAAAACAAAACCTCTTTAGATACTGAATGTCTGCAGCTCCATGCAATCCATTCTTGCATGTGGCAAAATCCAAAGCTTGACAGGCCTGTTGACCATAGTTGCTAAGCTATGACTGGGGGAGGAGTTTGGTGAACAGTCAATTCACAATTAACAATAATAAACATACAGCGTTTTATAGAGGTTAGTTAGCAGAACAGCTGGCAAGGGTCCTTCCTGCATTTCATGCCTCTGACTTTTTTTTTTTCTTGTAGAAGTAAAAGGTGTCAGTATGTTTTGTACAAAGTGCTCCTTGTCCCATGGGCTCAACTACTGCATTTGTCTAGTAAGACTTTCAGTGATACTGACCCTCACAGTCCCTTTCTCAGTGCAGCAACAGTGGAATAGAGAAGGAGTCGAGGTGGAGAACTTGTCCTTGAAACCAGTAAGAATGGCTTCAAGTAGAATGTTACACGTGTCTCCAGGGCCTGACAATATTAATCTATCTGCCAATCACCACAGGCACCCAGTCCACTCCAGCACCCCCAGAGTGTGTAATAATTAAGATGCTGTCACACTAAACGAAGAAGTATTTGGTGCATAACAAGACAGTATCTCTAAAGTCATTATCCTGGACACTACGTGGGTAGCAGAATGCTTTTATGTTATTACTCAAGTGACATTTTTTACAACATTTTGTGGTGACATTTCTATTCAGAGTAGATTTATGAAATAATGCACTGGGAATGTGCCTGTCAACACCAGTCTTTTTCTGCTGTATATGTAATGGGTTGAAATAAAATGAAAAGGCAGATTGTTTTTTTTCTTTTGTTTGGCTAAATTTATCACTTTGTCTACAGCGTCAAAAAGTAAAATCCAACAGTTCTGTCAAATCCAGCCTCTAATCCAAAGGGGGGATGGGACTGAAGGACAATGTGTGCACCAGCTGACCACAGCTCAGCTATATACAGAACGTGGTAATGTGACTCAATGACAAGGACTTGACAAAAAAATGAGGCTACCTTCCTCAAGGGCCCCCCTCCGTTTCAGACGATAATTGAAAATAATGTAAAAATAGTTGTGTGCTGCGGACATGAGTTAGCTCTCTAAGGACAAGGTCAAACCCTCTCCCTTTACTTTAATTTCGACATGATTAATTACACACCCATAGTTGGTTGTAAAAGCGTGTTTTACAAGTTCTGTAGGATGTTCTACACGGATTTCTTAAGGTAATTCCCTTAAACCACGTTGGGAGACTGGTTCTGAGGGTGGAGGAAATGGGATGTACATATGTAGTACAGGACAAATGCAAACACAGATCTGCTTCATTCATGTGTTGCAGTGCGGCTGCTGTTTCTTTTCTGTGCTTCCCACAAATTGACACAATAGCTTTAAATCCGATCATCTCAAAGCTGATTGTTCTCCAGAGAAGGATAATAGACAGACATACTCAGACCGTGAAATCAAAATTTTCACACAAATCAACTGTCAGTTTTCGAGTACATCACATGCAGGCATTTGTTGCCATGGACACTGCTGGCACAAGGAGCAGCAGTGACATAAATCAAATCTCAAGACAGACGCGCCGTTTGATCTCATATAATTGCTTTGACTCTTGACTCCCAGATTTCTTTCACCCAGTAAAATAATTTCATCTTTATCAACAATCAATCAGGAAATAAATGATATTCTTAGATTAATGAGTGTTTCAGCCCTTAATCTTCTTAGAAATCCGTGATACGGCCGGAGTAATCCCACTTTGATTTTCTGACTGATCAGAGGAACATGATTCTAATCTAGAGGTCCAATTGGATTATTTATATAATGAGCATGATTACACAACAACACAAGGCTGAACTCGCACTGTTAATTCAATCACTACATGTAAAACCTGACACATTTACCCTCAGTTATGGCTTTGAATCAAGAGTATAAATTCTCCTAAAATGTATTTTGCCACTGAAATGTAGCTAGTATGCCAAATTTGTAGCTTTTCATAGATCTGTCCAACAAAACAACATTCACGTAGGCATAATCAATGTGCAATAAGCAATCAAGCACATGCAACACTGGCACATGTAGAAACATATAGCTGCGTTTCGACCAAAGGAACTATACCCCAGAACTAGGAACCTTTGGAGGAACTCACTGTTTTTCCACCGGAAGGAACCAGGGCCTAAATGTAATTCTGGGGTCTTCATTTTACCCCCCAAAAAGTCCCTGCTCGGAGGGTAGTACTTTCCGAAAGTACCGGTACTTTGGGGGGGGGGGGGGCTTGCCTTGCAGTGAAATTCTGAATGGGCGAGTAGAGACTACTGGCTTTAACTGGAGAATGTCGGCTGTTTTTCTACGACTGCTCATCTCTTTTTCACCTTTGTTTGCAAACCAATAAATCACAATCAACAGTCAAATAGCCACACAAGTCTCGCCGATGTCCGCCTGAGATCTATGTCGGCATTAAATTTATAGCTGGGAAATAGCAGGCAGCTGCAGCAGTGTGTTTACAGTGAACAGCTGATGGAGATACGCTAAATACTGGGTCCGAAGTTTTTGTTTTAAGTTTTCATCAGCCAGGAAGTTTCTACATGGAGCCGAAGTCGGTCTCCTCTCCGAAACAAGCGGAACAGCTGATTACAACAGGTAATTAAAGCTCGTTAAACATCCCGTTCTTCCAACGCAGGCGGACACAGACGTGAGTGCTGCAGCTGATATGCAGCTCTTGTCGGCTGGAAATGTTGTAATAACCTTCCAAACTGTTGCGATTTTATTTTTGTGTTGCTGTGACCGTGCTGGAGTTATTTAAAGAACTTGATGGCTTTATCCAGTTTGTTTGGCTACTATTAAATGTGTAACAAACTTTATCGTGTGTCTCTTCATTATAGCTCCCACACAAAAAAGCTGCTTGAATGGTCAAGCATAGCCTATAATTTTTCATTATATTGCAGTCAAATTTGATGGAACCTTTTAGTTCCTTGAAAAGAGATATGGGGACTTTAAAGTCCCCGGTACATTTGGTCGAAAAGCGGCTATAATGCATCTGCAGCAAAAAGTTCCAACGTATTCTCTTATTTCCATCTATGAATGGAAAAAATGCATTGCATCCATCACATCATGGATATACATAGCAAAAGACAGCATTAAAACATTTTCAATATTGTACAAAATACTTAACATTGAATAAAAATATGTATGTTAAGTATGGATTAGGTATATGACTGACATGAGGTATTATCCATGTCTTTTCCAGGTTTCCTAAGCAGTTACACAGCAACACTTCAAAAGCTTCCACAGCACACAGAGTGGGTGCGTGATTAATGTTTTTTTCTGCTATAACCACCCTTACTTACTAATGTACACACTGTAATGCACTCTAAATCGCAACTCTCTTGTGCTTTAAAAGGCCTTCAAGTTGTTGTATTTGATTGTTGTAGGATTTTTAATGTGTCTACTTTCAGTGGCAACTTAGAATTGCCTTAGTCCTTTTTGCCTCACATTAACACTTGCTCTAAAGCTGTTGCTAGACTGATTGAGCAGTCCATCTTGCTACAGTTTCTTCAACCTCTTGCAGGCTTAGTGCATGATGGCAAGGGAAAATCAGATGTGTGTAGTTTATGGTATAGTATGCAGTCGTATGTCAAACTCCGGTGCTGTCGTGGAAGTAGCAATGTATATTATGTGTGTGTGGACAGAGGTAAAGAGAAAGTGGGAAGGAAGGAAAGCAATAATGAAAATTTTAAGTGGCTTAGTCCCTTACTGCAAGCGAGATCAGTCAAACTTTGAAGTTGGAAAAAGAAACATTCCAAAATCAACAGCCCCTATAATCTACAAACACAACAGAGACAGAGAGTTGCTAGCGGGAGCCAGTGCCCGAAGGGAGATCCAAGGCAACTTCAGATTTGTCAGCTCACACTCACACAAACAGGCACAGGCACACACTCATACTCTCACAGCTCTCCTAAGAAACACACTCACACACGGGCAGACACACACATACTTTCAAAGACACATTCACTTTCAGACACAAACGTGCGCCTTCACATTCATACACACAGGCAAACTACAGAGCACAGACGTGGGGTTTGTTGTCAAGATATAAAGACAAAGAGCCAGCCTCCTCTCGGGATGACTGAATTTGATCAAAGCAAAGCTTTGTTCCAAGTCAAGATCACTTTTCAACTTCTTAAGCTAATGAACAGTTTATATTGGCTAATGAAGTTGTCAGCAGCTAATGATGTTGACAGTGTTTTTGTGTTGTTCATAGCACATTCTAAGAATAACATTGTTACAGTATTGCCGTACAAAGCTACAGCAGCGAGAAGTGAAAAAGAGGGAGATGATTTTACAGTCTCCTATCCCACTACGAGATCAAGCATGTCAAAGATAATCAATGTTCACGTATTTTTGCATCATTTAATTCTTACATTTCTCTTTCAGTGATGAGTGTCACATGTAGAAGTGTATAGAAAATATCTCTCTCACATGCACAGTGTTGTAGCTGTGCCTGGAAGCTGCCAGCCTCCCATCCCCAGCCGTCCACTTGGCCATATTGTCGATGTGCAATAAAATACAACTGTAATTGTCCATTAATCTAAGGTTGATCAGCATTCATTATGGTGCATGCAGGGAGGCCATTGAAACTCTGCATGCCTTGTATTACATAATTTTACACAGTGGCTTGATGGCTTCGTTTACAAGAAGGCTACATTTAAAATGCGGGTATAATTCTTGTTCAGAGAGAGAGTGAATGATCTCACAGCCTTTACATAAAATTAGATTCAAGATGAGAGAAAATATGCAATGTGTGTTACATGCAGTGCAATAATGATGAAATCAAATTGAATATTTAAGTGTCCCATTTTGTGGCTTTGATTACACATGCTGTAAATGTAGACCCTGAAAAAGAATAGACTATAATGCCTGTGTTCAATATAATGTTAAATTAAGTCTGAATATTTTCTTTTGGTTGAGGTAAATGGATACATTTTTACTACACAATAAGAATTTGAAGTTAACGACAACAGCATGCTAACATGCTCGTATGGCAATACTAACATGCTGAAATTCAGCATATATAATGTTCACCATCTTAGTTTAGTGCGTTAGCATTAGCATGCTAACATTTGCTAATTAGTACTAAATATAAAGTACAGTTAAGGTTGATGGGAATGTCAGTTTTTCATGTATTTGATCATAAACCAAAACATTGGGCAAATTAAAATGTTGACCTGATGATGGCTCTAGATGAAAAGTCGGAAGATCACCAAGATTGTGTTCATCCTGAGGGCGACCTGAATTCCTGGAACCAAAAGTCATTGCTGTCCATCCAATAGTTGTCAAGACATTTCGCTCAAAACCACAAAAATAGACCTCACGGTGGCGCTACAGGAAAGTCAGGGAATCATCAGGGTTCATCCCCTGGAGACTCTAGACAGGAAAATAACTACTATATAAACAACATTCTCGATCTACAGGGCAGCCATCAGTCCATCTCAACCTCCCAACAATCCGAGTAAAGGAACAATTTAAATTAATGAGCCATGAATGTCTGTGCAACTTTGAGAAAAGTTGAGATATTTCAGTCTAGACCAAAGTGTAACTTCATGCAGTTCATCTGGGTTCCGCAGATGACTCCACATTAGAGTTCAGCTTGTGACAGCTGAACCTAAAACCTATTCATGAAAACCAATAACATCATGATTTGGATCTTAGAAGAAAGGATGGTATCTGAATCTCAATATGCACATCTGTTGTTTTCTTTGCCACCTAGAAATTTGTTTAACTAGCATTCTGATCTGACCTATTGGGATACTGCAATGTTTTTACCATATATGTTAATTTGCTAAAGACAATAAAAATACAATATATATGGTGCAGACCTACTTGAAATGCATCATAGTGAGAAGGAGCTGCACTGTCCTTTGGATAAAGCATGGTTATACTGTAAGTAAGATCCTGCACCACCTGCCAGTCTCTCCCTTGTAATAAAAGTGTGCTTGCTCAAACAAAAGATGGTACGTGCCTTCCACTACATTGGCATAGCAAAGAGAGTCAAGTCACAAATCACTTATGGCCGAGAGACAGTTTTACTGCGGCAGTAACTCTCCCTCTTCACAGAGACACACACACCAACACACTGCAGGCCTACCACGGCGGCATGGTTGCTAGGAAACACCTTGGGACCAGCTCCCTTAGTATCTGACCTGATTAGTTAATTGCAAAAAAGTGAGCAAGTGGCAAAATTGCTCTAACTGTCATTGACTCACTCGGGTTGCAACTCTCCAGTATTTAGCAGGTGATGGCTGTTTAAAGCCACCTCCTTAATTATCAAGGCACAGGTTAAGAAAGTATGAACTGTAGCACAGCAGACCCTCTGCCTGAACGCTGAAAGTTGGCACCAGTCGTGTTGAAGCTGTTTGAATCCATTAAAGGAACAGTTTGAGAGAATAGGATAGACTGACTTTTTTTGCTGAGTCAGATGAGAATATTGATGCAACTCACATCTATCTGTTGAATATGAAGAAATTGTTAAAAACCTTCAAGGCTAAGACAGTTTATTCAGATTTCAAAACAATAAATCAGAGCAGAACACTGTTAAATTTATTAATGGTCAACACACTGGACATCATTAAGTAAAATGAATAGTCTTCATTCAGGTATTTAGGTGTTTTATATTGCTAAAATTACAACAGTATGAAATGTGTTCTTCTTGCTGACAATAAATAAAACCCATTATAATGATTAGTTTTGTAGTCAAGACCGCCCAAACTGAGACCAAGTCAAGACCAAGACCAGGGTTTATCGAGACCGAGACAAGACCAAGACTTTTAGGGGCTGAGAGCAGTCAAGACCAAGACCAGATCCCTGCATTGCATGGCACGCAGTAAAATGTGGAACGAGATCACAGGTACTTCACAAATTGATCTGAAAGATCCACATTCCCATTAAAACACCGACATACAAACACTAAGAGCTGAAATCAACGTAAGCGTTGCAGGGAGGGGTGACAGTCGTTAATTAGGGTTATTTGTTGCATTTGAAGCAATATGTTTTACTTCCAATCAAAGTTAGGATGTTAACAAATCACACAATGCAAAAGTAATTTATTGATATTCCCAAAGTTATTGTCTTGACTGGTCTGGAAATAAAATCCTGAGTCCTCAATGTCCGAGACCAAGACAAGACCGAGTAAGACGAGACAAAGACTCTGGTCTTAAGACCGGTCTTAAGTTTGAATTGTAGATACTGTTAACATGAATCCTGAAAAGAAAGTTTCCCTTTCACTTAAAGGATGACTGTAAAATGTTTTTGAAGATTTCTACTGCTCTATATGACTTGAAGTCAAACTACGCTGATAAATACTTAATGTTGTTTTGATAGAGAATCATCCATTTGTATCCCTAAGGTTAGCATATAAGTATAAAAGTTTTTTAAGGACCTATATAATTTAAATAGCTAAATGGAGCACATATGAGTTTGTTTTTTTCTGTTAACTTAGCAAACATATCTGCTTTCACCAAATTTCTCAGCATAAAAGAGGCTATATTAAACCTTACATTACTTGGTTATAATTTAAGTAGGAACCTGGTATGTGCTGACCTCAATGAGACCCTATTTTAACATCAGACATGCTAATGGGGAACATTAGCTGAATGCTAGCTGGCATCATTTTTTAGCAGCAAAACGACCACAACATTAGACAGATCTGTTAAGACATCAACATAATGGCAATGGTTCAGATGTTTGCTTCAAAAATCTACCTACCAGGACATTGCTAAAGCTATTTGCTTACTCTCCACCAGATCACTGTCAAATAATATAACTATTATAAACAATGAACCAGTTTCCCAAGACAAACATGCAGCTATGAGTTGACCTAGCATTTTTGTTAGTTAAGGCACAAAACTAACCTCCTTCTCCACATGAGCAACCGTTGAATACAGCATTTATACCTCTTCTTTTTCATCTTTTTCATTGTTTTCATCACATATAAATCTAAACCTGAAACAATCAAAACCCAAACAAGTTGCATGCATCACAGTGAATAAGTTCTTTATTAAAATGATGCAAATACAATGTTGATTCAATGGTATTTTCCAAACATTTAAGCTGTGACTGCTGTAGATTTAAAATATTTTTCAACCGCGACCATATACCAACCTTCCTTATTGTTACTCAGTGTTGAATTAACAGCTATTAACTTTTGATATCTGGGTAAAACCCATTGAATTGACAGCACAGTCACTTTTACTAGACATTAAAGCTTTGGTACAGTCAAAAGGCAGTAATAGTGCCGGCATGTACATAACAGCCATACTGTAAAGTATGGCTGTTATGTACATAAGATGTTGTTGTTCATAAGATGTATGTCAGAGGATGTATGACATTCAGTTTGTTTTACATAATTAACCTTTTTACCATAACACATACACTGTCAGTAACTTACTGTAACAACAGTAAGTTGTTTCCATCGGGATTGATCTATGAAATACTTACATGGTCTTTGTAATTCCACTTACCTATAAGCTTGTAAATTATATGTAAATATCACATTTAGCATCAGTGTGATTTTGCCATTCACTAGACCCATCCTTCATCAGTCCACCATTGAAATATAGGCGTGAGACTTTGACTTGTGCCAGAAAATGACCTTTGCCTCAGAAAGGAGTCATTGGTAACCCAATTAAAAGGAAATGTCACGCTGGTAATTGCGTCTCACAATGTGAATCATCCACGCGGGGTGGCTCACACTGAATCCAGGGACGGGGTGATATGTGGCATTGAAGTCACACCGCCTCTCTGTCGTTCCCTGCCCTTCTCATGCACTCTCTCCAGCAGTACCCAAATCTGAATTTATTTCTGTCCCCTTTGAAGTTATTGGTTGTTTAACTTCCTATTACTAAAAGGTTCCTGCAACGTCCAAACTTCCTTTTAGTTTAAATATTTCAAGGACATGTCTGGCTGGCTGGCTTTCTGTTATATCTATCATCTCAGCTCTATGTAGCTAGCTACCTATATATCTAGCACTATCATCTATCTGTCTATAGTAGCCAATATATGTATCCAGTTAGCTAGCTATCTAGTTACGCACTGTATATTGTTATATATTTAGTTATCCATCTACAATTAAGCTCCAAGGTTTGGACATTTTCCTATGTTTTGTACTTCAGAAAGACAATTATTATATTTTTTATTTAAAGTGTACATAGAAGGCCTTGAATGGATCAAAAGCAAAATATTCTATAAGATAATTTACTTATCTATCCTATTTTATCCATCTATCTATCTGCCTGCTCTTTTGTCCTTGCAATTTATGAAACCCAAAGACAGAATCTGAGAGTGATGTCTGGCAGGTGTTCAAATATGAGACATTTGCCATAGACCCAAGGTCCAGTGGAGGAGGCAGAAAAGATGTGATTTGATTTTTAAATTAGAGACCTGACATTTGATTCTCAGGAAATGGTTATTTTGAATCTAAAGCAGAATTGGTACTTGCAATTGAAAGGTCCAGATTTGCTAATAATGCTAAAATTTGAAATAAATGGGTTGGGATCATGATCATGGACTGAGATCGCAAAGTACCATGCACTATATTTATTGTGAAATAATGTCTCAGCGAGTTATTAAAACAAGTTGAGCATTGAAAATGAAAAATGAAATTACCTCTTCCTACTGGCAGATTTCCCCACAGTATGGTGTGTATGTGCTACACATTGTATATTAAGATATAGTGTGTCTTTGATAGCAGATTATATAATCTTGGGCCTGTTACCTAGATTGCCTATTTTTCACAGCTAAATGTAAATGTTAAAACAGATTCAGACACAGATGGCTGCTCTGCCTCTGTTCTACAGCACAGCAGATGGGAGGTCTCAGCATCACAGCCTCACATTAATTTTGCTCTCCATTCCAGTTGTAAATCAAAGTTAGAGGATTTTTTTCTGTCTTCATATCTTCCTCCCTCCCTCTTACCGTCAGCTGGGGCAGCACTTCCTGCTTCCTCATAAATTATGTGGAAAAACACACAGTGCTGGGGTATTGCAACGCATAGTTGATATTTTATTGTTTTAGTATTACACTACTGGAAATAAATTGTTAGTTTAAAGGTTTGAGCATTCTGCTGAGGCTCACTTGTTGTGTTTGGTTGGTCAAAAGAACGAACCCGAGGTGCTGAGTTCCAAAACTCAACAGCCCATGCAAAGGCCACCGCACCGGCTCATTTTGGGAATTTGTTCTTGAGATAATGAAAATGCACAACTGGTACTTGTCTCAACATGCCTTGTCTACGGTCTCTTGTGAATGCAGAAGAGAAAAAGGCCTTTTGTTTGTTACCAGTCTAAGGGCCTGACCTCAGAAATGTTAGTGCATTTCACTTTTGATAGGATTATCTCCTCCATTATTGAGAAAGAAAGGAGTCTTGCAATGTTGCGATGGCTCTCTTTCATGTATTGTTCCAATCTATAATTGCTTCTTTTCATGAATTTTGTGGGGAAAGGTTAGGCTGGTAAATCTTACAGTTGCTTGGCTATATACTGGATTATTGAACTAATTGAACCCAATAGAATAAAACCGTGGACTGTGGACATTTGAACAAATTTGTATTTGTGAGGATTGTTTGATTCTGTGCTCTTTTATTCTTCTGTTTTTGTTTAGAAATTATGATTGCACTTTTAGAGCACCGCCACATTTCGAATTATTTGACACCCTCTGCAAGATTATTCAATAGATTTTCTTTAAAGCACAAGCATACAGGTGCTGGTCATATAATTAGAATATCATCAAAAAGTTGATTTATTTCAGTAATTCCATTCAAAAAGTGAAACTTGTATAATGTATACATTCATTCCACACAGACTGATATATTTCAAGTGTTCATTCCTTTTAATTTTGATGATTATAACTGACAACTAATGAAAACCCCACAATCAGTATCTCAGAAAATTAGAATATTGTGAAAAGGTTCAATATTGAAGACACCTGGTGCCACACTCTAATCAGCTAATTAACTCAAAACACCTGCAAAGGCCTTTAAATGGTCTCTCAGTCTAGTTCTGTAGGCTACACAATCATGGGGAAGACTGCTGACTTGACGGCTGTCCAAAAGACGACCATTGACACCTTGCACAAGGAGGGCAAGACACAAAAGGTCATTGCTAAAGAGGCTGGCTGTTCACAGAGCTCTGTGTCCAAGCACATTATTAGAGAGGCGAAGGGAAGGAAAAGATGTGGTAGAAAAAAGTGTACAAGCAATAGGGATAACCGCACCCTGGAGAGGATTGTGAAACAAAACCCATTCAAAAATGTGGGGGAGATTCACAAAGAGTGGACTGCAGCTGGAGTCAGTGCTTCAAGAACCACCACGCACAGACGTATGCAAGACATGGGTTTCAGCTGTCGCATTCCTTGTGTCAAGCCACTCTTGAACAAGATACAGCGGCAGAAGCGTCTCGCCTGGGCTAAAGACAAAAAGGACTGGACTGCTGCTGAGTGGTCCAAAGTTATGTTCTCTGATGAAAGTAAATTTTGCATTTCCTTTGGAAATCAATGTCCCAGAGTCTGGAGGAAGAGAGGAGAGGCACAGAATCCACGTTGCTTGAAGTCCAGTGTAAAGTTTCCACAGTCAGTGATGGTTTGGGGTGCCATGTCATCTGCTGGTGTTGGTCCACTGTGTTTTCTGAGGTCCAAGTTCAACGCAGCCGTCTACCAGGAAGTTTTAGAGCACTTCATGCTTCCTGCTGCTGACCAACTTTATGGAGATGCAGATTTCATTTTCCAACAGGACTTGGCACCTGCACACAGTGCCAAAGCTACCAGTACCTGGTTTAAGGATCATGGTTTCCCTGTTCTTAACTGGCCAGCAAACTCTCCTGACCTTAATCCTATAGAAAATCTATGGGGTATTGTGAAGAGGAAGATGCGATACACCAGACCCAAGAATGCAGAAGAGCTGCAGGCCACTATCAGAGCAACCTGGGCTCTCATAACACCTGAGCAGTGCCACAGACTGATCGACTCCATGCCACGCCGCATTGCTGCACTAATTCAGGCAAAAGGAGCCCCAACTAAGTATTAAGTGCTGTACATGCTCATACTTTTCAAGTTCATACTTTTCAGTTGGCCAACATTTCTAAAAATCCTTTTTTTATTGGTCTTAAGTAATATTTTTTTTTGGAGATACTGAATTTGGGATTTTCATTAGTTGTCAGTTTTAATCATCACAATTAAATGAAATGAACATTTGAAATATATCAGTCTGCGGGTAATGAATGAATATAATCTCCAAGTTTCACTTTTTGAATGGAATTACTGAAATAAATCAACTTTTTGATGATATTCTAATTATATGACCAGCACCTGTATGTATATAGAACAGTATACAAATATATAAGAAGTAAACAAATAATAACTTACTAACCGGGGTTAGTCTATATTATATAAAGATATTGAAAGATGACCAAATGTTGACAGTTTTCACAACCTTTTTGCTGTTGGATTTAGAAATTAAATTGAAAAAAAGTACAAAGTTGGGTTTTTGTACTGAGGAATTTACAATTGCCATTAGAATTAATACATTTATTATAGTGTACTTATTTTGTTCAAGGAGCTAGTGAATGCACAGTCAGCTGTTGAGCTTGCAATTCACAACCGTCACCACTAGATGCCACTAAAACCTACAAACTGAACATTTAAGAGGACCTCTTAAAATGTCAATACATTCACAAAAGAAACCTGAGATTTGGGAGAAAACAAATCAAACTTAAACATCACATTTAGTCATCCGTTTTTGCGGTCAAAAATTATTTTACTCTTAATTCTCGTAATTAAGGTCTGAAAGATGTGACATGTATGCAACATTAGGGTCAGGTTCCAGGATAACTTTTTTTCAGAACAGTCCCAAAAAAACATTTTAACTGTCCCAAATTGTCTCTACCCCAATTGCAATTTATGGCAGCACATGTAGAAGAAACTTTTGTTTTTCATGTTTTTTTTATTGCCAAAACACATTACCTATGGCAGAAATACAGTCATTGGAAAAGTAAGACAAGATTTTTAGGTGAAAGATCAGTGGACCACGGTCCACCAGCCATATCAACCAGACCAGGCACCACGACGTGTGCGGTGATCGCTCAGAGGAGAGGAAAGAAAGCCGGGGAACGGGCCATGTTTGCCCATCTTGGACTTAAGACTGCTGCTAAAGGTCCGTTTTGGACAAAATGGGACTCATGTTGGCCAAGCAAAGGAAATCAGAGACTGTTGTGCCCATCACCTGACCTGCCCAGTCAACAGCCTGGATCAAGCAATCGGCGGGTGGTCCATGTTCTGACCTGTCAGCGCAAGACTCCGGCAATATGAGAGGAGATGTGTTTACATTGATGATACTTGGTACTCAAACACAGTCAAGATGGAGTGTTTCCCAAATGTCAGACTTTTTTTGTGAAGAAGAAACAATATTATGATCTTGTTGCTGCTGTTTACATTCACCCTAGACACAAATTCAAAAAATGCACTGCGTGTATGTATGTGTATAGTCGGTTTTATTTTGTTTATTTGTTACCATATTTTAATACACATTTAATTCTGTTAAGTTCTTTGTGTGTAGCATGAAGAAGCAAGAAGTTAAAAAAAACAAACTGTATGTTATGTTTACAGCATTTTGGATGTCAGGCCAAAGAAATCAGTCCAGTGGGGTGCGGTGATAAGTTTACTATAACTGCCTCTATTACAACCATTGACCACCACAGCCAAATGAAATTCATCAAAGCGAAAACAGAAAGGCTCAAGCCATGTTTTATTTCTTGCTAATGATCTTTCTTTATTATATACTGTGTGTGTGTGTGTGTGTGTGTGTGTATACATATATATTAAATATTTTCACAAGTAAAGCCTCTGGCAAGCCTACAGCTACGAGTCACACTGCTTTGTTCCATGTAATTTCTCATTTATGTTACATATAACGGCTACAAAAATAATAATCTGCCTTCTGACATGCGTAACTTGGTACATGCAATATGTTCAGTCCTATTATGATGTTCCCTTGGTTTAACACAGCCCCTGTTTATTACTCACCCTGTATCTTGCTTCCATATAAATTGAAAACAGACCTTTTTTTCTGGACTTTCTTGGAAGTGATATTGTATGACCTGTGTGGCTTGTTTGTGTATTTAATCATTGAACAAATAAAAACATGGTTTATTGGTGTGTACAAATAGACAATACAGTAGCAGTATATGGCAGTAAGGAAGGCCTCGAAAGGCTATGAAATCACATATCACACAATAAAACCCTGACACAGAGAGAGAGAGAGAGAGAGCAATAATGCTTTATCTCTCCACACTCTCTCTTCTTGGGAGATCTATGCCAACAGGAAGTAAAGTGTGAATCGGAAAAAAATACTCCTCCCTTTGTTTCTTACATGCTGCGAGCTCAATGGTAGTAGATAATCATTTCTATGACTCTGCCTTTTACTAGCGTGAACACCCATTGTTGAACATATATAGTGAGCGAGAAGACTGTAACTGCTGGGACTGTCTCCCCCTCTCTTTCTGTAAACAGGTGTCCATCCATATGTTTTCTTTATTCTCTTCCCTGCTCATGGTGAGTTTATCTGTGTGCGTTTGTTTTTATCTCTGCCTTTTTGTGTGTGCATCAAACTTCCCAAAGCGCACTGCAGAAGTAAATCAACAGCCCCTGCGGCCTTCATGTCCCATAAAACTCTCACACTCCCCCACAGCCGTCCCCTCTGTGTATAGTTCACAGGTTGTGAATTTTGTTTGTTCATTTGTTCCCTCCACCTCCTGAATAAGACTTAAATAAAAATCATGCACAACTTGATTGGTTTCCCCTTTCCACCAACCAAGGCAGAATTGCCTGATAATATCAGCCACATCACTGCATACAAATATTGTACAAAACTCTGCATATTAATTTTGTTAAGTTGTCATTAGATTCTATTTATATTTACCAGACTAGATCCTTTATGCCAGGATCAGACTACACAATATTAGGCCACTAATTGCTCAATCTGATAGATGTGAGGTGTCTGGAATAAAAATGTGCAGTGTGTCATTGTGTAAAACAACAAATGCTGTCAGAAAAGGTGTCAGAATTTTGTCTTAGCAATGTCTACGACATGCTCCATGTTACTTTGGACACCATGGTTGACCACCATCACAGGAGCGATCTCTGAGGAGCTATGAGGGAGGATACACCAGTGCATCCTTCGCGGAAGTCTTCCACTGACAAACACCGCCGTTAAAGCCGTTAAATTGATTGGACGCTGCAGTGGATCGGATTGATCTGAGACATCAGGACAGATAACATTAAATTCAAGTCGTTCAAATCGTCAGTTAAATGAAAAAATGTTAAATGTAAATGGACAACGATAAAACATAGTAAACACGTAAGGAGTCGGACAAGTGACTAAACTGCGCCAAAGTATCTAATGAAGCGAGCAAAGCATCTGATGAAAGCGGCCGGCGGCTCCGCGAGTAAAATCAGCTGATGAAAGTATGAATGAAAATAGTGGGATTGATATGATGAAACGCAGTGATTGACCGGTAACGAGTGATGTGACTTGCAAATAAAATGTATGCAGTAGTGTTAAAGGATATCAGAAGAGGAAATAAATGGAAAGCCAAAAACTGAACGACGACTTTGATACAAGTTGCATCATTTCTATTTCCCTGAAACATTTAGGCTAATAAATCCCAAGACACCATGATCATATTCTTGGTTATTCAAAAACGAATTTACAATCAGAATCAATAAATATAAATGCAGATAATATCAGCATTGTGCCAGTAGAAATGATTGTGTGTCTCTGAGCAGGACACACAGTAACCAGTAATCATTTTTTATGTGCAGGTGTTTGTTAAACAGGTAATAGAGAATAATGCTGCTCTGCACTGATAACTGTGAGACTTTATTAGTAATAGTGCACATGTATGTAGACACAAACTCCATCAAAAGTCTCTACAGCTGTTAGAGCCGACTGACAGCTGATCCAGCTGTGATCAGCTGCCGCCCCCATCAGAAACAGACGTTGCTTTACGTGACCTATCGGAGGAAAGGACATGTCATTTCTCTAAAAACATATTTCCTCGCTCCTTCTCTCCTGGCTTGGAAAAGATGCAAGTGAGGGAAAATTAAGAGACTTGAGAAGCACCCCTGATGTACAGGTCCTGAAGGGATGGAAGGTGGCAACCAATCAAGTGTTACGAATGCATAGTACCTGATGGTTGGGCTCCCACAACACAGTGAACACTTGAAACATTTAGTCACTTACTCAATCAAAAAATAATATTATTAAAAGTGTCTTGATCTGACAATCAATTCCCTAGTTGCATCAAGTGTGAATTTTTCAGTGTTACGAAATATAAGACCTGAGTTGTTTACATCCATGGTTACTGCTTGAAACTTGGGTTTGCAAGCTAGCTAATAAAGCTAGACAGCAGCCGATGCAAGAGCACTCACAGTAATGTTACCGATGTCAGAGTGTGTTATCTAGTAAATTTGCTAACATCAAGTCAGGGACAGGAGATTGCTGCGGATGGCGGTGATCGTTCCATCTGGCTGGATGAAGTCTGACGCTCCAAATGATCCATGATTACAGAGAAATATAGAAATTATGTCAAAGCATGCAGTCAATATTTTAGAGAGCCCCCCCCCCCCCCCCCCCCCCCCCCCCCCCCCCCCCACTT